>NC_143028.1:19612500-19977500 GCF_057628025.1 Oncorhynchus mykiss | reverse complement strand
ATTCCATGTACCCTCAGGGAGGTGATGGTATTTGGAAGAGACTGAACACGGCCCAGAACTGAAACAACATATGTATGTATGTGATGTGTGCTGTCTCCCAATAGCACGAGCACAGGTAGCGTAACTTGTGTGACCACATGGTACCATCCAGCCAGCCAGCCAGACATCGCGACAGATACATGATGCCAGTGAGGCTATGCTATGCTGTGCTGCTCCCCTGGCCGGGCATACAGTGGTGATAACTATACCGAATGCAGCAGACTGACGCAGGTTCAGATAAGCTCGCTCTCTGCCAGCCTCACACCGTGACAACAGACATGGGTGGAGTTTAGATATGTCGGCGGCACTAAAAGGCGTTAATGGAACGAGATGCTGGGAAAAGTCACATTCCAATAAAGAAAATGTGATGGCATCACCCATAAATAAAAGATGAGTCGTTTCAATCGTTTTTTTGTTAAAAAAAATAAGAAGAAGAAAATGATTGGGTGCGTCCCAAAATGCCCCTCTGTTTCCTATATAAAGTGCAAAACCTTAGCGCACTCGTGTTCCTGTGAGGATGAAAACACCAGGGTTGGGGGAAGGTGTCCCATTAAAGAAATGTCTGTTACATGACAGAGGTGATGAGGCTCAGTCAGGGCTTTATTTTCTCAGGGGGCTGTCTGAAAGGCTGTCATCATGCCCATGGTCGTGATTGCCCTGTCCATTAGGCTGGTACTCTCTCACAGTCCGAGGGAAACTTTGTTTGGACTGACAAGAGGATATTGCCATTGGGGCCTGTGGCTTGGCCATGAGTGAACTACAGGTATCAGCTCTGACCTTTAAACGAGTTCGATAACAATAAGGGAACCTTTGCAGACTGCGTGTCTTGTCCTGTTAAAAATCTCTTAACAGTCACTACTTGTTCTGTGAACATTTGTTCTGAAGAGCAAAGCATCTGCACAAAATGGATAGAAAAAAAGAGGCAGGATTTTTACCATTTGCGACCCATGGGGATCTTGCCAATAACAAAGAGGCAGGATTTTTACCATTTGCGACCCATGGGGAGCTTGCCAATAACAAAGAGGCAGGATTTTTACCATTTGCGACCCATGGGGAGCTTGCCAAAAATAAAGAGGCAGGATTTTTACCATTTGCGACCCATGGGGAGCTTGCCAATAACAAAGAGGCAGGATTTTTACCATTTGCGACCCATGGGGAGCTTGCCAATAATAAAGAGGCAGGATTTTTACCATTTGCAACCCATGGGGAGCTTGCCAATAATAAAGAGGCAGGATTTGTACCATTTGCGACCCATGGGGAGCTTGCCAATAACAAAGAGGCAGGATTTTTACCATTTGTGACCCATGGGGAGCTTGCCAATAACAAAGAGGCAGGATTTTTACCATTTGTGAGCCATGGGGAGCTTGCCAATAACAAAGAGGCAGGATTTTTTACCATTTGCGACCCATGGGGAGCTTGCCAATAACAAAGAGGCAGGATTTTTACCATTTGTGACCTATGGGGAGCTTGCCAATAACAAAGAGGCAGGATTTTTACCATTTGTGACCCATGGGGAGCTTGCCAATAACAAAGAGGCAGGATTTTTTCCATTTGTGACCTATGGGGAGCTTGCCAATAACAAAGAGGCAGGATTTTTACCATTTGTGACCTATGGGGAGCTTGCCAATAACAAAGAGGCAGGATTTTTACCATTTGTGACCTATGGGGAGCTTGCCAATAACAAAGAGGCAGGATTTTTACCATTTGTGACCTATGGGGAGCTTGCCAATAACAAAGAGGCAGGATTTTTACCATTTGTGACCCATGGGGAGCTTGCCAACAACAAAGAGGCAGGATTTTTATAATTTGCGACCCATGGGGAGCTTGCCAATAACAAAGAGGCAGGATTTTTACAATTTGTGACCTATGGGGAGCTTGCCAATAACAAAGAGGCAGGATTTTTACCATTTGTGACCTATGGGGAGCTTGCCAATAACAAAGAGGCAGGATTTTTACCATTTGTGACCTATGGGGAGCTTGCCAACAACAAAGAGGCAGGATTTTTACCATTTGTGACCTATGGGGAGCTTGCCAACAACAAAGAGGCAGGATTTTTACCATTTGTGACCTATGGGGAGCTTGCCAACAACAAAGAGGCAGGATTTTTACCATTTGTGACCTATGGGGAGCTTGCCAACAACAAAGAGGCAGGATTTTTACCATTTGTGACCTATGGGGAGCTTGCCAATAACAAAGAGGCAGGATTTTTACCATTTGTGACCTATGGGGAGCTTGCCAACAACAAAGAGGCAGGATTTTTACCATTTGTGACCTATGGGGAGCTTGCCAATAACAAAGAGGCAGGATTTTTACCATTTGTGACCTATGGGGAGCTTGCCAATAACAAAGAGGCAGGATTTTTACCATTTGTGACCTATGGGGAGCTTGCCAATAACAAAGAGGCAGGATTTTTTCCATTTGTGACCTATGGGGAGCTTGCCAACAACAAAGAGGCAGGATTTTTTCCATTTGTGACCTATGGGGAGCTTGCCAACAACAAAGAGGCAGGATTTTTTCCATTTGTGACCTATGGGGAGCTTGCCAACAACAAAGAGGCAGGATTTTTACCATTTGTGACCTATGGGGAGCTTGCCAACAACAAAGAGGCAGGATTTTTACCATTTGTGACCTATGGGGAGCTTGCCAACAACAAAGAGGCAGGATTTTTACCATTTGTGACCTATGGGGAGCTTGCCAACAACAAAGAGGCAGGATTTTTACCATTTGTGACCTATGGGGAGCTTGCCAATAACAAAGAGGCAGGATTTTTACCATTTGTGACCTATGGGGAGCTTGCCAACAACAAAGAGGCAGGATTTTTTACCATTTGTGACCTATGGGGAGCTTGCCAATAACAAAGAGGCAGGATTTTTACCATTTGTGACCTATGGGGAGCTTGCCAATAACAAAGAGGCAGGATTTTTTCCATTTGTGACCTATGGGGAGCTTGCCAACAACAAAGAGGCAGGATTTTTACCATTTGTGACCTATGGGGAGCTTGCCAATAACAAAGAGGCAGGATTTTTTCCATTTGTGACCTATGGGGAGCTTGCCAACAACAAAGAGGCAGGATTTTTACCATTTGTGACCTATGGGGAGCTTGCCAATAACAAAGAGGCAGGATTTTTACCATTTGTGACCTATGGGGAGCTTGCCAACAACAAAGAGGCAGGATTTTTACCATTTGTGACCTATGGGGAGCTTGCCAATAACAAAGAGGCAGGATTTTTACCATTTGTGACCTATGGGGAGCTTGCCAATAACAAAGAGGCAGGATTTTTACCATTTGTGACCTATGGGGAGCTTGCCAATAACAAAGAGGCAGGATTTTTACCATTTGTGACCTATGGGGAGCTTGCCAATAACAAAGAGGCAGGATTTTTACCATTTGTGACCTATGGGGAGCTTGCCAATAACAAAGAGGCAGGATTTTTACCATTTGTGACCTATGGGGAGCTTGCCAATAACAAAGAGGCAGGATTTTTACCATTTGTGACCTATGGGGAGCTTGCCAATAACAAAGAGGCAGGATTTTTACCATTTGTGACCTATGGGGAGCTTGCCAATAACAAAGAGGCAGGATTTTTACCATTTGTGACCTATGGGGAGCTTGCCAATAACAAAGAGGCAGGATTTTTACCATTTGTGACCTATGGGGAGCTTGCCAATAACAAAGAGGCAGGATTTTTACCATTTGTGACCTATGGGGAGCTTGCCAATAACAAAGAGGCAGGATTTTTATAATTTGTGACCTATGGGGAGCTTGCCAATAACAAAGAGGCAGGATTTTTACCATTTGTGACCTATGGGGAGCTTGCCAATAACAAAGAGGCAGGATTTTTACCATTTGTGACCTATGGGGAGCTTGCCAATAACAAAGAGGCAGGATTTTTATAATTTGTGACCTATGGGGAGCTTGCCAATAACAAAGAGGCAGGATTTTTACCATTTGTGACCTATGGGGAGCTTGCCAATAACAAAGAGGCAGGATTTTTATAATTTGTGACCTATGGGGAGCTTGCCAATAACAAAGAGGCAGGATTTTTATAATTTGTGACCTATGGGGAGCTTGCCAATAACAAAGAGGCAGGATTTTTATAATTTGTGACCTATGGGGAGCTTGCCAATAACAAAGAGGCAGGATTTTTATAATTTGTGACCTATGGGGAGCTTGCCAATAACAAAGAGGCAGGATTTTTATAATTTGTGACCTATGGGGAGCTTGCCAATAACAAAGAGGCAGGATTTTTACCATTTGTGACCTATGGGGAGCTTGCCAATAACAAAGAGGCAGGATTTTTACCATTTGTGACCTATGGGGAGCTTGCCAATAACAAAGAGGCAGGATTTTTACCATTTGTGACCTATGGGGAGCTTGCCAATAACAAAGAGGCAGGATTTTTACCATTTGTGACCTATGGGGAGCTTGCCAACAACAAAGAGGCAGGATTTTTACCATTTGTGACCTATGGGGAGCTTGCCAATAACAAAGAGGCAGACGGAGTGACCAAATCGTGCATCCAAAAGAGCCAAATATTAGACAATGCATCACTTTGTTCTCTAGCGATTGATCAGTCCTAGATTCATTATTAAACCTTCAGGGTCGGCTCAGCCCAAACGCCAAGTTCTGACGAGGCCCGCCGTGATTGGGCTAAAGACTAAAACTCTATGGCCCATAGTCCAATGACAATTCATCCTTCTGTACCGAGTAGCATTCACTAAGAAACAAAGAGATTTCAGTGAGCGAGAAGAAAATGTATCAGAATTCTATTGAACAGAACGTCATGTGATCTCTGCACACAAAGCCATTCTATCCTACCACGTCAGGAGTGTGTGTGTGTGTGTGTGTGTGTGTGTGTGTGTGTGTGTGTCAGTTACTGGGAGGGGACCTCCTTCTGATAATATATAGTCTCTACTCCAAGAAAAATCACTGATTGAAATGAATTTAATTCGCACAGCGCTTTGACTTAATAACCCTCGATGTAAAGAGCACATGCTGCGACGCGGCCCTCTCGTCTATTTTAATATCTTTGTTGTTTTCATACTCACAATGGCTGCGCAATACATCATTTATATAATAGACAGCATAGTGCCGGATACAGTAGACAAATGAGAACGCTCCGGGGTGAAGTTCCACCTAGGTACAGATCTAGGATGAGCTTCCCTCCCTCAAACTTAACATTTACCTCCCTATGGTTAACGCAAAACTGACTCGAGATCAGCATCTAGCGGACACTTCAACGCTGCTATTCACCAACTTCCAGTGGGTCCAAACCACCTAAAGATGCCTTTGAAGCTGCTCCCGTTTCAGCCATTATCTGCTAGAAGAAGCCTTTGAGCGAGATGAGAGAGAAGACAGTCAATCAGGGGTGTTTGAGGGGATCCGTTTGAACGAAGGCGATGCGCAGAATCAATCATCACATAATGAGTAGCCCCTAGCAGTGATTCTGCGCAGTCCAACTGCAGTGGAATCACACGTGCCCAGCGCAACACCCTGAGCCAGTGTGTGCGACACCGCAGGCTATGCGTTGGTTGCATGTTCATATTTACTGTGTGTATTTCTGTATTCTGCCGTGCTAATCTGGAAAAGAGACCAAGGTATCAATATGACTCCCGGTTAAAACAAAGGTGAAATTAATGTGGAAATGGACAACAGTCATGTGGTCATGAGACGGCTAGCCTGAGACAAAAGGCCTAAGGTTTAGCCACGGTTTCCCGGGGCAACAGGAGCAGGAGAACAATAGGGGGAGGCAGACAGATTATTATTAAAGTATTTTCTATACACACACACACACATACACACACACACACCCTCTCTCCCTCCCTCCCGACAAGAAAGAGACCAGCTGATATGAGCAGAGACTGGCTGAGATCTCACCAGCCAGTGTGTCAGTGACAAAACATGGCTCCTTAAGTCGCTGCTGCTTTAATCAAGCAGAAAGAGCTGCCTATCGCCAAGTGGCAGGCTAAATATAGCCGCATTCTAATCAAACGTCAGAGAGGTGGTATTTAAACCTAACAAGAGATCTTTCCACATCCTGTGCTCCACAGAGCATCTTTAAGCCTGATGAGCATCTTTAGTCTGATGAACCCGCACAGCGATGTTTAGGATTTAGATTGACATGCTGCGCTGTGGTCACGGCAACTGCAAAGCTTGCATAATAGTATTCTGTGGAACATGCACACGGTATTACGGGGCTGTGTCTGAAAGTACCAGCAGAGCTACCCGTCTCTGAGTAAACACACACACCCGCACACACATGGACAAAGACACATGGGGGTAGGTGGTCTGTGAGGAAATGTCCTTTGAACCCATTCCCCTAGTCTGTTGGTATAAACCCCCGGTTTGAGGTCAACCACAACACACACGTGTCTCATAGCAGGACCGTTGTGCTAGAAACGTAACTCTGCAAAGGAATAGTCTATCGCAATAGCAGACAGAGCCAAATCCCTCTCCTGCACGAAGGGGAAATGAAGGCTAACGTCAAGCAAAGCCAATCATCTGATAATGCGTTCCCCCGATAAGCCCTCCGCGGGCCTAACCCACACCTCTACGTGACAGGGACAGAGAGAACTAAGGCCATGACGATGATAGAAAGATGACACCATCAGCAGCATTGCGCAAGACCACTTCCACAGAATGCAGGAAACATGAGGGTGCTAGTCAACGACACAGCACTAGTGGAGATCCTTGAGGAGGAGTTCTATGGTTTACAAAATGTCATCCGACCAGACTGGAGTTGCAAAAATTCACTCCATTATTATACCCTTTGCTCGAAATCCAGATGGAACTGTTAATAGATCATATAAAGATCCAGACAATCACAAAATGCGATTCTGGAATTTTACAAGCCTAAAATCAGACAAGGCAGCAGCTACTAGCAATAGTAGTGCTGTATGTCCTTTGTCATTCTGCTCTCCTTTGTCATTCTGCTTCTCTGAGTTGATCCCGAAGCTAAACCCAGGTTTAGCATGGGTTAACTCAAAATGGACTTTGGGACTAGATACATCAAGCTTAAAGTTACACCCGTTCCTCTTCTTCAGCCCCCCTTCAAACTCATTCCTCTCCTCACAGTCCTG
The DNA here is from genome assembly GCF_057628025.1 of Oncorhynchus mykiss. Lineage (NCBI taxonomy): Eukaryota > Metazoa > Chordata > Actinopteri > Salmoniformes > Salmonidae > Oncorhynchus > Oncorhynchus mykiss. The sequence goes on along the minus strand of NC_143028.1, from coordinate 19,970,381 downwards.
CGCTCATCACCATCCACCTCCTGACATTCGAAGCCTTCTGAAAGCATTACGTAAGGAAGAAGCCTCATGGAATCCACTCAACAATGAATGGTACCGTTACAGAGTGGGAGAGATGCATGGGGTGGCTCCAAAATGGCACCCTATTCCCTATAACGTGCTCTACTTATGACCTGAGGGCCCTGGTCAAAAGTAGTGCACTATATAGGACATATGGTGCAATTTCAGACACAACCATGGTCCAGCTCCATAATGGCAAGATATAAAAAATAGATTTCCCCCGCTTTTCATCTCTCTCAAAGCTTCTGTTCCATCAAGACCACAGCTCCGACTTTGGGTGTACTTTACCGTGCGAGTGAAGACATCTTTGAACACCTCATCAATTAAGCAAGAGGCAGCTAATGGAGAGTGCCCTCTCAGCCACAGAACAGCTGTAGGCTCTCAGTGTGGTGACAGGAGGAGAGGGGTGTGTGTGTGTGTGTGTTTTCCTACATTATCAGGACCCCAATGTCCTAACAATTCACCCGAATGTCCTGACAAGGTAGGAAAACAACAACTTTTTTTAGAAAGCCAGGACTTTTTGCTTTTGTCGAAGTTGGTCAAATGCTATTTCAAGCTTAAGGTTTAGGGTTTTGGGGGTTAAGGTAAGGGTTAGGGGGGGAAACAATCTGGAATTCCACAAAAATAAAGTTGTGTGGACTAGAGGCCGATTTTTCAACACTGATACCGATTATTGGAGGACCAAAAAAAGCCGATATCGATTAACTGGATGATTTGACAATTACAACAATACTGAATGAACCTTATTTTAACTTAATACATCAATACATCAATTTAGTCTCAAGTAAATAATGAAACATGTTCAAATTGGTTTAAATAATGCAAAAACAAAAGTGTCGGAGAAGAAAGTAAAAGTGCAATATGTGCCATGTAAGAAAGCTAACGTTTCAGTCCCTTGCTTAGAACATGAGAACATATGAAAGCTGGTGGTTCCTTTTAACATGAGTCTTCAATATTCCCAGGTAAGAAGTTTTAGGTTGTAGTTATTTTTGGCCTATTTCTCTCTATACCATTTGTATTTCATATACCTTTGACCATTGTATGTTCTAATAGGTACTTTAGTATTGCCAGCCTAATCTCGGGAGTTGATAGGCTTGAAGTCATAAACAGTGCAATGCTTGAAGCACAGCGAAGTGCAGGAAAGTGCTGTTTGAATGAATGCTTACAAGCCTGCTGCTGCCTACCACCGCTCAGTCAGACTGCTCTATCAAATCATAGACTTAATTATAATATAATAACACACAGAAATACGAGCCTTAGGGCACTAATATGGTAAAATGCATGTTAGCAGGCAGTAGTAACTAAATATGCAGGTTTAAAAATATATACTTGTGTATTGATTTTAAGAAAGGCATTGATGTTTATGGTTAGGTACACATTGGTGCAACGACAGTGCTTTTTTCGCGAATGCGCTTGTTACATCACCCGTTTGGCGAAGTAGGCTGTGATTCGATGATAAATTAACAGGCACCACATCGATTATATGCAACACTGGACAAGCTAGATAAACTAGTAATATCATCAACCATGTGTAGTTAACTAGTGATTATGTTAAGATTGATTGTTTTTTTATAAGTTTAATGCTAGCTAGCACCTAACCTTGGCTCCTTACTGCACTCGCATAACAGGTAGTCATTCTGCCATGCAGTCTCCTCGTGGAGTGCAACGTAATCGGCCATAATCGGTGTCCAAAAATGGCAATTACCGATTGTTATGTAAACTTGAAATCGGCCCTAATTAAATGGGCCATTCCGAGGAATCGGTCGACCTCTAGTGTGGACCTTGAGGGGATGTTGTGGAAGTGGAGAAGCTGGATGATGACCATAAACAGGGGGTGATTTTCCATGGAGGAAAAAACACACACACCCACACCTGGAGCGAGGCTGCCAGCATGGCTGCTGTTGATTGACTCTAGTCTGGAGAAGTCATCCAGAACAGTCTTTATTCTCTACAGGACCTCACAACAGCGTAGGGACAGAACAACATGTACGTCCTAGTGTGTGTGTGTGTGTGTGTGCGCGAGTGCACTCGTGCCCGTTCTCGGCTACAGGCTCTCACCAGGGCCCGGTTTCCCAAAAGCATCTTAAGGCTAAGTTCATTGACCTCAATGGCTCTAACGGCGAACTTAGCCTCGAGCTCAATAGTTCTAATGATGAACTTAGCCTTAAGATAATTTGGGGAAACCAGTCCCAGAACTTCAGTCTCGTGGCAGGGTAAATAACAAAGGTTCCCAGAGTCCCTGTGGCAGCCAAAAGCCTTGATTTATCATCTCATCATCTCCCAAGCATGACTAACGTTCCCCAGTTTCAAATTAATTAAGAAGAGCTGTGTAATATTTACTAATGAGTCAAAGCCGCAATGCTGGGAAGAATCCATTGTGAGGGTAACATTTCTGAGAATTCAGGTAGGTCAGGGACAGGGCTTTGAATAGCATTTGAATAACATTGACTCTGTACCGGCCCCTCCCCCCCGGTATATAGCCTCGTTATTGTAATTTTATTGTGTTACTTTATATATACTTTTTATATTTTACTTTTCTTTATTTAGTAAAGATTTTCTTAACTCTATTTCTTGAACTGCATTGTTGGTTAAGAGCTTGTAAATAAGCATTTCGCCTGTTGTATTCGGTGGATGTGACAAATCAAATGTGATCTTACATTTCCAATCCTCATTCAAAAGGCGCCAATGTGCTGTCTGGGTTGAAGTTGCTCTTAGACTCTGTATTTCCTCCACTAATGATTAACAGGGCCTAAAATTAACACCAGCGCGTAGATTTTGGGATTGTCGGGGTGAACTGTCTATTTCACCAGCCACCTTGACGGGTGGTCAGGGCGAGCATTTCACTCACATTTGTGAATACAAATAGTCAAGAATGATCTAATTTATAGTCAAACAAATGCTGCAGAAGCTGCTTTCAAAGTATTTCTGCCTTTTCGTTTCATAGCTGGTAAATGAACCGCACAAAGTCAAAGAACTACGAATCCCATATAGCTTATTCTCCTTTGAGCTACAACACCGCCTGGCTGCGGTGTTGAGTGAAATACACATTTTTTTAGAAGCGCTGCGCAACAGGCATAAAAGTCTGTCTAATTTACTTGAAACTAAAGTCTACTGAAGTGGGACGCTGTTGTGTTTCTTGGCTAGTTACATTGTTTTGTTCACAAGCTAGGATGTTTTTCTAAGCTGGAGTTTCAACTGCTAGGGAAGAAAAGAAAAACGCTTCTACCAGTCAGAATCAATCTCAAAAGGTATACGCGATACACCATATACGCGATACACCATATACGCGATACACCATATACGCGATACACCATATATATACAAAAGTGGTGGATTCAGCTATTTCTGCCACACCTGTTCCTGATTGTTCGTCGGGAGCTCCATGAGCAGCCCCACACAAGCCAAGCCAAAGATCAGCATGCGCAATGCAAAGTGTCGGCTGGAGTGGTGTAAAGCTCGCCGCCATTGGAGCAGTGGAAACACGTTCTCTGGAGTAATGAATCTGGGTTTGGCAGACGCCAGGAGAACGCTACCTGCCCGAATGCATAGTGCCTACTGTAAAGTTTAGTGGAGTAGGAATAATGGTCTGGGCTGTTTTTTCATGGTTCGGGCTAGGCCCCTTAGTTCCTGTGAAGGGAAATCTCAACGCTACAACATACAATGACATTCTAGACAATTCAGTGCTTCCAACTTTGTGGAAGGCCCTTTCCTGTTTCAGCATGACAACAGCCATAGGGCACAAAGCGAGGTACACACAGAAATGGTTTGTTGAGATCAGTGTGAAAGAACTTGACTGGCCTGCAAAGAGCCCAGAGCTCAACCCCATTGAACACCTTTGGGATTAATTGGAACACCGACTGCGAGCCAGGCCTAATCTCCCAACATCAGTGCCCGACCTCACTAATGCTTGTGGCTAAATGGAAGTAAGTCTCTGCAGCAATGTCTTCCCAGAAGAGTGGAGGCTGTTATAGCAGAAAAGGGGTGACCAACTCCATATTAATGCTCATGACTTTGGGATGAGATGTTCGATGAGCAGGTGTCCACATACTTTTGGTCATGTAGTGTATTTTGGTATAATAAAAAAATATTCAATATACTAGATGAGTTACTTCTTACTAGTTATACATTTACTAAAAATAAATATTACAAAGCATGCTCATCCGTTTTTGAATGTTTTGTTGGTGTACTTTTAAAGTCACAAATATATTTTGGGCTGGTTAAACAAATCTGTGTGGCTGGTACAGTTGAAGTCGGAAGCTTATATACACCTTAGCCAAATACATTTAAACTCAGTTTTTCACAATTACTGACATAGTAAATAGTAAATATTCCCTGTTATAGGTCAGTTAGGATCACCACTTTATATTAAGAATGTCAAATGTCAGAATAATAGTAGAGAGAAGAATTTATTTCAGCTTTTATTTCTTTCATCACATTCCCAGCGGGTCAGACGTTTACATGCATAATAAGTTGGTTGAATTTTTGCCTATTCCTCCTGACAGGGTTGGTGTAACTGAGTCAGGTTTGTAGGCCTCCTTGCTCACACACACTATTTCAGTTCTGCCCACAAATGGTCTATAGGATTGAGGTCAGGGCTTTGTGAAGGCCACTCCAATACCTTGACTTCGTTGTCCTTTTTTGCCACAACTCTGGAAGTATGCTTAGGGTCATCGTCCATTTGGAAGACCCATTTGCGACCAAGCTTTCACTTCCTGGCTAATGTCTTGAGATTTGGCTTCAATATATCCATATAATTTCCCTCTCTCATGATGCCATCTATTTTGTGAAGTGCACCAGTCCCTCCTGCAGCAAAGCATCCCCACAACATGATGAAACCACCCCTGTGCTTCACGGTGGGGATGGTGTTCTTCAGCTTGCAAGCCTCCCCTTTTTTCTCTCCAAACATAACGATGGTCATTATGGCCAAACAGTTCTAGTTTTGTTTCATCAGACCAGAGGACATTTCTCCAAAAAGTACGATCTTTGTCTCCATGTGCAGTTGCAAACCATAGTCTGCCTTTTTTATGGTGGTTTTGGAGCAGTGGCTTCTTCCTTGCTGAGCAGCCTTTCAGGTTATGTCGATATAGGACTCGTTTTTACTGTGGATATAGATACTTTTGTACTGGTTTCTTCCAGCATCTTCACAAGGTCCTTTGCTGTTGTTCTGGGATTGATTTGCACTTTTCGCACCAAAGTACGTTCATCTCTAAGAGACAGAACGCGACTCCTTCCTGAGAGTTATGACGGCTGCGTGATCCCATGGTGTTTCTTCTTGCGTACTATGGCGTACTATTATTTATTCTTGCGTACTAAACCTTCAGGCGTTTGGAAATTGCTCCCAAGGATGACATTTTTTTTTCTGAAGTCTTGGTTGATTTCTTTTGATTTTCCCATGATGTCAAGTAGAAGCACTGAGTTTGAAGGTAGGCCTTGAAATACATCCACAGGTACACCTCCAATTGACTCAAATGATGTCAATTAGCCTATCAGAAGTTTCTAAAGCCATGACATCGTTTTCTGGAATTTTCCAAGCTGTTTAAAGGCACAGTCAACTTAGTGTACGTAAACTTCTGACCCACTGGAATTGTAATACAGTGAATGAGTGAAATAATCTGTCTGCAAACAATTGTTGGAAAAATGACTTGTGTCATGCACAAAGTAGATGTCCTTAACCAACTTGACAAAACTATAGCTTGTTAACAAGAAATTTGTGGAGTGGTTGAAAAAAAAGAGTTTTAATGACTCCAACCTACATGTATGTAAACTTCCGACTTCAACTGTAGATTATTAAATCTACTTGCCACAGTGGCTGGTGGACCAAAAAGTTAATTTATGCCCTGATGGTTAAGGTTAGGATTGGGGGAGGAGAAACTGATCCAAGATCTGTACCTAGAGGAAACTTCCCCCCAGGGTGCAATGTGCAAGATCAGGTGTGCCCATTTGCACTCCTATTCATTTAAATCTAGGCCAATGTTTCCAGAGGTTGTTCTGTAATATCAGCATCATAAACTATTTTTTCCCCTTGCATCACCATAAAGGACCTGATTTGCATTTGAGGACAGAGGGCAAAAGAGAAGTTTTACATTTACAGCTCTAAGTGTTTTACTTGCTGTGACTTTGTGCCTTCAAAACAAAGGTAGTCCATAAACTGGTTTAAAAAAGACCATAAAATATCGGAACTGTGATGGGGAACACATGACTTCTTGTACTTCTTTGGGGTAAAGTTTCTCCTAGGTACAGATCAAGGATCAGCTTTCCTCCCCCAACCCTAACCTTAACATTTTTTCCACTAAAAAGGTTCAACTGACAAAAGATCAGCCTCTAAGTCCAATTTCACTCTGCACCCAGCAACACTAGCTAGCACCAGTATAACTAGCCTGTAGTCAAATGTCTCATACTGTAGCTACAATATTTGCATAGCATTACCCATGCAGGAAAACATTGGTCCTTCCCAAGGCTGCATGATGTCATGTTACAGTGTGTACAGCCAGCGTGAAACAATCACGCCTTGTTACTGACTGTAGAGGGATCAGGCTTGATTAAGTGTATCCCTTATTATGACTCCTGTCAACAGAAATATCAGCACATTCTCAACTACCTGATTAAAATCAATACAACCGAGGTTAGACTAGTCAGGTCCCAGATCAGTTTGTGTGGCCTTGCCAATTCCTGTCACGTCAAGTGAGAGCACAAGATCTGGGACCAAACGCGGGTTGTTGGAGAGTGCATTGATGAATTAAGAAAAATAGTCAAATCTACCACAGCGAACCAGAGTAGAAACAGATGCGCCCGTCTCGACAACAACACATGCTGTACGAATGTAGGGGCCCAGATGAGGCTAATGTTGATCCTCTCTGAATATATACAGAGTCACTATTAGTTATAACAAAAGGCAAATATCAGTTTTACGGGGGAGTTAATACAGTGCAGCGCTCTGTTTTACCATCCCCCAGGATACGGCTGCCTCGTTCAGTACGGCTCAAACAGTCGAACACAAGCCAGCGAAGGAGAGAGACAAAGAGAGACAGAGACAGAGACAGAGAGACAGAGAGACAGAGAGAGAGAGAGAGAGAGATGAAGCCGAGTGGCACACATGGCCTGGTTTGAGGCCTGGCTGCTGGCTCCAGATGTTCTCCCCATCCCATCCATAGATACATAATTCCATCCCATCCAGGCAAAACACGCTTTCGCGGCATGATACAGTATCCTCCTTTGTGAGCTCCGCAAGTGGCCACATTTCTCAACCTCACCTTGTTTACAATTAGATCCTCATCCGCACTCCATATGAAAAGTGTCTATGGGGAGACCTCAAATAATTGCGCTAACAAAAGTGAGTTAGACAGGGGGGGGGGGGGGGGGGACTTTGCACATTGTACTGCAAATGGTTTGCCAAATCTGCACTGATGCAAAGCAGAGGCCTTGCTGGGCTTGCAACCCCAATGTCACCCTATTCCCTATATAGTGTACTACTTTTGACCTGGGCCCACAGTAGTGCACTATATAGAGAAAAGGGTGCCATTTGGGACGCAGGCCATGAGTTGTTTCCAACTGGATCTGTTAGCAGCCTGTTCCAGGGAAAGCTTGGAAATGTTCAGCAGGGCACTCAAAAACATCCTCTAATGTTTTCCATCATGCTGTCATGCAGGTGAATGGGGAACACAGAGCAGGTGTTATCTCAGTTCCAGAGGAGATAAGGACATTCAAAAGCTCATGGAAGCGATTCAGAATACAAATGTCCTTTCTGGCTCCTAAGATAGCAAGATTGCTTTGTAGTGGGGCAATATATTCAAAAAGCAAGGCTATCTAGCCTACTCCTTGTTCAAAAGCCTTTTCTCTGGGCTACCTCTGTGTGGTGTCGGTTACCAAGTACAAATGCCTTTACATTTCACCGTGCAATCGCTAAACCGTATTGACTAAAACCCAACTCTGCAGTGAAAGCTTGGAAATGTCAGTGCTGATCTCTATGAGTGGCCCTGAGCAGGGTGGCAAACGAGGTGTGACCGGCACCGAGGCATCCGTCCCTATTCACAAGCTGGTGACAGGGCGGTGGTTCATGTAACAGAAGTGGGTCGATGAGTAACTTTGTTTGCAATTTGGATGAGACCGGAAGCCTAGGCTTTACCTCAGAGAGATAACAAGTTTGCAGGAGACCTGTGTTTGAACCCAACCAGACACAGATACAGACCCACACACAGCACTGGCTTCAGTGGCTGGCGGCCCAATCCCAGTCCTCACTGTCTACACACACACCCACCAGTCAGTTCCTGAGCCTGACTCTCTCTCAGCACCGCTTGCCAGACATGTTCCTGCCACATCCTGCAAAATGTCAACCCGCGTAGCATGTCACACTGTGTATTCATGAAAAAGAGGTCAGGTGTTACAGTGAAGAAGAGCCTCTCACAATGTCAGGTAGTCAATACGCCAAGCTATGAAGTGTTTTCTGACACACACACACACACACACACACACACGTGCACGAGTCTCAAACTCAAAACATATAATAAACAATCCATATCCGCATGATCCATGGTTGGGACTCAAACAAATATTAGAAGAACGTGTCTGTGCGGTTTTGTGTCAACGTCCGATGAAAAATGTTAATTTTTGAATGCGATAGGACTCACTCATATTTGGACCTGTGTAGGCCATAACACTGAACTCAAACCAGTTGCGCGTGTGTGCCATCGTGCATACATTTATTTTGTCCCCCCACACCAAACGCAATCACGACACTCAGGTAAAAATATCAATACAAACTCTGAACCAATTACATTAATTTGGGGAGAGGTCGAATAGCATTAAACATTTATGGCAATTTAGCTAGCTAGCTTGCACTTGCTAGCTAATTTGTCCTGGGACATAAACATTGCGTTATTTTACCGGAAATGCACAAGGTCCTCTACTCCGACAATTAATCCACACATAAAAACGGTCAAACGAATCGTTTCTAGTCATACCCATGTGGGTATCTGCTTCTATAAACTGATGGGAGAGGTAGGACTTGCAGCGCGATCTGCGTCACAAATAGAACTGACTTCTATTTTAGCCCTTGGCAATGCAGACACTCGTTGGCACGCGAGCAAGCAGTGTGGGTGCAATAATTGAATAATATAGATTTTTACATTTATTTTGTAGTCAGGGTGTAACACAGTCGACACTGCAGTACAGTATTACCAACCTGCGAGAAAGTGCATTGGAGATCCTGTAATTGACAGGCCTCAGAAGCTGCGTCCCAGTAGAGCAGTTCTTTGTCAAGCCAATCTTATTACTGCCATTGAACCGGGAGGTCTTTAGTGGTCAACATACTTGTCCTACCTGGCCCTGACCACTCAGCTAAGACTTACTTAGCACTGGCAGGTCTGGGGTTTCCATTGTACACAATAAACCTAGTCAACATCTATAGGAGTGTGCCTACTGTCTTTATATGCACAGAAAGCTGGGGTGTAGTCATGGAGGTGATCAGCTGGACTGATTTGTTTAAGAGAGAGACATCAGATTGGACAGTGTCCATCAGTGGGTGATGTATGAGTGTTTCTGGAGTGGACCGAATCTCTCAGCACCTAATTAGTATCGACTAAGAACACAGAGCGGAGGAAAACACACAGCCTCTGCACTCACCACAAGCAGACCTCCAGATCTCAGCACATTAGGTTTAATTCAAAGGAGGGCTAGACGGTTGGCCCAACATTTCGGACCTAAAACCTTCGCCAACGTCTATGAAATGGCATTGACATGACAAAAATGACTCATCCATGTTATGTCAAAGGCAAACGTTATGTTGAATGACAACATTCCCAGAGTGTCTTTGATAGTCAGCTGTTCAGGGAACGTAGTATTCCTTTTTATTTATTTCCATTTTTATTGAATATCTGAAACATACAATATAATTGCATTGAAGCTGCTCAACAACTACATCATACCAGTCATCCATCCACATGACTCCCATTCAGAGCGACACACACAAGCATCCAGGGTTAATGCCCTGCTCAAGAGCATGTTGACAGATCTCCCACCAGGCCAAAAAAACATGAACCCAAACCCTCCAAGATTCCCCCACAGTTCCCCAATAGCTGTCCCTCAACCATCCGAGACCCAACCCACAGTCCCGGCCAGGAAGATATATAAAAAATACACAATACAATTCCATTCCCCACCCCCAAGAACCCCCCAATGCACCAACAACCAAGAGAATGAACTAAAGAAAGAGAAAACAGCAAACAACAATGCAAAAAAATAATAATAATAATAATTTAATGCAACCACAATCATAACAGCAATGAGAACTGTATATGTTGAGTGCATGCCTGGCACTATTACATGTGTGTGTGTGTGTATGTGCGTATTTGAATGAGAGTTTGCGTATATGCATGTGTACAAACACCTGCACGGGTATCAGCCTCAGGCAAACCGGCATTAGCTGTAAAAACACTGCCCCTCAGTGTCATTCAAACTTACCTTTAATTATGTTTTATTTGGACTTTATTTTTTACTTTTATCTTTGACCATCATTCTATCTCCCGCACAGTAACTCCACTCCCACTCGTCCCCAATTCCAAATCCCAAGTCCTCAGCTTCCCTCAGCCCATCCCACCTATCTCTGCTGGCCACCCGCTTCGGATTTCTACGCAACATACATCTTTCAACTATGCTGTGATGTTTAACATACAATTTCAATCTATCTAATTGAATAGTATCCACAGATTACAAGTTGAAGACAAATACATTTACTAAGAGTATTAGTATATTAGTAATTGACTGACCCGGTCTCTCCAGATCTCCTAACAGTACTATATCTAGGGACAATTTTAGATCAATGCTATGCATTTTCAGCCCTTCCTGAACGAGAGACTAGAAACAGGCTCCCTGAGGGCAATACCTAAATAAATGGTATATTGATTCTGTATCCTCACAACAACATCTGCAGAGCTACGATGATTTTAAGCCCCAAATATTCAACATTTTATTGGTGGCAAGAATTCTATATAATACTTTTGGCTGAAAAGCACGAAGTCTTGAATCGTTTTATATATCAACTCATTACATCCTGTACCATACACTCTGTACATCAAAAATCTCTTCCCAACTATTTTGCAATCTGTATGGCACAGTTGTCAACATCCTGGTTCTCAAATTAAACTGGTATACTTTCCTATTTATGCTATTTTTATTCCTCTGCAAGTTTTGTTCCTTTATATTGGACAGACCAGTTCCCTACCTCCTCCCGCTGCCACCTGCCTCCTCTATTTCTGGGCTAATGCTGTAATCAATTGGTTGTACTCTTGGATTGAGCAGACCTTCTCGCACAATTCTGATAACTCCAGGAGGGACATAACTCTACCATTCCAACTTACAATATCATTTAAACCTCGAGTGTAGGGGGCAGTATTTTGATGTTTGGATGAAAAACGTACCCATATTAAACTGCCTATTTCTCAAGCCCAGAATATGCATATAATTGTCAGATTAGGATAGAAAACACTCTAAAGTTTCCAAAACTGTCAACATTTTGTCTGCGAGTATAACAGAACTGATATTGCAAGCGAAAACCTGAGGAAAATCGAAACCAGAAAGTGGCTTCTATTTTGAAAGCTCCCTGTTCCATTGCATGCCTTCCCTCCATTTAAAGGGATATCAACCAGATTCCTTTCCCTGTGGCTTCCACGTGGTGTGAAGTCTTTAGACATAGTTTCAGCCTTTTATTCTGAAAAATTAACGAGAAAGATTACATCACGTCAGTGGATGGCTGGGTGCCAGCAGAGTTTTGCATGCGCCAACAGTTTGGAGCAGACATTTTCTCTCTCTCTCCTATTGAAAAAGCTACGGTCCGGTTGAAATATTATCGAGTATGCATTGTAAAAACAACCTGAGGATTGATTATTTAAAAAAAAGTTTCACGTTTCTACGAACTTTACGGATACTATTTGGAATTTTCGTCTGCCCCGTCGTGACCGCTCGAGCCTGTGGATTACTGAACATAACGCGCCAACCAAATGGAGGTATTTTGGATATAAAAATAATCTTTATGGAACAAAAGGAACATTTATTGTGTAACCGGGAGTCTCGTGAGTGCAAACATCCGAAGACCATCAAAGGTAAGCGATTTCATTTATAGCTTTTCTGACTTTCGTGACCAATCTACTTGGCTGCTAGCTGTTTGTAATATTTTGTCTACTGAGAGAGATGTCCTTACATAAACGCTTGGTTTGCTTTCGCTGAAAAGCATTTTTGAAATCTGACATGCCAGGCGATTAACAACAAGCTAGGCTGTGTTTTGCTATATTGCACTTGTGATTTCATGAAAATTAAATATTTTTAGTCATTTAATTTGAATTTGGCGCTCTGCAATTCAGCGGTTGTTGACGAAAATGATCCCGCTAACGGGATGGGTGCGTCAAGAAGTTAAACAATGGATGAGCTTTTCTTTGTAATCTACTTGAGAACCATTTAGGGTTCAAGTAAAACTTTTGAATATGTGAAGCTTTTAGAGAGACGTTTAGTGCTTTTATATTTAATCATCTCAACCCACCCAATTCATATTCAATATAGATATGCATGTTTTATTTTGTCTGGTTTAGCGTTCCAGATAAAGCATAATCATTTTTGCTCATATGATTTAAAAAACGAATCAGGAGTAGGCAGCTGAGATATGACTAAGGAGTTAATCAGGGAAATGTTTCCATAAATAGGATATTTTTTCTATTGAAAGTCATTGTTGAGAGCTTATTGATATATTTTGTGATATTAATACCAAGTATGTCTACTTCACCATCAGCCCATTTTATAGGTAAACTGCAGGGTATTGTAAAATGTTAATGTTATTAAAAAGATCCAATACGTAATATTGTACACTTATCATAATTAGACATTGCAGGGATCTAGCTTGTGGATGTAATATACATTTTGAGTCATCAGCATAAATGGACACCTTTGTTTTTAAGCCTTGGATTTCTAAACCTCTAATGTTAAATAAATCATAACTCTGCCAATTTGCATGGTTGAGTGTCTATATGTAGTGCGTATAGCCTTAATATTCATGATGATAACTGTAATCCATATCGTATCACTGTCAGTTGCATCATAATTACCTTTAACATCAATGAAAAACACATCCCGGCATTTCTACAGCAATTGACGTTTCACATGATCATGAAAGAGACATTGCATTACTATAGAGACGGCTTCGCTACAGTACAAATGTATTCTGTACAATATGTTATTATTCCCCAATGCCCCATTCTGATATCTTCCCCTTGCTTGTTGTAAACAAACAGACATATAAACTTGTAGACAAATACATAAAAAAGATAGACAAACAAGAAACATATTACATTATAAAACAGTATGACAATAGAGAGAGGTGAGAGAAGAGAAATGAGAGAAAGAGTGAGAGAAGAGAGCGAGATCAGGTGTGTGTGTGTGTGTGTGTGTGTGTGTAAGCAAGCATGTAATTGAGTACATGTGTTCATATTCACTTCATAGTGTTCTGATATTTTTACAGTTCCAAACTTTCATTTTTTCCATAACCTGAATTCCCTGTAGAATTTAGTACAGCCATGGTGTTATGGAGCTGTCTCTGGAATAGCTGTCCATCTATAAAGAGTTTGTCCACAATGAGAAAGGCACAATTACCCTTCTCAGTCTGTTGCCTCTGTACCGGATAGTCTCTTACCGCGTCCGTTTATCTCCCTTGGAAATTGGTCATTGAGACCGAATTTGGTCCCTTTAAGCTCCCTTCCCCTGCTTTTGATCAGCTCCTTTTTTTGGTAGTGTTCAAATTTGGCGATGATCGGTCGGGGACCCTTGGTCTTGTCGCTCCGAGCTCCAAGTCTGTGTACTCGGTGGAAAACCACCTTGTTTACAGTCTCTAAAGGAAGTTTCAAGGCAGACTGCGCCTTCTGGATTATTGGATGCGTCCACAGGAATCCCAGAAAAAAAACATTTTCACGCATGCTACGACTTTGTATGCCTAGTAGTGACTCCTTCATCACCCTGTTTTCCCTGAGTAGACCATGTTGGAATTGTGGATTTTTACCTTGGCTGTGAGTGCCTTGTTCTCTCCTTGGGACGTGAGAATTTCACTCTGCCTAAACTCCAAACTCCTCAGCCCTGCTACCCCCTCACACAACTTCTCCAGTGTTGCATGGTTTCCAAGCAGAGCACTAGTTATTTTGTGAGGTAGTCGGATATTTCCATGATGTAGTATGTTGTTCCTCCATAGCGTAAAGCTGTGGGTACTCATCGAATCCCCTCAGGATCTCCTTAGTATCCAGCCCGGCTCATTACTGAAACCAGTTGTTTTTACGAAAAGATAACAATGAGTCTTTCCCCATGTCGACGACAGGTGTCTGTAGTACAGCCACCTCGCGGAATCCATGCAAAAACACTTTTGGTATTCGTATTTAATTTATATCGGTTTCGTTTGAATCAAAACTAACAAACCGAGTGTTTTCCAGCATACAGTATTCAGCTGTGCACTCTGATGATGTATGACTTTAGTGCCTTATTCCTTCCTCAGAGAGAGAAGCATTCTCTGCGACAGCAACAGTCTGCAAGATGAAATTGCAAGCGGTATTATAATCCTGCCTGAGCTGCGCCGTGATGCATTAGGGTTACCGTGCACAGGGAGGCAGCGGTGTCATTGTCCCGTGTGGCATCACTGAAACCTTAGCACTCCGTCCATTGTTGGCAGTCATCTGTCCTAGGACGGGGTTGAAGCAATCAATGACATAGATTAAGAAGACAAAGAGATGGGCCATTCTGAGGCGGAAAAGGGCTGTTCTGTCCGCATTCACGGCCAGCACCGTCTCAAAAACAACAGCCTACTCGTTACAAATTACACAGAAGGCCCAACTTGTGGCCGAGGCAAAAGCTACATCCACACCTATCAACGGCAGCCAGCTAGGGGGAGACGAGAAGAGAGCCAGCCAGATCCCAGGAGCCCAGCACCTGGCTTTTCATCCTCTTACATCCCCCCTTCCCCTCCTCCCTCTACCAGCATGATTGCATTTCAGCAGAGCGATAGCTAACGCACACTGCTTAGTGAATGGCTGCATCAACATGAAGCAGACAGACAAAATGTCCACACCAAGGCCGTTCTGAGTATGGCTGAATCAATCCTCTCCCGCTGATCGAAAATCAAGATTGAGCCATCCTTGTGCTGTTAAGAGCCTCTGTGATCCTCCGTGTCTCTGGCCCAGCTGAGCTGAATGGTGGCAGCCAGACAGTGTAGTGGATGTGCCAGGTATCAGAAGCTCAGACCAGGCGAGTGATGGCCTTTCCCTCAGAACTCACATCAAGTGGCTCTGGACGGAGAGGAGACCCAGGCAGCTATTTAGGCCAACCCGATAAGGACCGCTCAGATTCACTTCTTAAAGATGACCTTCAAGTGACTACAGATGGAAACTAGCCTGCTAGCTAAATCTGTCATATTTACTGAAAATGTTGGGGAATGTGATTTGTCCCTGTCAAATGCTCTCACATTTGAGCCCGGCAAGCCCCCTAATGTGACGCGGAGTAAGAAGATGTTCAGAGCTTATAGAATCAAATACACTGAACACAAATATAAACGCAACATGTAAAGTGTTGGTCCTGTTTCATGAGCCACAGATATCTCAAGTTTGGAGGGAGAGTGCAATTGGTATGATGACTGCAGGAATGTCCACCAGTGTTATTGCCAGAGAACTGAATGTGAATTTCTCTACCATAAGCCACCTCCAATGTCATTTTAGAGAACTTGTCAGTACTTCCAACCGGCCTCATAACCGCAGACCACGTGTTACCACGCCATCCCAGGACCTCCACAACGAGCTTCTTCACCTGCGGGATCGTCTGAGGGGGAGTGGGCCTAATTAATTTATTATTTCAACTGACTGATTTCCTTATATGAACTGTAAACTCAGTAAAATCTTCGAAATTGTTGCATGTCGCATTTATATTTTAGTTCAGTATAGATTGGAAGACATAGTAATAATATAGGACAACAGAAGTAGTTATGCTATGCTTCCCCACCAACAAGGGAAAAAGATGATGGCAGACGGACATCCACACTAAAGACAAGCACTTGTGAAAACGAGGCTTGAATAGCATTGTCATAGCATAGAATCCTGGTAAAGGAACTCATAAAAGGTATTCATGCTATGTGGCTTTTCTGCTTTAGCTTACTGGTAATTGTTATCATAATAAAACAAAACAAGAAGGTTGACAGAATGTATTGTGTGGGTTTTTATCTACGGGTAATGTTATTTGTCACAGAAAAATGTTAGGATCTGAAGGAGACTTGTGCAGCTGTCTGCAAACCACCAATGGCCCTGAGCAGTACTGTGCCCCCCAAAACAAGGAAACACTAGGAAATGTTTCATTTAAATGTCTTACTTTTCTTTGTAAGCCACTTCCTACCACATTTGTGCACTATGGGCTACAGGACAGTCAGCTATAGTATGTGAAAACAAAAAGTAGCCAAGGGAAGACTCTAGATAGATGTTAAGAGGTCTGACATGCAGAAGTAGGCTTACGGAGACCACAGTTGGTTAAAAGTTGTCATCAAATGAGTGATGCAACATCGCCACTACACTATAAAACATACAAAGATCAAACCATGTGTAAATAGGTCTGCAAAAGGACAGTGAAGCCATGTTCTCATTGACACCCACAACCACATAAAATAGACAAAAATAAAACTGACTTGGAATACAAAACTAAAAACAGACTTTGGACTACACAATACAATGTGTAACTTAGCCTGCAAACAAAGAGTGAAACTACAGCATACTCGCATGAACTTCCTTATCTGACCTCACATTTGCTCATCACTGCAAGGAAGCAGAGTGGCCACCGCAGACTGGTCACATGACCTGACACAATTTTGTGTTTCTCCGATGGAACATCTTTCCAATGCGTTTAAGGGTCCTCCTCCACCAACAGTCTGACAAGCCTATGACTCCATGGGTTAGGTCATTCAATTGCAGAATTGGATAAGCCTAACAAGTGTTTTATTTTGTTTTTATTTAGTCTACATGGAGGACGCATTGTCAAAGACCTTGTTCCCAAACAGCTGCTAATGGGTGAGTCGAGAGCAGTTAGGAAGGGACTAGGCGTTGCCCTCTGAGTTCCGACTGTGACTGGTTGTGGTGACTCAGCCACATCCATACACGTCTGTGAGGTGGGTCGGACACTGGCTAGACGCGACACGTTCGTTTGCTCCCTGCTCATCTGGGCTGTAGCGAAGAGAGGTATTCTGAGAAACTGACCTACCCACTAATGATGTGCTACCCCCAATGGAGATTGTCATGGTAGCGCATTTTGTCAGATGGAAACCTGTTTGCTCTTAAATCAAAAACAGAGGGGTAGCTTTAAAATGAACACTTTGTAAAGCTACCTAGTTGCGACAATTGAATTCGGGAGATAAAGATGTTTACTTCATGATTATACCAAAATGTGCATATTTACAGTGACTAAAGCAGCATATTTTGTCTAGGCAGTGCATTAGCGGTAGTTAGGTCTGATAGTCAGGACATAGGCATCTCTCCATGGCTGAGCAGGGCACAAACTGTCTGACAGAGACAGTGTGGCAGCAGGGTAAGGGGGAGCACCACATCTCTTCCTGGGGCCCTGGGTTCTCCACCTTGATAGCTAGCAGCCTCTCAAAAGACATATGTGATCCCCTCACTGTCCAGATCCTATCTGGGTAATTGCCTTCCCAGCACCACATGGTCCAGGGGAAAGCAGCAAATGGGTTGGCAGGGCTGCCTGCCACACAGGACAGACGTGGAGAGGAGGAGTGGTGTCTCAGGGACAACTCAAGACTGTTAGGGCAAACCACAGGGCCAAATGATACGTGTGTCTATTAACAGGTTAGAAGTCAAGACAACCAGTATGGTCTCTTTCATTTGACTCGTCCGAAGCCAGAGCATTCCATTGGTTAACAAAGGGTGGGATTGAGAGATCAGTGTGCCATTAATGCGGTATGTCGTTATCGCCGCTGCACAGGAAGTGGCAGATGCTGCAGTACAGGAGGACCACAGTGTCCTGCCCGACACAGCTAGCAGGGAACTGTCACTGATACAGCCCAAGATGGCGGCGGTATACTTATTTAAACTTTGTAAAAATGTAATTATCCTAACACAGCCAGGAGGCCGAGTTAAACATTCTTCATTTTGTTAAAGAAACGTTCTGAAGCCTGAGCGGAATGGGCCTACCTCTCTCAAGAGTAGAACGTTCACTTTGTAACACAATCGTCAGAATCTAATTCCGACCATATTCTGTCGCCACACAAGGACAGAGGGGTAACTAGGGTGAATAGAGACATTTCAATGCTCAGAGCACAACTTTATTCTTACCAGCATAAATAGCACTATTCACCTAAGCTCACATCAGATTCACTGGAGAACTGAGTGTCTGCTAGTTTGTTTCTGTTATTTTCTTTCACTGTGTGTCCAGCCCTAGAAAACCAGGTGAGCTCCTAACTAATAAATTACCTTAAATTGGTCAGTCAAGTGCAAGGGAGAAGCGAAAACCCGCAGACACTCAGCAACTCCAGGAATTGAGCTTGACACCTCTGCTATTGGCCTATGTCTTATTACTTTGACATGTTCTAGAACTAGGACTGGGGATTCTCAAGGTGCAATGTCTTGTTTTTGAATGTCTTCAATAAAAGAAGATTCGGCCAATCCTCGGGAGAAAAAAAATAAGCTAGTGAGGGAGTGAGTGAGCCTCACCTGCCACGTTGACCTTCTCCGCATTGGAGGCGCTGGGGGTGGCCGTGCTGGTGCCGTTGGTCAGGTTAGCCCCCGTGCTGTTGTAGATGTTCTCCACCTTGGACTCCAGCTTGCCCAGCCGTACCATGATGTTGTCCAGGAGCACCGCCAGGGTCTTCTTCAGATCTGGCATAGGGAAACACAGTATAGCATGAAGCATAGATACCTCATATCAGTCTTACTGCTAACCAGCTAACTTAACTTGAGGCTAAAATATACAGTATAGTGTTTTCTATATTTCCCTTTCATTTTCCTATCATTTTAATTGATCTCATGAATAGTCATTTTCAAACTTTAGATTTACTTTTTGAAGGACAAGGAGGAAACTACCGCATAGTGATATAATACCAGTGAGTCGCTCTCCACAGTCCCGGTCAGAGAAAATGCTTTTCTATTCTTGTCTTCATAACTAGGCTAATCAATAGATCGTTATGGTGTGAGTAATCGGAGTATGCCTTGTATACCGAGACGGACCGTTCTTATTGGCTTTCCTCTGAAAAAAATGAAACGAGGGGAGAGGATCAGCTTATTTCAGCGACCCCATTAAGTCATTGGATTTCATGCTGTCCGTTAAAGGACTCATTTAGATGTATAACTGAGCTGGCGGGTGTCTGAGAAGGACCTTGCTGCGTCATTTAGGTCTGTGCATTTCTAACGACATCTCCCGACTCCGGTAGCTAGCCAAAAGAAGGTGGGATGGACGATGGGATTGAAAAGACACTAAAGTAAGCTGGAATCCACAATAGGTGTGTCCCCAATAATGTCTCCTTCCTGAAGTGTGCACTCGTTCACAATTCCCCACAAATCTAAGAGCATTGGATTGATTGCTGGAGGCATGGGCTAGCGGGAGTCTCCACCATGTTTCTTATACCACTCATCTCCTTTCAAATCAGTGAAGGGAAGTGAACAAACGCATATTTTGGGAGGGAAGGAGAGATAATTGGGACATAGCCCAGTAGCGGGCCAATAAGAGGTGAGATGGGATAGAAAGGACACAGTGAGCTGACATTCACAACGACATCATCTCTGTTTGTTTCAGTAGCATTTCAGGACTTGGTATGCAGGGCTTGGCATTTCAGTGTCCTAATGGTGTTAATCTGATATTTACCCTCCGGCAGCCATGAGGATATCAAGGGTGCATCCCTAATGGAACCCTATTCCCTATGGAGTACTACTTTTGACCAGGGCCTCCATGGCTCTATGGCTCTACACAGCTCAAAGCAACTGAATAAAGTGTAACGATTCTAAAGCTACTGTATAACACGCAACACAAACTTGAGTGGCTTCAAATCCATTTGTTATAACTGTCAGATTTTGGGGATTATTGACATATCATTGTTCATGGTGGTGTTGTAAGAGCTCACGGTTGACCGATGTTGACTTGCAAGTGCAACACACATTTTGGCATTGGTTTCAATTTCAGTAGTTTGCATAGAACTCTTTTTTTAATCCAACATGCTTAACATATTGTTTATTGGAATGACCGAAGATCTTGTCACAAAACAGTTGATCAAGTTTGACTTGCGAGACATTTTGTCACGTCATTAGTAGATACTAAGAAAATGAAATGTGACATGTCCCTTCTGCCCCTGAAATGTTCTCCTTTCCTCCCGCCGAACCAAGAATATTCCGGAATGTCGTCAACCTCATTAACATTCCATGAGGTGGTGGAGCCGTGAAGACAGCGATCGCACCCCGTCTGTCACACGTCAGCGCGCCGACTGCGGTGCAATTTCTCTGGCTGCGTGTCGCATTTGATATGTCACTCCCTATCGCGCCAGAAAGACAGTGTGGAGGGAAACAGGCCTGTGTGCGCCGCCGTGGTCAGGGAGCGAGGGAAGGGATGGGGAGGAGAGTTGGCGCGAGGGAGAGAGGGAAGCTGCAGCGTTTTGTCTGCTCTGCACGGCTACATGGGGAGGAGATAAGCAGATGCCGGGAGGGAGCGCCGCTGCGTAAGACAAGGAAGAAATCAACTGGAAAGTTGGACTTTGTCCCAAATGACACCGTATTCCCTATATAGTGTAGTACTTTTGACAAGGGCCCATACGACTCTGGTCCAAAGCAGTGCACTATGTCGGGAATTGAGTACCATTTGGGACAGAGCCCTGGAGTGGAGCTGCCACTGCATCAGGCTGAACATAATTGCACACAATAGATTGTGTCCTCAGAAAACACAATGCGCTGAGCAGAAACCGCCCAGCCTAGCCTCCATCAACACAGACAGAGAGAAAGAAACACACTGCCCCCGGTCCAAACACACTGTCCCAGGTCCACACACCAAACACACTGTCCCAGGTCCAAACACCAAACACACTGCCCCAGGTCCAAACACCAAACACACTGCCCCAGGTCCAAACACACTGTCCCAGGTCCAAACACCAAACACACTGCCCCAGGTCCAAACACACTGCCCCAGGCCCAAACACACAGCCCAGGTCCAAACACACTGCCCCATGTCCAAACACACTGCTCCAGGTCCAAACACCAAACACACTGCCCCAGGTCCAAACACACTGCCCCAGGTCCAAATACACTGCCCCAGGTCCAAACACCAAACACACTCCATCCATCTCTCCCAAACCTGGACAAGGTAGAGTAGGCCATCTCCCCACATGGCATCTGTATGTATGTGTAGCTAATTAATGTTTTACAGGTGGCAGCCAATAAACATTCCTCTGCATGTTTGCAATGAGTGCCCAAAGCACAGCGAGGTTGTGTTAACAAATGAAATATTGTGTCTTTCCAACAGGCACGGAACATTGTAACGAATTAAGCCAGATTAAAACAGGGGGAAATTGAAATGCATGCCTCGGGGCGGTGTGTGGACAGCCTGCATTCAAGTGGCAAATTGGTGTAATAGGTGTGAAAACATAGGTGGGCTAAATCCATGCGATAGATAAACTTACTGTCTGAAAAGCAAAGTACAATTCACAGCATCAGAACAATCAGAATTGGGTTTTGGGCCAAACTGTGGTAAAAAAAAACAAAATACTACCATTACATAGATACATTGATTTAAAAGACAGTGGTGGTAGTATGGGTGATACCTTAGTTAATTATTCAAGTTCTTTGGTTCAGATCCTTTTCTAGACACCCACCTTTATTAAAAGCTACTGTTACAGAAGTGGATTGACGTAAGGCTGTGATTTTACTGTTTTATAGTCCCCAACTCCCCATTCATCGTTACCACCTGTCTGCTAAAGAAAATATAACTTGACTCGGTCTTCGTTCCCTAAGCAAAAACGTTTCAAAATGAAACATGAGAGTTGAAATATGCATGCGAAAGCCTGACGCGTCCGTTCTGCACAGGAGGTACCCATAGGGAGCGAGCAAAGCGTAGATTGCAGTCACGGCACTTTACAGATGTCAACTGTGTTAGCCGAGTCATGTCCTCATTCATGTCCGCAGCAAACGTCTACAATGAGCCGATGCATGGTACATGATGAGCATGGAGTTAAACTGTGACTCTGTCCTAAAATGGCCCCCTATTCCCTATACAGGGCACTACTTTTGACCAGGGCCGTTAGGATTCTGGTCACATGAAGTGCACCGTAAAAGGGAATGAGGTGCCAACCTGTGTGCTCATTACTTCAGTGACCCTCATTGTCAGCCAAGCTTCGTCTTTCAAGAGACCGACCTACAAAACGAGTTCCCCGTTTGAATGATTGCAGCCTAAACACACCGAGTGAGTAGACAGAACAGACAACAGCAGACCAAGCAAACCATTATAGGTTAATAAATACAATTCAAATTCAGACTAATTTGCATGGTTGTAAAATGGGGAACCAGCCCAGGTGTTTAATAAACTTGGTTCAGTTAACAAAGTAGGTCAACAACAACTTAATTTTTAAAACTTTTTTTTATTTAAAGACACAATCTGTAATTTCAACAGCCTGACCCTGTCACTTTGTTTGGTGAACAGAGATGGGGCTTGGGAAATGTAACTGCTCAAAATTCATAGATGGGAGCTCCATAAAAATCAACATGAGAGTTTTAAACATTCTGTACAGTATTTTGAAACTAGGTGGGGGGAAAAAATTATATTACAAAGACTCGGATGAAAGCAACACTTCCAAAGAAAATACATTATATTGGAGACAATGCACTAAAAATGACTTTCCCATCATTTTCATATATGTGGTGTACAAATCCACAGAGATTTTCATTTGCTTAGAGTCGGACTGACAGACGGGGAGACTAATCCATATTTCTATGCAGCTGTGTGCTCGCTCGTGGCCTTAGTGATATTACACAGTATCACATCACAGTCCACATGCACAAATCCCACAACACTGATGTGAGCTGATGGCAGATGTAAGAAATGCACGCATGTTGTAATTATAGTGACCTTACAGATACTATATCACCATTGCCAAGTAACCACATGTGATGTAATGTTTTTATAATCTCGAGGAACTCTACTTACCATACACAAAGTGAAATGTGTCCCTCGCTATCAAATACATATCTGAACTGCACTTTATGTCTGGTAAGTAAGAGTTCCTAGAGATTATAAATATGCTTTTGTTGTTTTTTTGGGCTAAAGCCAGCTATACTGGGTTATGGTCCTCGACTACTACTTCTCAGTGTGTCAAATCGGAGGGCCTGTTGTCCGGACCTCTGGCAGTCTCTATGGGGGTGCCACAGGGTTCACTTCTCGGGCCGACTCTTTTCTCTGTATACATCAATGATGTCGCTCTGTACACATCTGGCCCTTCTTTGGACACTGTGCTAACAAACCTCCAAACGAGCTTCAATGCCATACAACACTCCTTCCATGGCCTCCAACTGCTTTTAAACGCTAGTAAAACTAAGTGCATGCTTTTCAACCGATCGCTGCCCGCACATTCCCGTCCGACTAGCATCACTACTCTGGACGGTTCTGACGTAGAATATGTGGACAACTACAAATACCTAGGTGTCTGGCTAGACTGTATACTCTCCTTCCAGACTCACATTAAGCATCTCCAATCCAAAATTGAATCTGGAATCGGCTTCCTACTTCTGAACAAAGCCTGACCATCCTACCGATCCTTGACTTCGGCGATGTCATTTACAAAATAGCCTCCAACACTCTACTCAACAAATTGGATGTAGTCTATCACAGTGCCATCCGTTTTGTCACCAAAGCCCCATATACTACCCACCACTGCGACCTGTATGCTCTCGTTGGCTGACCCTCGCTACATTTGTCGCCGCCAAACCCACTGGCTCCAGGTCATCTATAAGTCCTTGCTTGGTAAAGCCCCACCTTATCTCAGCTCACTGGTCACCATAGCAACACCCACCCGTAGCAACCGCTCCAGCAGGTATATTTCACTGGTAATCCCCAAAGCCAACACTTCCTTTGGCCGCCTTTCCTTCCAGTTCTCTGCTGCCAATGACTGGAACCAATTGCAAAAATCACTGAAGCTGGAGTCTTATATATCCCTCTCTAACTTTAAGCATCAGCTGTCAGAGCAGCTTACCGATCACTGTAGCTGTACACAGCCAATCTGCAAATAGCACACACAACTACCTCATCCCCATATTATTACTTACCCTCTTACACCCAATATCTCTACCTGTGCATCATCATCTGCACATCTATCACTCCAGTGTTAATGCTAAATTGTAATTATTTCACCTCTATGGCCTATTTATTGCCTTACCTCCCTACTCTTCTACATTTGCACAGACTGTACATAGATTTTTCTATTGTGCTATTGACTGTATGTTTGTTTATGTGTAACCCCAGTTGTTGTCGCACTGCTTTGCTTTATCTTGTCCAGGTCACAGTTGTAAATGAGAATTTGTTCTCAACTGGCCTACCTGGTTAAATAAAGGTGAAATAAAAAATAAATAAAATTGTTATTTTTCATGGCCACCCACCAGAACAATGCACAACTCAGGGAGTCCAACCAATACACACATTCCCGATGTTGTGTCCCAAAGCTATGTTCAGTTATGCAGTTAGTGCAGCTTCCTCATAATTTGACCATCATTCCAGTCTATTACAGAAGGCGTCTCTTGCACTCTCTTATTTATTTAACCTTTCTTTTTAAACAAGAAGTCATGCTGAGATCAAGGTCTCTTTACCAGATAAGCCCTGTATACACATCGATATACACAAAAAGCAAAACATAAATCATTGAAAACACATTCTTCAGTAAAAAAAGGTCCTCAATCAGCCTCAATCGCCCAAGAGGCACAAATTCATTAAATTTTTAGAGAGCCTTGGAGATCATTCCACAAGTAAGGTGCAAAAAAAAGTTCAAGCAGATTGGCCTAACTCAGTGGAGATGGACGGGATAGAGTTAGCCATCCCTGAGACCGGCTCTGATCTGATATCTTGTACGTCTAAGTTAACAATGAAGTAAGGTATGGTAGAAGTTTATGCAGGAGGGCGTTACAAACAAAACAAGTAAAATCCATTGATCTACTTGACTTCAAAGAGGACCAACCTACTGTACTTTCTGATACAGAATACAGTGATGTGTACTGAACCTATCGCCTGTAATAAAGTGTAGTTCGCTATGATAAACTGCGTCTAATAGCTTCAATACAGTGGCAGCTGCATTCAGATATACAATAACGCCATAGTCTATAACCGGTATGAATGTCGACTAAATCATTTGTTTTCTGCTACTTAATGAAAGGCATGACCTATTCCTATAAAATAAGCTCCTTTTCATTCTTAATTTCTTAACTTACTCATCAACATGCTTTATGAAAGATGGGTTTTCGTCAATCCAGATATTTATAAACTTTATAACCTCTTCTCACAAAAGGAAAGCGTGGAAAAAGGTTGGCTGGAATTGTTTAGTTCAATGCTTCTCTTTTCAGTCTAAATTTCAATCTACTCAAACTAATAAACAATGTTCAGTGCACCACATAAACCACCAGACCGATTCAGTCTTGATACAATATTTAATTAACGTGCACTCAGATTTTATGGGTAATTTACTGAGAGCAGAGAGGAAGCCATAATTCCCCTTAAATGCGTTAATGTCATATCGAGATGAATCCTAGATCTGCAGAGAGTGTACAAATACTGCAGCATGAGGCAATTTTTCCCCTTAGTACTTTTATTTAATCAAAAGCATTTTTTTTAAAAGGCTTCCTAGACCGTATCATTATGTTTCTATGGCAGAGAGTAAACAGTGTTCCAGTCTCAAGAAGTACATTAAGATTGAGACATGTTCAAATGAGAGAGAAACAAAAAAAACAGGGAAACTGGTTTCATCCAGTCCATTATAAACTGGTTCCAGACTAGTTATTTAGACCTAGGTCAAGACAGGACACAATGGCCCAAACAACATCTTCTGACTCAATATGAATGTTTTCCCTACCAATGCATATATCTGCCACTGGTTTCAACGGCTAGCTTTGTTGCCAAAACAGGGTTTTGGCTTCTACTGCTTTCCATTTGCATTTTCGATGCCAGGGGGCGTGGATGTTGCTTTGGGAGCTTTTGCACCCGCCTGGAAAATCAAACTAGGGAAAGACTGCCTTGTCCAATGTAATGTTTTAGTTCATTACAGCTGGATTTAAAAAAAAATCTGTTATATACTGTACATTATTACATTATTACATCATATAAACATTTACTCCAATTGGTGCATTAATGAAGTTTATTCATTTGAATTAAAGTTCAGGCAATTGACAGAATATTATGAATCTGTTCTGAAGAGACCATATCACAGATCTTTTGTCTCATTGCCTCCCGAATAATAGTGTTTGCAGCAACAACTAATTTCATGCTTTTCTGGAGATAATTAATGACACGATTAAGCAATTAGCCCATTACATTGAGCTGATATCATTATACCGGTCTGGGATAAAAGCTTAGGATTTCTTTCAACACCCTCCTCCAGGTCATTTAAAAACAGGTCGGAGAGCACTGGGCTGCTAGAACAACAGACTTCTCGGTTGCGTCACAAATGGCATCCTACTCCTAATTTAGTGCACTACTTTTGACAGGGCCCATAGTAAGTAGGGGATAGGATGTCATTTGGGACGCGTACCGGATCTGTACGACCAAGGGTTTCACCAAGGCAGATGCTTTAACACTCTGCATCAATGTTTTAACACAGACCCTAAGGGGAACAAGGAGCAGCTAAATGCTCCGTGTTCACCAGTCAGCCAGTCAGTACTCTTTGAGGTCTGGCGATTAGCAGACTGTGGCAGAAGAACGGAGGTTGATAGGCCTACTCAGTGTTTCTGAGATAGGCGGGAGGCTTCCTGCCTGACAAACGCCGGTATATTGAATTTTTACAGGCTAAAAGAGTCTTAAGACCAATCATATTAGGCGTGGCCTTTTCAGAGAGCTACTTTCCGGGACCAGTGACGGTTGGTTGGTTGCCTGGTCATTTTCCAGCATCCTCTGGTTTTTCGCCGTCCATTAGAATGTGTTCAGCGTAATCAATTCCAATGTCATGTTTCTAAGGAAGCCTCTCATTGACCCAAACGGGTCTATTAACGGCGTGAATAACTTATTGACGGCTGTTTGCGGGGCATTAATAGGTTATGGCGGAAAGCAGCTGCATCAGCGTATCACTCACCTCTGTTTGCGCAAGTCAAGTTACTGGCTGGCTAGCCCCCTAATACTTTACTTTCCTCTATCCAATGAGGCAGCACCCTACTGTAGACAAAATGTACATTTTTCTCTCTCTTCCTCTTTCTTGTCTTCCCCGTTGTCTATTGTTGCATTACAACCACGATACAATTAAAATATAAAACGCTTATAAACAGCCTACATTATGCATTTTGTATGATCTGTATGTCAGAGGATGTATAGGGCTAGCTATTTTGACTTTAAAAAGGCATTTCTACTTAGCCTACATAGTAAGTCAATTCAGCCTGTCCTTATTCAATAACAGTGTGTTCTCTAACTGAGGTTGATCAAATATTGCAGCACTACCAACTGGCAAATCAGAATTCCATTCAATAAAACATTCCAAGTGAATGAATGGAACATTCCCAGTGTACCATTGAGCAAATTCAGAGTTCTCACAACCACCGCTTTGCAAAGTGGAGTCATTCTATTTTGAAGAGAGGACGGAGAACACTGCTTGCGCAGTGCTCGGTACTCACCATAGGCCGTCATGGTTCCCACGTAGGGCCCGTCCATGACACTCTGGTTCTCCTCGGCCAGGGCCTTGATGTAGCGCTTGCTGAGCTCCAGGATCTGCTGTCGCAGCATGGTGCTGCTCTCGTGCGTGGCCCGCTGCTGGATGGTGAAGTGGAGCAGCATCATGCCCCAGATGAAGCCAAAGCTCACCAGGAAAAAGCCCAGCTTCTGGGACGACAGCTTCCACAGGTAGGCCGAGGCCATGGCGAGCGCGGCCCGCAGCTCGACTGGCAAGAGTGACTGTGTCTGTGTGTGAGGGACAGGGGGTGGAGTCGGATTGGCAGGAGAGTTCAGAAGGGGAGGCGGGGCATGGTGGCGCTCGGGGTAGTTTAGCCGCTATGGTTCTGTTTGGACTCTTCACCACTCCTCACCAGTGGACTCTACTTTTTTGGCCCATCTTCATCAGTCACTCCCACCGGGTTGACTTGCCAAGCTGCATTCTGTAAGAGAGGAGGAGAGATAAGGCTGTTAAGAGGCACTCAAGAGTCAGAAAACACTGCAGTTCTAGAAGCAAAAGGAGGAGTATTTACATGTGCATTCCAAGGCGGGTGTTAGCTACTGTAGCTATAGCCATCCAATGTTTCCCCTATATTCATTTTGCACAGCGCCACACTTTGCCAAGATGAGCTGTTAAAGGGATAGTCCGAGATTTTGACAACTAAGCCCTTTTCCTACTTACGTAAAGTCAGATGAACTCATGGATAACCCTTATGTCTCTGCCATCTGCATCCAAAAACCATGTGCACACCACACAAACACACACTATAGACAACCTTCTGTCCTTGCTGCAATGCGTTACAAACAACCTGCTATAAAATGGGACCACTTTGATTCAGGTTTGTTTCGATTAAACAGCAGGAGCTAGAACTGCGCCCTGAAACGTGTGCCAAGAACTAAACGGAGAGAGACAAACAAAATGTATCAAAGCTGACAAATCCCTGCTGCTAAGAAGATTCTCATGCAAAAAAAAGATGCAGTCAGCATGAAGTGAAAATGGTGAATAATCACATTGTCTCCACAGGGAAATATAACCCAACCCAGTCTCTCTTCAGAGTTAAGCCTACTTCAATTTCTGTTAAACATCCTAAAGAAAGCTAAATTGTATTTTATGTTGTCTCTGTCTATGTTCAAACCTGTAAGGTCTACTGTGTAATGATTTTCACGAGAATACTATTATGCCGATAGCTTGGCTACAAGAAACTGAATGAGTGGGCAGGTTACCCTTAGGACTACCAGCCCCCCCCAAAAAACTTTCCATGACACAAAACCATACCGCAAGTCAACTTTAGTAGAGGTACGAGGAGTTGGGACTTGTAAATATTTCAGTGATACAGTTTAGGAAAAAAAAAAAAAAAAAAAACTGTATACCTGCCCACTCAAGGATGGAGAAAAACAGGACGTTTCGCTATCGCGTGAAATGGCAATCCTTCTTGCCCATCATCTTCAGCCAAGAGGTGAGGCTATTTCGTAAGGCACCCGAAAACTCTCGCTAACCATAAGACCTTCATAAGCCTCTTAGTGAAAGCAATGTGTTGAGGGAGAGAGAAATGGAAGGGGAGAGACGAGAGCGATGATAAGCAAGCCTACTCTAGAGAAATGGAAGGGGAGAGACGAGAGCGATGATAAGCAAGCCTACACTAGAGAAATGGAAGGGGAGAGACGAGAGCGATGATAAGCAAGCCTACACTAGAGAAATGGAACATTTGTAATAAGGCCGCTAATATGGAGAGTTACGACATGTAATCTACACTAGAGAAACGGAAAGTTTGAAATGAAATAAAGGACACTTTATACAATGGGACAATTGACGGCTACAACATGCAAAGTAGTAGTAGCATTTGTACGGGTAATGTAAAGAAATAACTGATCCACATTAAAGTTATACATTTATCGTTCAACATATCGGTATCATGATAATTCAGCCAATTTATTGTGATATGGATGTTTGTCCATATCGCTCCACTCTATTGCAGCATATGTATTCACAGGGCTAGTCAGAAGTAGTGCACTACATGGGGGGAAATAGGGCTTAATTTAGGACGTAGACAGGCAGCCTTAAGCCTAGGTGTCCTTCACACTGTGGGGATACATGTACGTGTTATTCCATCATCATCCTCCTCCTCCTCCTCCTCAGGCCAGCTAAGGAAGCTAGTTACATCCATGGTCTGTTCAGTCAGGCTCCTCAGGTTTCTGCACAAACTCCTAGGGGATACACATACCCTCAAACCAAGGTTGCTAGTAATTGGATATGAAGGGCATTATGCAGTATGCACTGACTATTGTTTCTTTTCCCACCACACTAGCTCAAAAAGGTAATGTTTATGCATTACAAAAAAATGTGTGTGTATATATGTATATTTATTGTGGGAGTAGCATTGACCTACTGTCGTCACAGCTAGGCCAAGGTCAGGGGGCTACCATAACACATTACCATGGTAAACCAAACTTGCTTCGGGGAGGAAACCGAGGCCAATCCAACTACTTCTTTGTGAGCGACTGGGGAGGGGGGAAAAAACTATTATATTTAGCTTCTATTTAAAAGACTTCTTAGGCCAAGCCTACCATCTTGGGTCAGAAACAAACTCAGGGGGACTTATTTTAACCTTTACAAGATCAGTGTCCCTCCCGTGGGATGGTTGATGCGCTAATGTGATTAGCATGATGTTGTAAGTAACAATAACAATTTACAGTAGCTATTACAGTGACAAATGCCATGCTATTGTTGGAGGCAAGTGCAAAGTTGTATTACTGTATTAATAAACCAATTAGGCACATTTGTGCAGACTTGATACAACATTTCGAACAGAAATGCAATGGTTCATTGGATCAGTCTATAGCTTTGCACATACACTGTTGCCATTTATTGACCAAAATCTAAATTGAGCCTATACTGGAATAATACATTGTGGCCTCTCTCTTGCATTTCAAAGATGATGGAACAAAACCCTCCCAAAAAAACGCATGTTTTTTTTCTTTGTATTATCTTTTACCAGATCTAATGTGTCATATTCTCCTACATTAATTTCACATTTCCACAAACTTCAAAGTGTTGCCTTTCAAACAGTATCAAGAATATGCATATCCAGGCTTCAGGTCCTGAGCTACAGGCAGTTAGATTTAGGTATGTCAGTTTAGGCAAAAATTTAAAGAAAAAGGGTCCGATCCTTTAAAAAACTACTGTCGGGAAATCTACTGTCAGGAAATTTTTAGCTACAAACTCATTCGATGATTAATGACTTTGGCCTAGTCATAGCAGCTGGAAGTAGTTTGGGGGTGGGGCTGCTGCGTTTGGGGGGAGTAGTAGCCAACAGTAGTCATACATTTCCAGGCAGATTTATGTCAAAACTGTAACTCAGCAACATTCACTATCTTCTTGGTAAGCAACTCCAGAGTAGATTTGGCCATGTGTTTTAGTTTATTGTCCTGCTGAAAGGTGAGTTAATGTCTGGTGGAAAGCAGACGGAACCAGGTTTCCCTCTTGGATTTTGCCTGTGCTTAGATCCATTCCGTTTCTTTTTTATCCTGAAAAACTCCCCAATCCTTAACGATTACAAGCATACCCATAACATCATGCAGCCACCACTATGAAGAGTGGTACTCTGTAATGTGTTGTATTGGATTTGCCCCAAACATAACATTTTGTATTCACTCCAGTAGTATTCTTAAAGTGTGCATTTTGCAGTAAAATCATGTTTATTTTCAAATATTAGTTTGGTGAACCCTTTCACCAGCCTAATCTCGAGAGTCGATAAGCTTGAAGCCATAAACAGCACAATGCTTGAAGCACAGCGAAGATGCTGTTTGAAAGAATGCTTATGAGCCTGCTGCTGCCTACCACCGCTCAGTCAGACTGCTCTATCAAATATCAAATCATAGACTTAATTATAACATAATAACACAGAAATACAAGCCTTATGTCATTAATATGGTCAAATCCGGAAACTATAATTTCAAAAACATTTATTCTTTCAGTGAAATACAGAACCGTTCCATATTTTATCTAACGGGTGGCATCCCTAAGTCTAAATACTGCTGTTATATTGTACAACCTTCAATGTTATGTCATAATTATGTACAATTATGGCAAATTAATTACGGTCTTTGTTAGGAATAAATGGTCTTCACACAGTTCGCAACGAGCCAGGCGGCCCAAACAGCTGCATTGCATATACCCTGACTGCTTGCACGGAACGCAAGAGAAGTGACACAATTTTCCTAGTTAAAAGAAATTCATGTTAGCAGGCAATATTAACTAGATATGCAAGTTTAAAAATATATACTTGTGTATTGATTTTAAAGAAAGGCATTGATGTTTATGGTTAGGTACACATTGGTGCAACGACAGTGCTTTTTTCGCGAAAGCGCTTGTTACATCATCACGCTTTTGGCGAAGTAGGCTGTGATTCGAAGAGAAATGAACAGGCACCGCACCGATTATATGCAATGCAGGACATGCTAAATAAACTAGTAATATCATCAACCATGTGTAGTTAACTAGTGATTATGTTAAGATAAGTTTAATGCTAGCTAGCAACTTACCTTGGTTTCTTGCTGCACTCGCGTAACAGGTAGTCAGCCTGCCACGCCGGCTCCTCGTGGAGTGCAATCTAAGGCAGGTGGTTAGAGTGTTGGACTCTAACCGGAAGGTTGATCGAATCCCGGAGCTGACAAGGTAAAAATCTGTCGTTCTGTCCCTGAACAAGGTAATTAACCCACCGTTCCTAGGCCGTCATTGAAAATAAGAATGTGTTCTTAACTGACTTGTCTAGTTAAATAAAGGTTAAAAATAAATATCGACCACAATCGTTGTTCAAAAATGCTGATTACAGATTGTTATGAAAACTTGAAATAGGCCCTAATTAAATCGGCCGATTAATCTGTCGACCTCTAATGTGAATAAAACAATGTAAATAGCCAAGAAACACAAGGACAAAGTCTCACTTCAGTAGACTTTTGTTTCAAGCAAATTAGACCAATTTTTATGACTGTGCACAGCGCTTCCAAAACTGAATCTTTCACTCAGCTATTCACGACTTTACAGGAGTGGCATTTTAACATTTATTTGTATTTTTTTTTATCAAAATGTGTTTTTTTTTGGCAGAAATGCCTTCTCGAACATTTGAGCTTTCATTTGCCTTAACAACAAACTTGTATGCCATCTGGAAATACAAATAAAGTTGTTAAATATTGAAATCAGTGGAATGTCAGGTAGAAGCAGAGTATGATAAGGAGATTAATACAATTCTGGCGTTTGATTACAAATGCAGAGGGAGTCGAAAAGAGAACACAGAAGGCGGTTGTATAAAACACCTGTCTGCGGATCACATCTTCAAACTAAGGGCAACCATGGCATCCGTGAAAGAGAGGGAGAAAGATCTGATTATTCTTATGGCATTGCACACGGTCAGTGTTAACCAGAGTGACTTGACACAATAGGCCAAGCAGGCTGTACAAACAAAATGACACAGGTCGTCATATTTAATGAAAGGGTTTGCAGTCTGCCTTAAAGCGTTCATCCATGTATACGGGTAAGAGTCTAACTACAGTTGATTCAGACATTATACGTTTCTAATTTAGTCAATTTAGAAAGTTGTTTTCATTGCAAGTTAAAGCTTACTGTTAGCTAGCTACTTGACATTTGGTGGCTGGCTCGCTCGCTAACATTACGTGTATGATCTGTGTATTAATATTATCTCAGAAAGCCATTTGTTTTGCTAGTTATAGCCTAATGTTAGCTAGCTAACATTGAGCCTATTTGGTTAACTTTAGCAAGCTATGACAATAAGTTTGTATTGCTAGTACTCTATGGATTGATTGGGATTATGGTTCATTGTTTAGCTAGCTAGCTATTTGTATCTGAAATTTGTCTTTCAGCATCAGTAGAGAAAAAAAAACACACCTGACTCTTCTCCACCAGTCATACAAGGAGAATGGTATAATGCCTCCCATCAAAAAGAGAGGCCTCCACAATCTCCCCGACCTTAACCAAATTGAGATGGTTTGGGATGAGTCGGACCAGCCAACAAGTGGAAAAGCAGCAAACAAGTGCTCAGCATATGTGGGAACTCCTTCAAGACTGTTGAAAAAGCATTCCAGGTGAAGGTGGTTGAGATAATGCCAAGAGTGTGCAGCTGTCATCAAGGCAAAGGGTGGCTATTTGAAGAATCTCAAATATAAAATATAATTAGATTACTACCATATGTCTTATTTCATAGTCGTGATGACTTCACTATTATTCTACAATGTAAAAAACAGTAAAAAAAAAAGAAAAACCCTTGAATGAGGAGATGTTCTAAAAATTGACCGGTAGTGTATAACCTTAACATATTAAACCGTTTCAAATGTAATATTCCCCTCCAGAAATTAGCCCAATAACATAGATGGAAAGCAATAGCTTCAGGGCCTGTATATCATCCATATTATCAGGCAGGTGTGCTATTTTAGCATTAAGCATTATCCCCTGTAGCCTATTGTGGCTACATGCCTGAATTATGATGTTGCTCATCTGCATTGGTTACCCCAATAGGGTAATCATTAGCTAGATGAGGAGTTCCCAAACTTTTTCACTCAGGGCCCCCCCCCCTTCCAGCATTGGGGAACATCCCGCGCCCTCTTACAGCCGGACTGAGTTCCTTTCCAAAAAAAATGTTTTTAGAAAAATAATATAGGCCTGTTCATGCATTCGATCGGCCGACACGCTTCTCACGTTTACTTTTTTTCATGCCAGATTGTAAAACGCTGCCAAAAATTCTAATGGCAGTGCTGCCTGAAACTATAGGCCTACATCTGTGGCCTCACTGCGCAAAATATATTTGAGACAATGGCTAGCCATTAGTGTTGTGTGGCCCTCTTCCCAAACCCTTAGCTTACTAGGCTAGCCATTTACTGCAACAGAAGCAGCTAGATAGAGGGAGACAGCAGCTCCCAGGTAACTTTGGCTCTGTTGAAAGGCCAGGCGCTGAAATAAAATATAATTATTCATAGGAGGCACACAGTGCTCCCCTACTGTCTCCTTTCATCAGAGCTCTAATCCCATCAGGTTGGCCAATAGTCTGGGGTCGGCAGACGCTAACGGAGCCCGTGCGGTGTGGCTCGGGATGACAGAACAGGTGGCAACGGAGAGGACACCGGGAAGATCCAGGGCAGGCTGTAGGGTGGCCCGACTCACAAAGTCTTTTGTCCAATGTCCATACGAGCAGCATTGGCTGCCTACCACTTAGAATAAAGTGTTGTATTCTAAGTGATATGCTAGTGTGGATTTCAGAACAAGGGCAATGATTTGGATTGAATTCTCTGGGGCAATTGATCTATTGATGTTACTGATTTGCTAGAGAGCACAAAACATGCACTCTGCTAAACAGGGTGTAACAAGCTAAACATCGCAGATCTACAAATATCATGAAGAGCTGGCATGATTCCTCCCTCTGTATCAGAACATGATGCCCTACCGAACGCGTCGTTCCTGAAATAAGTCTTTACCGTTTAACCAAAAACCAGCAGGGCTGTGATCCCCAAGGACCTGAGCTATGAAGCCCCCCTGCTAGCTATAGGAAGTGAACAGAGTAGCCACAGAGATACATTACCTCACGGTAATGACTGCTTGCACCCTGTGATGCTGCCAGCTGAGACAGACACACCATGTTCCAAAAACAACAGATCAATCTAGCTACAGATATGTGTTTCTGAACCTCAATGTTGGGACAAACACACTCACGTCGATAAGTTTGGGCTTCATTAATGTGTGAAACAGCTTCAACTTGTTATTTAGAGGCCCAATAAGCTCCATGATATTCTAGAATGAGGGAAACCTTGCACAAAGCTTTGTCAATTATCAAGCATCAGATTGTAACACTTTGATGAGGACCAGATAGTAACCGGCCTCGAGCATTTCAGAAGCAGTTAAATAAATCATTTTCTGAATAGCCAAAGGGCTTTCTCTGTTAGCAGGCCCACTTGAAGATATAAAAATGTCTCGAGACATATTCTAAAAAGGAAAATGAAAACCTTTGGGCCGGTATTCACAACGCATCTCAGAGTAGGAGCGCTGATCTAGGATCAGGTCCCCCCTCTTACTAATTGTGATTAAAAAAGACAAAACTATACTAAATCAGCACTTCTGAGATTCTTTATGAATACAGGCCCAGGGATGAGGCAGTGGATAACTAACTGACTGACGGCACCTTTGCATGCAACTCAAAAGGCAGGATCATAAAAGGCTCTCTTTCCCCTTCCAAATGATCCCTGGGAAATGGGTCAGCTCTGCAATACATGAGCAGTCTTTCCTCCAGCAGTGAAATTTCACAGGCAGCGCAATACCTCTGACAGAATCTCAACACCGTTACGTGCCAATGTTCCTTGGATATTTAGGCGTACCAGCCCTAACAAATATATGGGCTTTTTCTATTGGAAACTTCTACGTCTGTGTTGCCATTGTCAGCAGTTTTGAGACTATCAAGACCATTTCAGTCATGAAGGATGGGATAAGGAAAAAGTCAAATGATTCAATTCAATTCAAAATGTAGTCAACTCAATCTTTTTCTTCTGCTAACACCTAATGCTGGACTTTTATCATCTCGAACGTGATACAGTGCAAAAGAAATGAAGCATTCGGGCTTGAAAAACAAAATCTCTGCACTGCGCTTTAAATTCTCAAACCTACTTCTGCAATCTGCTGCATTGATAACGTCAACTGTCTCTCACAGGTCTGGGTTCTATGAGACTGAGTTATGAGTTGCCATTCTCCGCCGATAAGGAGAGAAAAGGAGAAGGGTTGGGGGGTCACTACAGACATGACCCTGTGTCAACATAGATCGGGTTCTTGTTCAATAGGCATGATGACCCAAATCGGAGTGAAACGGGGAGGTCGCTACTTTCTGAACTTGTCCAATAAGAAACGCACATTTGTGTGTGCTGTTGCAAAATGCTTTTCTATGATGTGCTTGTGCCCTAAATGCACAAGACCCTGAAACTTTAACAGAAACCCCCAATGTGCTCGCTGACTGTCACAACGCCTCCCTGTTCTATAGAAGGGAGGCGTTACAGAATACAGACTAATTTCTCAGGTTTCTAACTCAGGAACTTTATTTGGCTGGCAGGGTGCCTTCTGGCACCCAACAGCGCCTATGAAACCCTGCGTGCTGACAGCCAGCTTCGGTTTCACAATATGCAATACAACCACCACCGTTGGAGTGGGTGACATACAAATGACTGAATTGTCGTTTTAAATGGCTGGAACCCACACACACTCAATTGATCTCTAGAAGGGCTGAGAATCCCAACTGCTGCTAACAGCTGTGATTATTTTTAGGCTTATACAGTTGTCAGATCACAAAATACTGTGTGCTCACATAGGTAGGCGTATAAACAAGCCTATGGGCTATGTCAATACCCTAGTTTGATCAGAAAGAGCTAGGCTAGTAGTAGTCTGTGTGCTCCCAATCATACAACACAAAGGTCTGAAGGAACATAATAAATCAAACATACTTTTAACATCACAACACCCAAAAAGCCATGATAATCCTCAACATCATAGGCTACTTCCCACTGATAAATATATTGACACCCTTGCCCCTCACCGTGCCTCTCGAAGACTGAGACAGATGGCCATGCATTGCAGGCTGCTAAAGCTTTGTCCATTTCCTTAGGATTTGTGATGGGAGCTCAAAATAGCCCACATCAGACTGGGGGGGGGGGGAATCAGAATCAGGTGACTTAAAAAAAAATCCAATCCAACATGTACAGGTGTTGATTGAGCCAAAACTACGGCATAGGAATGACATTCCCTAACACTTTAAAACTGTAGGACTATAGCCTCAAGTTGGTACCGGTATGTCCCTCTACACAGCCCTTGAAGCATCCAGGCAGCAGTCTAAGGTAATGGAGACGTGAAACTGACGATGGCCATGCTGTCATGGAGACGAGTGTGACTGCGCATCTTAATAGGCTACTTCTTCACACTCGGCAGGGCCTCCTTTCAATTATTAATTCCCACCTCTAGTCCAGACAAACGGCCATACCTTACTGGTGTGAACGGCACACAGCATAATAGGCCAACACTCTGCCCAAAAACACCTCTGATTGGCTTTTAACACAATGTATTTTGCATTGTCATTATGAAGATTTCTTTACACAAGAATGCAATTCTGCTAGAGATCTACCGATATGGGATTTTTGGGTTCGATACCGATTTTAGGGTGGCAAAAGTCACCGATTATCGATAAATCTACCAATATATTTTTTTTTAGAAATGGAATGAAAAACAGACCTTTTTCTACACAAATTGTGCTCCAAAAGATTAAAAGATATTATAAAATATGATTTCTCAACTGAATATAAACATGTACATTTTATCTGTGGTTTACAGCAGTGGTTCCCAACCAGGGGTACTTGGCCTATCCACATGGGGTACTTGAGAAGCCTCATGAGACCATAGTCCGACTTGTAAAATGCACGAGGGGGTACTTCAGAGTAAAATGCAATTGGTGGTACAATAACTGAAATAGGTTGGGAACCACTGGTTTACAGGATATCCACAGCTAGCTGTTCCTTACAGCAATATTTTCTTACAGAAACCACATGTACATGACACTGTTTCTCAATACAAAATGTATTGGCTATACATTTCAACTGCAAATGGAATGTGCTAATGCCTAAAAACATTTATGCAGGAAAATGCTAACCGCACAGGTTTCAGTCACAAAGTTCCAATTTAGCTAGCTAGCTAACGTTAGCTACTTATCTCATCATGAATACAAGCACATGGCCTGAATGACGGCACATATCTAACTGCCTTGCTTTTTGCAGATTGCGGATAACTAACCAAATAAGTCCACTAGCTAACATAATAGGCCCAGACAGTAACAGCGTTATCTTTGTATCAAGGACAAGTGTTCACTTGTGAACACTTGTCCTTGATACAAAAAAAACTCTGGTAGCTAGCCAATTACCTTGCTGGCCAGATAACGTTAAGAATGTGATAAGGACAGGGCTGTTTGCTTGGAGAAGTGTACTTTTGATTATTTACTTATTCAAATATGTTGGCTGTGGCAAGCAACGCACTGTCAAACCACCAATGCCTACCATCTCTCACGTTGTGACCTAGGTCTGAATGATGTTCAATGAGCAGTCCTCTTCAGGTAACTCATTGAATAAATAAAAAAATAATGTATGACCGCAAATGAGCAGACATATTTGTGTATTCTATGTACATAATATCGCAGATTTATCTGTGGACTTGGAATTTGGACAAAAGATGTTATCATGTAGGCCTAGGGATGTGACAGTGTAATTGACGATTATGGATGAAGACATTCATGACAATAACAGTCCAAACCGTATTTAAAATTATATATATATATATATATATATATATAATACAACGCACTGTTGTATATATATTTAGTGCCTTGCGAAAGTATTCGGCCCCCTTGAACTTTGCGACCTTTTGCCACATTTCAGGCTTCAAACATAAAGATATAAAACTGTATTTTTTTGTGAAGAATCAACAACAAGTGGGACACAATCATGAAGTGGAACGACATTTATTGGATATTTCAAACTTTCTTAACAAATCAAAAACTGAAAAATTGGGCGTGCAAAATTATTCAGCCCCTTTTCAGTGCAGCAAACTCTCTCCAGAAGTTCAGTGAGGATCTCTGAATGATCCAATGTTGACCTAAATGACTAATGATGATAAATACAATCCACCTGTGTGTAATCAAGTCTCCGTATAAATGCACCTGCACTGTGATAGTCTCAGAGGTCCGTTAAAAGCGCAGAGAGCATCATGAAGAACAAGGAACACACCAGGCAGGTCCGAGATACTGTTGTGAAGAAGTTTAAAGCCGGATTTGGATACAAAAAGATTTCCCAAGCTTTAAACATCCCAAGGAGCACTGTGCAAGCGATAATATTGAAATGGAAGGAGTATCAGACCACTGCAAATCTACCAAGACCTGGCCGTCCCTCTAAACTTTCAGCTCATACAAGGAGAAGACTGATCAGAGATGCAGCCAAGAGGCCCATGATCACTCTGGATGAACTGCAGAGATCTACAGCTGAGGTGGGAGACTCTGTCCATAGGACAACAATCAGTCGTATATTGTACAAATCTGGCCTTTATGGAAGAGTGGCAAGAAGAAAGCCATTTCTTAAAGATATCCATAAAAAGTGTTGTTTAAAGTTTGCCACAAGCCACCTGGGAGACACACCAAACATGTGGAAGAAGGTGCTCTGGTCAGATGAAACCAAAATTGAACTTTTTGGCAACAATGCAAAACGTTATGTTTGGCGTAAAAGCAACACAGCTCATCACCCTGAACACACCATACCCACTGTCAAACATGGTGGTGGCAGCATCATGGTTTGGGCCTGCTTTTCTTCAGCAGGGACAGGGAAGATGGTTCAAATTGATGGGAAGATGGATGGAGCCAAATACAGGACCATTCTGGAAGAATGATGGAGTCTGCAAAAGACCTGAGACTGGGACGGAGATTTGTCTTCCAACAAGACAATGATCCAAAACATAAAGCAAAATCTACAATGGAATGGTTCAAAAATAAACATATCCAGGTGTTAGAATGGCCAAGTCAAAGTCCAGACCTGAATCCAATCGAGAATCTGTGGAAAGAACTGAAAACTGCTGTTCACAAATGCTCTCTATCCAACCTCACTGAGCTCGAGCTGTTTTGCAAGGAGGAATGGGAAACAATTTCAGTCTCTCGATGTGCAAAACTGATAGAGACATACCCCAAGCGACTTACAGCTGTAATCGCAGCAAAAGGTGGCGCTGCAAAGTATTAACTTTCCGTTTTTGATTTGTTAAAA
Source organism: Oncorhynchus mykiss (assembly GCF_057628025.1). NCBI lineage: Eukaryota > Metazoa > Chordata > Actinopteri > Salmoniformes > Salmonidae > Oncorhynchus > Oncorhynchus mykiss. The sequence goes on along the minus strand of NC_143028.1, from coordinate 19,929,635 downwards.
AAGTTTGAAATATCCAATAAATGTTGTTCCACTTCATGATTGTGTCCCACTTGTTGTTGATTCTTCACAAAAAAATACAGTTTTATATCTTTATGTTTGAAGCCTGAAATGTGGCAAAAGGTCGCAAAGTTCAAGGGGGCCGAATACTTTCGCAAGGCACTGTATATATATATATATATATATATACACACACACGTAAGTTTGTCGACTTGAATATGACATGTGTGTATGTATGTATGTATGTATGTATGTATGTATATATATATATATATATATATACACACACACACACACACACACATACATACACACACGTCATATTCAAGTCGACAAACTTTACCCAAACAGCAAAGTAAAAGAAAGCCTGGTTTACATTTAACTGACAATATAAGGAGAGACGAGAGGAGGTAAACTATCCAGCTTAGATTTTTGTGTTGTGGAACGAACAGCTGACTGAAGACGGGACGGTCAGGCATTCAAAAAGATGACACATGCGGTTGAGTCCGTTTCAGTGGTAACATTAACTTTTGACAAAGTGATGAAACTTTGCTGCTTCTTGTTTCAGCAGGGTGTTGTAGCAAATGACTACGCAACCAGAAAAACCACTGCGTATTTAACTCCGGTCTGGTTTAACCAGGCAACTGCATTGTGTCCTTTGTAGACAAAACAGCAACACTATGGCACGGGGTGGGTAACTTAATACTAAGTGTGATGAGTGAGACGATCAAAACAGGCTGTTCCCGACACCCACGCTGAGCTTAACATGACAGTGGTGGTGCTGAGTGAGAGAGCAAGTGAGAGACAGAGATCACCACTTCCTCAGAAGAAGAGTGCAGTTACTGATCATTCAGATAGAAATGCACTGGTGTAGAACAGATATAAATGCACTGGTGTAGACCAGACATGAGTATATGTCATGTAGAATAAGGCACAGGCCTATGCGTCAGCTCTAGTCATTAGGCCTGCATTTCTACCTGCAAAATGATAGGCTTATCATCGTACCAAACTGAATAAGCTCCAGTTCCCACCTGCCCTCCCCTTCATCGGCTGAGCTATCATTTCCCTGCAGTCTCTGCTCTCAAGCGGTTGGCACCACACACACACGTGATGCGGGCGGGCGCAGCACCGTGACCAATCTGTGACGGTCACCCCACCAGCCAGGCAGGGCCTGGGACATACGCACGCACACACACTTCAAAAGTTTGGAGTCACTTAGAAATGTCCTTGTTTTGAAAGAAAAGCAATTTTTTTGTCCATTAAAATAACATCAAATTGATCAGAAATACTGTGTAGACATAGTTACATGATGTAAATGACTATTGTAGCTGAAAACGGCAGATTTATAATGGAATATCTACATAGGCGTACAGAGGCCCATTATCAGCAACCATGACTCCTGTGTTCTAATGGCACGTTGTGTTAGCTAAGCCAACTTTATCATTTTAAAATGCTAATTGATCATTAGAAAACCCTTTTGCAATTATGTTAGCACAGCTGAAAACTGTTGTTCTGATTAAAGATGCAATAACACTGGCCTTCTTTAGACTAGTTGAGTATCTGGAGCATCAGCATTTGTGGTTTCGATTACAGGCTCAAAATGGCTAGAAACAAAGAACTTTCTTCTGAAAATCGTCAGTCCATTCTTGTTCGGAGAAATGAAGGCTATTCCATGCGAGAAATTGCCAAGAATAGCATCGTATATCACAATATTTTATGGGTAAATAATCACAATAGGACAAATGTTAACCACGCCCCCAACCCTACACACCATCACAGAGTTAAAGAGTTGTGTGGGGTTGTTAACCCCTTACTGTGCATTGCGCACCAACAGAGCATTTCTGTTCTCTCCACCTCCTCTGAATAAAGGAGACAGTTGACTGCAGTGCCGCGCACAGTAAATCAAACACGGTTTCCTCTCGGGCCGCTCTCCTAGGGCAGGCACATTTCAGAGGCCCGCTTGGTCTCTGGTTTCTTGACCGAGCCTGCTGCTCACTCCTGTAAGCCTATGGAGAGCCGAGCAGTTAAACTGATTGGGATGTTGTATTAGACAGTGATCCTCTTAACCCCAAACCCACAAGTACCCGTTCAGGTCCAGCGGCAGTAAAACTGTCAGGACTAGTAGGTACCGTAAAGTGCTCACTTTCACAGTCAAGCTTTCCCAATCAAGTGTTTCATCTCAAGAACAACAGTGAAGAAGAAAACAATACTCAGAAACATGAATTCATTGTGTAAAAAGATGATAGTTACAATAGAGACTGAGTTTATGTTTCCCAGAGGAACGTTTGTTTGTGGACTTATGGCTTTCAGATGACAAAAACGTTAGACCTATCGGTTTAACCAACACACAGCCGTTGGAAAGATAGGTTAGTGAAATATAAAGATGATCTGTAATAAGGAATAACCCTGTAGTAAGGAATAACCCAAGCAGGACGAGCGTAGCAACAAGTGACCATTTAACTAAATCAAAGCAATACATCCCCCTTCATCCCCAGAGGTTCAGAAAGCAGCTAATATCCTGGTCTGCTGATTGTGTTCGAGATCCACCAGAGCAGAAACAGAAGAGCACTTTATCCCGGGTGTCATTAGATCTCAGTATGGGTGCTAGGACATTAATCATTTGACTGGAGCAGAATGTCATGAAAACCTATTGAGTACTGAACCGTACTGCAGCACATCCTGTAACACAGGAGGTAGACTTCCTTAAAACTGCAATATATAAAACTTTTTGTGCAACCTGACCAAATTCACATAGAAATGTGAGTTATAGATCTGTACTTGTCATTGAAAGCAAGTCTAAGTGGTAGATTTGCTGGATCTACAGAACTGCTGGTTCTGTTCTAACTGATAATTAATTGCGCCCAGCTGGTGTGCCAGGTCTAAATCAGTCCCTGATTAGAGGCGAACAATGGGAGAAAGCAGTGGAACTGGCTTCGAGGGCCAGAGTTGAGTTTGAGGGCTCTACATTATAGTTGCTTGTTTTGTTACAGAAACTGAAATTAAGGCTTGGGCTAACAATTAACAATTTTGCAACCAGGAAATGACAGAGCGGTATCTGCAATGTTGTATAAACAAAGACCAGGTAGAATGACTGAAAATAGAATGACTAGGTTATGTATATGGTATAAACAGTGCTATTACAGGCACTGAATCCGGTCCCGAGCTAAAAGCTCCTATTTGCGTTCCTCCATGCCTAAGCTGAACAACGCAACTATTTGCTTTTAATAGAAAATTGTGTGGTATACAAGCCAGTGTTAAAATGCTGACTGCTGTATATTTATCCCAAGCCTTTCCATCTGCCTTGACAAAGTGAGATCATATCATATGATTCAATCTACAGCCTAATCAAGTGATGAAAGGCTTAATTACAAGCTCTACCTTGCCCTTCAAAAGGATTCATAAACAGCTCATCTCTTTGATACAAAAACAAGCACCTATGCCAGCAGCATACCACCCTGCATACCACTGCTGGCTTGCTTCTGAAGCTAAGCAGGGTTGGTCCTGGTCAGTTCCTGGATGGGAGACCAGATGCTGCTGGAAGTGGTGTTGAGGGCCAGTAGGAGGCACTCTTTCCTCCGGTCTAAAAAAAAATATGCCCCAGGGCAGTGACACTGCCCTGTGTAGGGTGCAGTCTTTCGGATGGGATGTTAAACGGGTGTCCTGACTCTCTGAGGTCATTAAAGATCCCATGTTAACCCTGGTGTCCTTGCTAAATTCCCAAACTGGCCCTCAAACCATCACGGTCACCTAATAATTGGCACATTCATCCCCCTCATCTTCCCTGTAACTATTCCCCAGGTCGTTGCTGAAAATGAGACTGTGTTCTCAGTCAACTTACCTGGTAAAATAAAGGATAAATAAAAAGCACCTAGGTGAGGCAATCTTCAATCCCTCCAAAAAAAAACTCTAAACATGCTCGACGTGAACATTAGCCTACATCTCAAACAGAATTCACTAGCGATATGTGACATTTTAAGAAAAACCTGAAGCTTTGGACCTGCCCAACCATTTAAACAGAAGGTTGGATTAGGCTATACTGCGGTTTTAGCCTAAGTCAGTTTGAGCCGAACACAGTGACCAAGCACAGCGAGTGGGTGGCACAAAGAGAGGGAGGCAGTGGTGTGTGTGTGTACAGGCCGTGAGGAGTAGGACCCCTTTAATCAGAGAGAGACTTAATCTTCCGTGGCTCTGGGCGAAACCATCAACAAGCCCACCTCCGTCCCATCCCTCTGTCATCTCCAGCCATGCCCAATGATGCGGTCCCAACGATTTATCTTGCCAGCAGCAAGGCATGCCACTGGAGCAAAGCTCCTTTCAAGCAGATTTATACTCCCCAAGAGCTGCAGCAAAGACGCTTGAAAGAGTTCTTTATAAAGGCAAGGACGCCAGCAGCTCACCTCTGCTAACTGCAGGCCCAATGGCCGTTTGATGGTCAGGATAATAAGCTAAGCAGTGAGGTGAACAGAAACCCAAGATCACCTCAATTACAAATGCCAGTGTGTCCTCCATCTTAATCACACTTCTTCATTACCAAGGGGATAAGAAAGAGCCAACCTCCAAGAGAAGATACTAAACATCAAAAGCTGAATGTTTTGTGTTTTCATGGCACCAACCACAACGTTACCTGTACCTGAGCCAAATTCCTTAGAGTAAGTATACTGTAGAGAATGTGGACTACAGTTGTAATTACAGAGTACACTGGACTGTTTCCAAGGGGATTTCTGGGTGTTTGAATAAATCTCCTGGGTTGTAAGAGAAGCACTCTTTCAGATCTACTCAGAGGATTGCAGCCAAGGCAGTATTGAGCAACCCAATCACTGAGCTATAGGAAGTTAGGAACATATAGTGAGCTCTCTCACAGTGGAAAGTGTGGGGAAAGTGTTTTTCATACTTATCCACAAAAGGACACCGCACATATATTACCATGGTCACAAAACCTTTTAATTTGATACATTTTCACGTGTAGTTATATTGTAGTAACATTGCTTTATGTAAAAAATATATATAAAAAAACAAGTCTGCAAATTATCAAAATATATCTAGTGAAAAGACAATCAAAAGATACAGGCTGTACATAACAATTTGAGACTAGGCAATACCATGCAGTGTCAAACGGAGCCATGTATTTTAGATTCGTACAGATTAACCATACTCATTCTATTTGATTGGGGGGGCTAACACCTCTAGCCAGCTAGATACCTTTCAAACAGCAATTCAAGCGACATAGCCAGTAGTGTCACTTCTATCATATCATGCCAAGGATCGAATTCAAAAGAATGTTAGCTATTATTATTTGTAGTAGTATTAAATCAATGCAACCCGAGCTATGATTCTGTGTGATCATGAAACAATAGACATCTGTTGACAACAAAACCTGCACTGGCTGGTTTGCTAATTAATGTTACTGCAAAACTGTCAACGGTAGGGAGGTAGGCTATAACATGGCTAGCTAGTTACTCTCGTCTGACCGCGCACTCGTTATAATCGACAACAGACAATTTTAGCAAGCAAGAAAGTAGCCCCGTTCATTACTAGCCACTGTGTTTTTAGGGATAGCAAGGAAGCCAGTACATTTGCATTTCAACGGGTTGAAACTACCAGGTTAGCTGACTCGCTGACAAGCTAACCATTATATTGGATAGGTCAGATGGATTATTAGCAACATTTGGCCGCTGCGGTACGCGATTCTTTACTAGTTCGCGCTAGCTGTCACATGCAGTACTTTCTCAGTTAGCCAACTAACGTTAGCTAGCTTGCTACTCGTGGAGCTAACAATAACATTACCGTAATAGCTGTTATTAACGAGAGATATCTGACATGAAAACGAGAACCAACTGAAATAGCTAGCTAGCTATACGAGTCTGGCTTTCGGTCATCCTTCGGTCATTGAGCAGCACTTCTAACCGCAGTGACAAGTCGCTCGTAGTACGATTGGGAGAATACTGCGTCTGTCTCTGCAATGAAAATGCTATGTTGTGGAAATCATATTACAGCTTACCTTTCGGATAGTAGAGTGCTCCGAGTTGACTTCGGGGCTCAGGTTTTGTTTTATGCTGATATGATAACAGATGCTACAGGATTCCGAATGAATGGCCAGTTACTGTAGCTTGCTACGGTTTTTCCGCTCTAGCGCTGGAGTCTTTTCTTTCGCTCTGTCACTTCCAGCACCTTGTCCTAACGCGAAGGCTATTCAGGGATCCTCTGAATGTTGGTATCCCCTTGAAATAACGAAAAAAAAGAGAGCAACATTTACCTTTATGAGAAAAGGATAAGCATAAATTGTATCACATGTTACATTGGTGCTGTTTTATTCATATTTAGAAGCATGTTATTTTATATTTCGCATATGTACCAATTGCATGCGTCATACAAGGAATTGTGGGCCTAAAGATATCACAAATAGGGGAAAACGATATGCATGAACTATTTATGTGGTCAATAATTCCATGATAACTGAAACTATATATTATTTTCAGTTCTTACTTTCATATGTTCATTATAAGTAGCCGAATCTACACAGCAGCCCAATCCCTAGGCTGCGTAGTGTCATATGACAACAAAATCACCATTCTCCCTTTAAAAGGTGAACACATTTTTTTTTTTAAAGACAAGCTTAGTGATTGCTGCCATCTGCTGTGGCCTTTTGTATACTGAAAGTAAGAGTCAGTCATCGTGATTCACTTATGTCACACACACTGTGTGTGACACACATTGGGTGCGTCGCTTGATTCAGATATAATAATATATTTTGGCTGATAGATTTGAAAGAAATCCAAACTGTTGGACTAAGAGGCTCACTAGAGGGCATCCACAGCACAGTTTTATATGCCAATATTATGAGGACATGAATTAGAACATAACAGGATGTGAAATGGCACACCAATCCTACTTTGATATTTTCCTGCCAAAATACAGCAACATTCCAGGCGTACTCACTTATCTAATCCATAGCAAGTGACACATTGATATTCAAACTTTTTTATTACAAAAGTATTTTATATTTGCTTTAAATTTTTGATTTCGATGGTGGTTAATTAAAAACATTCCCCTAATACACCAGTCCTAGGCATTGGCAACTCAACCCATCCATATCACACTGATATTCTAATTGTTAGACTGTGGGCCGCATTATGAAGGCGCTCCATCTTCAAAGGAAGTATAAATTACAGATAAGCCCCCCTCAAAGCTCAGAATTATTGTATCAGGGGATTTATTAATTTCTTTGCCCCTCTTGATTTAAAGACGCACTTCTATGAAGAGGCCCCTCTCAACTTTGAGAGGAGAATGTCTTGTACTTGCCATTGAAATCTGAAGAGGCACCAAATAAAGCCTGCAGGTGTAGTAGACCTTGTGCACCTACCTCAAAATGGACAGCATTTAGTCAGGATCATTATAAGATGATTATGATAAGACATTATTAGTGAGTCATACATGCTCTTTATGACAAGTCTTACATTGCATTATAACTGCATCACAATGCATTAAAGGCTTTAAGTAAAGTGTTGCCAAAGTTCAATCTAATCCAAACTAAGTGTAAAGGAGAGCACCTATCCACTGGTAGCTAGCAGCAGGTTAACCTGTGGTAAACTGGGTCCCATTGGAATGTTAATACTACTATGGCCACTGACCATCTCTGCTGCATATTCCCCCTCAATGCACTAACCATCTCTGCTGCATATTCCCCCTCAATGCAATAATCATTCATGGCTCAGAGCCTCAGACACATTCACTGAACAACTCATGTAGAAGGCTCATCATAATTTGACATGGTTTGTACTCTGTGCTCCGTGAAATCTGAGTAAATCATGCTCCTCAGCATAGAAATATCATCTATTACTCTTCTAGTCATGTTCTTATTATCTACTCATTCTATGCCAGTCGGGAGGTTGATTGACTGTATCAGAGGTGATTGTAATGGTAACGAAATTGGGTCAATTCAGAAAATCAAATGAAAGGCCTACTATGATCTTCCTTTTGTGCGGTGGACATGGTCCCTATATTGTGCATTATTTTTCACCAGAGCCCTATGAGCCCTGATCAAAAGTAGTGCACTATGTAGGGAATTGGGTGCCATTTGGGACGCAGACATGACTGTGACCATTTTCCTTTTCATCACGAGATTGCCTATATATACTGTATAACATCCAGGGAATTATTGTCATTTACAACTATGGATAACTCTAAATATCATGTAACACATACTGGAGGGTGGCTTGCGAAAGTATTCACCCCCCATGGCATGTATCCTATTTAGTTGCCTTACAACCTGGAATTAAAATAGATTTTTGGAGGGTTTGTATCATTTGATTTACACAACATGCTTACCACTTTGAAGATGCAAAATATTTTTTTTTGTGAAACAAACAAGAAATAGCTATTCACTTCCCCAAAGTCAATACTTTGTAGAACCACCTTTTGCAGCAATTACAGCTGCAAGTCTCTTGGGGTATGTCTCTATAAGCTTGGCACATCTAGCCACTGGGATTTCTGCCCATCCTTCAAGGCAAAACTGCTCCAGCTCCTTCAAGTTGGATGGGTTCTGCTGGTGTACAGCAATCTTTAAGTCACACCACAGATTCTCAGTTGGATTGAGGTCTGGGCTTTGACTAGGCCCTTCAGAGACATTTAAATGTTTCCCCTTAAACCACCCGAGGGTTGCTTTAGCAGTATGCTTAGGGTCATTGTCCTGCTGGATGATTTTTTCACTTCACCAATTTGGACTATTTTGTGTATATCTATTATATGAAATACAAATAAAAATATATTTAAATTACAGGTTGTAATGCAACAAAATAGGAAAATTGCCAAGGGGGATGAATACTTTTGCAAGGCACTGTAACTGATACATAATCAGACTGAGGTTACATTCAGTGGCGACTCGTCATTTAGGTCAGGTGTTACCTGTTTTGCATGTTATTTTAGCGTTAATACGTGCCACATATCAGTTTGCAAACAATGAAAGTCTGCTCCAAAATACAGGTTTTTCAGCCTAGCTCAGTGCTTTCTGTGGTGAAATTCAACAATGAGTGGTTTGGAAGGAATCAGAGACTAACTGCAAGCGTTGCAAAGCAATCACCAGCCTGCTATTCAGTGGAGTGGGTGTGTGATCTAAGTCTGAGTTTAAGGGTCTCTTTCTAAGCTTAAAAATATAAACATTCAACATTGGCCATACTGTCAATCCAGCATGACTTCTGCCGCATTCAAAACAACTGGAAACTCGGAACTGGGAAATCTCAGACTTCACTGAGTTCAAGACAACTGGGAACTTGGGGGAAAAAACGTTTTGAACAGTCATCCAACTCGGAATTCCAAGTCGGGAACTCGGCCTTCTTTCTAGAGCACCGGCCTGAAGATCACTGACGTCATGATTCAACCTTGTTTTTTCCCCCAGTTTTCTTGATGCACCATAAATCCAGAGAATCCCAGACTATGATGATAAAGTGTGATGACAAAATTTGCCTACGAAGGATCACCGTGCCACCTTCCTGTTCAAGAGAGCACAGTACAACAAGGTGAGTCCAATAATGTATTGTATGCTAGTGCATAAATTATGTAATATCAATCAATCAAACATACAGTGGGGCAAAAAAGTATTTAGACAGCCACCAATTGTGCAAGTTCTCCCACTTAAAAAGATGAGAGAGGCCTGTAATATTCATCATAGGTACACTTCAACTATGACAGACAAAATGAGGAAAAGAAATCCAGAAAATCACATTGTAGGATTTTTAATGAATTTATTAGCAAATTATGGTGGAAAATAAGTATTTGTTCAATAACAAAAGTTCATCTCAATACTTTGTTATATACACTTTGTTGGCAATGACAGAGGTCAAACATTTTCTGTAAGTCTTCACAAGGTTTTCACACACTGTTGCTGGTATTTTGGCCCATTCCTCCATGCAGATCTCCTCTAGAGCAGTGATGTTTTGGGGCTGTTGCTGGGCAACATGGACTTTCAACTCCCTCCAAAGATTTTCTATGGGGTTGAGATCTGGAGACTGGCTAGGCCACTCCAGGACCTTGAAATGCTTCTTACGAAGCCACTCCTTTGTTGCCCAGGCGGTGTGTTTGGGATCATTGTCATGCTGAAAGACCCAGCCACGTTTCATCTTCAATGCCCTTGCTGATGGAAGGAGGTTTTCACTCAAAATCTCACGATACATGGCCCCATTCATTCTTTCCTTTACACGGATCAGTCGTCCTGCTCCCTTTGCAGAAAAACAGCCCCAAAGCATGATGTTTCCACCCCCATGCTTCACAGTAGGTCTGGTGTTCTTTGGATGCAACTCAGCATTTTTTGTTTTTTGAGTTTTTACCAAAAAGTTATATTTTGGTTTCATCTGACCATATGACATTCTCCCAATCTTCTTCTGGATCATCCAAATGCTCTCTAGCAAACTTCAGATGGGCCTGGACATGTACTGGCTTAAGCAGGGGGACGCGTCTGGCACTGCAGGATTTGAGTCCCTGGCGGCGTAGTGTGTTACTGATGGTAGGCTTTGTTACTTTGGTCCCAGTTCTCTGCAGGTCATTCACTAGGTCCCCCCGTGTGGTTCTGGGATTTTTGCTCACCGTTCTTGTGATCATTTTGACCCCACGGGGTGAGATCTTGCATGGAGCCCCAGATCGAGGGAGATTATCAGTGGTCTTGTATGTCTTCCATTTCCTAATAATTGCTCCCACAGTTGATTTCTTCCTACCAAGCTGCTTACCAATTGCAGATTCAGTCTTCCCAGCCTGGTGCAGGTGTACAATTTTGTTTCTGGTGTCCTTTGACAACTCTTTGGTCTTGGCCATAGTGGAGTTTGGAGTGTGACTGTTTGAGGTTGTGGACAGGTGTCTTTTATACTGATAACAAGTTCAAACAGGTGCCATTAATACAGGTAACGAGTGGAGGACAGAGGAGCCACTTAAAGAAGAAGTTACAGGTCTGTGAGAGCCAGAAATCTTGCTTGTTTGTAGGTGACCAAATACTTATTTTCCACCATAATTTTGCAAATAAATTCATTAAAAATCCTACAATGTGATTTTATGGATTTTTTTTGTTTTTTGTCTGTCATAGTTTAAGTGTACTTATGATGAAAATTACAGGCCTCTCTCATCTTTTTAAGTGGGAGAACTTGCACAATTGGTGGCTGACTAAATACTTTTTTGACCCACTGTATGTATATTTATATTTAAGCCCTTTTTACATCAGGGAGATATGTATACTGTAGGTGCTATAAGAAAGTAATACTAAGTTGTGTAGTAAGCTGTTAATAGCCCATGTGCCTCACCCTAATAATTTGGTCCCTTTCCTCCTTATAACTTAGCCTACTGTTCTGACTTGGTGGTGCACATGTAACCTATAGCCTGTTTTAGAGAAATGTCATCATTAAATATTGTAAGTGCTTTCTTTGTCTGCTTCTATGCCCCCTTTATTTATCCTACGGCTTTGACTTGGTGTACAGGGAGAAAACTGTAAGAACAGCCCATGTTCAGAATAATTTCGGTGTACATATCAAGTGTTGAACAAATAGTTGTATTGACTACATCTGTCCTAGCTCACTCATTAATGTCTTAATCAAAATGACGGATTGCCTTTTATCCACTGGTCGCCCCCTTATGCCGTAGTTTGTACACATCAATTGTCAGTAGAAACCACATAAAATGTTGTTTAAGCAAGTCAGCCATATCAGCTCTGTTTTTTTAAAAGGCAGCAAAGGAGGCTGAATGAACTGTTTCCATGCCAGATGAGGCTCAGCAGATTCACTCCATGGTGCTGAAAAGAAAGCTCTGCTGTTGGGATATCTTTACGTAGGCCCTAACAGTTTGTGGGCACCGTTTATCACTGTTATAGTACAATTGATTGTATTGTTTAGTGGTGTGGTGTGTTGTGTTGTGTAGTGGCTTTGCTGGCATGCATCAAAAACCTTTTTTTTTTTTTTTTTTTGCCCCACCTAGATTAACCTGTTAAAACCGCCACTCATTACAGTATATATCATTGACACTTATCTTTCACTGCTCACAAACAGAATACTTGCTTTGAGTAGTGCACACAATGTGGCGAATACTGCATAACATCTTAACCTACCCCCCCATGTATCATATTCAAATGAATGACCTTTATATGGACCTATAGAGAGCGAACGAGGAGGACACATTATTATTATTATTATTCTCAGTCTGACAGCTTTCCTGCCTACACCAAGGAAAATAGAGAAGAAACTGTTTCTTTTGAAGTGATTTTTTTCTTCTTCTCATCCATCAGCAGTTAGGAAAGCCAGCTCTTTTGAAGTACACATGAAATAGATGATAGTATTGCCTAATACAATGGGAGATATCTCACTGTAATGGGATGGGGGTTCTCTTGACTACTGCGAGGAGACTCCGTGTGAATGTATCGACAGTCTGATTTGAATAGACATTTTATCAAAACATCAAAGTAATGATTTTAAAGTCAGACATAAGAATGATATTGACACATGAGTGATATTCTCCTGAACCAGACAGACAGTACATTTGTCATTTTGGTCATTTGCAGTAGCAGATGCTCCTATTCAGAGCGACTTACAGCCAGTGCATTCAACAAAGGTAGGTAAGACAACCACATAATCACAGTCATTGCAAGTAAACCCATTCCTGGAAAAAGCATCTATCATTGAAATTATTGCTAGTAAGAAAAGACAAGTGCAAGTGTTAGTGTTGTACTTGTCATTCTTGCACTAAGACATTTCAGGGTTTTTTTTTTCAGGAGGGTTGCTAGGGGGTTCAAACAAGGTGCTCTTTGAATAAAACAGACAGTACACACAACTGATAGGTTACTGTGTCTAGCAAAAGCAATTCAGCCTAAGAACAGAACTTAGAAACCCACGCAAAACATACCAAACCCACACATCGGACTAAACAATGGCAGGTCACAGTGAAAGAGAATCACGCAAAGCCAGTATAAGCCAGTCACACATGGGTTTAGTTTATTGCTTTCGAACCCTCATCCTCAGGCATTACATCCATGCTGTGAAACAATGCATAATTGAGGCTAAACTGTATAGAATGTCACGGCCACATTCGAAGCGGTAGCTCGATTTTCTTGGAATTGCTGTCACCTGAGTGGATGGACGGTTCAAGCCAAATAACAGCCTTGTAAACCTGCCATGACTCACCTGTGGACATTCTGTCTGTTTTTCTCAATATTTCAGGAATTTACTGTCTGTGGTGTGTGTAAACGGGCACTAATATAGGAGGAGGCGGAAGAGGCGTCCTATATCCCACAAATCCTTTACACATCCATGGGAGTGAGTAGAGGAGAGAGGAGGAAAGGATGAGAGAAGGTCTGCTGTGGAGAGATAAAGAGGGAATGGGCATTGGCAGCCTTGGAAAATAGTGCAGTGGATAATGTACATTCCTTCCAGGGGAAGGGCTATGTACAATGTTAAAAATTCCCTGCTGGTGACTAAGCGCACCATCTCATTCACACAGCCCTCTCAGAGACAAACTCTGTAACTTAATAACTTTGGCAGAAGGCTCCCCTCCGCCACTGGAGCCAAGTTGGCCAAGTACACTGGCCCTTCGCAGCTAAGGCCTGGTCACCGATTGTTTGCTAGGGGTCATGGTTACCAGAGGCCCTATCACATCGTGGGGTCAGCCAATCACAGGGAGTCAGCTTGGGTCCCAGATCCCCAACTCCTGCCTCCTCCTCTCCGTCTCCCTCAAGCAGTGACAGAGAGCAGCATCTCTGTCGCTGCCCATAAACAACTGGACTCAATAGTATCTCTTTAGACTTGTGGGATGGTGTGCATGCACAAAGTGACTTCTGTGACATGTATAAATTGTTCTTAAAAGTTAGTTGTTATTGTTGCATTGTGTATGCTGTTTCTGTATAGCTTGTAACCTGTAAACATGTTCAGGGATTATATGCCATTTATACAATCCGTTATTAACATTATCACAGCTCTCGTGATATCGTATGTAGAGTATATTCATTGCCTTTCATTTCCTTCTACAGAACCACCACCATTCCACTACCTTTCCGTGTCCATTTCATCCGTGTGTGTGTCAGTAAAGTATCTTTGTGTGTAACTCTGAAGTTGCCTTATTCCCTTCTAACCAGGGGCGGTGCTAGCAGGTCTAAGGATCAGCAAACACGGAGAGCCGGGTTGCTCTCTTTCATGGTCCTTCTGTCACCGGATTTGTGACTTGCTAGCACCACTACGGCAGCCTCTTGGGGACACACAGTGTACCTGACATACTGTACAGCCCACCTGCAGTCCAGGAAAGGACCGGACAAGTGATCAGCAGACCTATTGCGGGATATATCACCTCCTCGGCCCAGAAACGTTGCTGAGTGCATCCAGTGGAGGGACTGAGCTTGGACGTACCTCCTTTGCCACTTTGCTAGGGATGTCTGCAACGAGAACTGGGCCCACACCTACGGAAGTGCCATCCCACCGTGGTCCTGCAGCATCGCCACAACATAGCCAGCACAGGACGTCTCCGGTCAGATATATTGCCTACCATTACCCAGTCTCCTCCCCATTGTCACGTGGTGGACTGCAACAAGGGGACACGTGGGAGCGGTGCTCTCCTGAGCTATTACACCTAGCTTCCCAGTGCCTAGGACAAAACAGGGCGGCCCCAACGTTGGGGACGCCACTTGCAGCCCGCAGGGAGGTTCTGCTGCCTCCCAGGCTCTATATAGCAGAGCAGGAACCTCTTCCACCACACCCAGCACCACAGATCCTTCTGTTTTACTGCTCGCCTGTGGCCCAGAAACCTCCAGGATGACAGACAGTCCGGTCACAACCTAAGTCGACCCAAGCGGGACTAGAACCCAGCCCAGTCCATATCGGTGCTCGAGCCAACACTTGAGACAGCACCCCCACCTAGCCAAGGGCCGCAGGCCCCATTACTACGCCAGCAGCAGCCCGAACCCCGGCTGACCCAGCAGTCATCGGCCCTCCAGTCCACCCGGCAGCCGCCAGCACTGGAATCCTCAACGGCACCATCTATCCCGCAGACACCAGTGCAGCAGTCCCCAGTGGACCGACCCGACCTGTCTGCTGCTACACCCATCCAACCATCCAGCCCTGACCTGGGCCCTCCAGTCCACAGCTCACACCATCTCCTGAGGCCCCATCCTGTCCTAACCCAGTTGCCACTCTGGATCCCAGTGTGACAGTCTGTGACACCCCTGTACAGCAATTACTGTCCGACCCAGCCACGAACCTACAACCACTGATTCCTGGCCCCTCCTTAAAGGAAACTTCCACACAAAAACTATTGTTTGGTATTTGTTTAATTAGTCCATTGCTGATATGGTTCCAAAATGTTTTGAATGTCAGCAATCAAGTTTTCAAGATATATAACTCAAAATACAGAAATACAGCTGGTATGATAACATAGATGATGCAAAATATTGCCACGGTCATACACTGGATCTAGTTTTGTCTTGTTGATTAAATATTGTGGATCAAAATGTTTTTCCTCATAATCCTAGACTATCGGACCACCATTTTATTATATCGCAACAAATAATCTGCTCGGACTCCAACCAAGGATTATCAAAAGACGTGCTATAAATTCTCGTGAAACTCAAAGATTCCTAGATGCCCTTCCAGACTCCCTCCATCAGCCCAAGGACGGCGGAGTACAAAAATCTGTTAACCACTTAACCGAGGATCTAAATTTTACCTAATACCATAGACGCAGTCGTACCTCAAAACAAAAAGCATTTGACAAGAAATTAGCTCCCTGGTATACAGACAATACTCGAGCCCTGAAGCACGCTTCCAGAACAATTGGAAAGGAAATGGCGCTCCACCAAACTGGAAATGTTCCAATTAGCTTGGAAAGACAGTACCATGCAATATTGAAGCGCCCTCAATGCTGTTCGGTCAGTCTATTTTTCCAACCTAATTGAAGAGAGTAAAAACAATCCAAAAATGTATTTTTGATACTGTCACAAAGCGAACTAAAAAGTGAGGATGGCCTTCATTTCAGCAGTGAGGAATTCATAATTCACGTTTTTTTAAAACCTGTATCTCTCAACACATTCAGAAAAATAGTCATGGCCTCTAAACCTTCCAGCTGCCTAATGGACCCTATTCCAACTAAACTACTGAAAGAGCTGCTTCCTGTGCTTGGCCCTCCTATGTTGAACCTAATAAATGACTCCCTATCCTCCGGATGTGTACCAACCTCACCAAAAGTGACAGTAATAAAGCTGCTCCTGAGAAAATTTTACGAACTATCGGCATATATAGAATCTCTCATTCCTCTCAAATTATTTTGAAAAAGCTGTTGCACAAGAACTCACAGCCTTCCTGAAGACAAATAATGTCTACAAAACGCTCCAGTCTGGTTTTAGACCCCATCATACGTACTGAGACTGCATTCGTTAAGGTGGTAAACAACCTTTTAATGGCGTCAGACCAAGGCTCTGCATCTGTCCTTGTGTTCCTAGAAGTTAGTGCTGCTTTTGCGGTGCAATGCTCTACTCTCTGGCTACCCGGATAAAGCATTAAATAAACTTTAGTTAGTGCTAAACACGGCTGCTAGAATCTTGACCAGAACCCCAAAAATGTATCATATTTGTCACACCCTGATCTGTTTCACCTGTATTTGTTCTTGTCTCCGCCCCCCTTCAGGTGTCACCCATCTTCCTCATTATCCCCAGTGTATTTATACTTGTGTTCTCTGTTTGTCTGTTGCCAGTTTGTCTTGTCTGGTCAGGTCTTACCAGCGTGTTTTCCCGTCTCCCTGCTGCTTCATGTTCTGTTCCCTAGTTTCCCCAGTTCTGACCATGCTGCCTGCCCTGACCCAGAGCCTGCCTGCTGTTCTGTACCTGCCTGACTCTGACCCGTTTACAAACCTCTGCCTGTTCTGAGCCTGCATGCTGTTCTGTACCTTATCGACTCTGCCCTGGCTTACAGACCTTTGCCTGCCATTGACCTGTCTTTTGCCTGCCCCCTGTTTGGGTCAATAAACATCTGTGACTCTAGCTGTCTGCATCTGGGTCTTATCCCGAATTCTGATAATATTACTCCAGTGCTAGCCTCTATACACTGGCTTCCTGTTAAAGATAGGGCTGATTTCAAGGTTTTACTGTCAACCTACAAAGCATTACATGGGCTTGCTCCTAAAAATCTCTCCGATTTGGTCCTGCCGTACATACCTATATGTACATTACAGTCACAAGACGCAGGCCTCCTTATTGTGCCTAGATTTTGTACGCAAACAGCTGGAGGCAGGGCTTTCTCTTATAGAGCTCCATTTTTATGAAATTATCTGCCTATCCATGTGAGAGATGCAGTGTCACACCCTGACCTTAGAGGTCCTTTTTATGTCTCTATTTGGTTTGGTCAGGGTGTGATTTGGGGTGGGTATTCTATGTTCTATTATTTGTATTTCTATGTTTTGGCCGGGTAGGGTTCTCAATCAGGGACAGCTGTCTATCGTTGTCTCTGATTGAGAACCATACTTAGGTAGCCTAAGTTGTTTATGGCACATAGCCTTTAGCTTTACGGTTTGCTTTGTAGTGTTTATTGTTTTGTTAGGCGTCTTTTCGAATAAAAATAAAATGTACGCTCACTACGCTGCGCCTTGATCCTCTTCTTTCAACGGCCGTGACATGCAGACTCGGTGTCAACCTTTATGTCTTTACTGAAGACTCATCTCTTCAGTAGGTCCAGGGTTGGGGAGAAATGGATTGCGCTCTCATTTAGCAATTTGCGCCTTACAGATTGTGGTTGTTGTGGCTGTCTGTTCACAAATCTGAATGTGTATTTGAACCCAATAATGTTTGAGTTCAAAAACTTTAAGCTGCCTATCAATCATTATTTTTGAAACCAGTGGACAGCCAGTGAAAAATGTGCTCTTGCAACAGCTGCATAGTGCGGATCCCAGCCTATGGAATAAAAGTTGGGCTTTAATTGCTCAAACTAATTCATGCTTATAAAAATAAAATAAAAATCCATAGGCCTAATGGACACATGCGCAAACTCGCACACTTTTGATAGACTTAGTGGCAATCTATAGTTACTACATCCATTTTTGGACTTATAAATTATACAGTTGAAGTCTGAAGTTTACATGCACCTTAGTCAAATACATTTAAACTCAGTTTTTCACAATTCCTGACATTTAATTATTGTGAAACTTCCATGTCTTAGGTCAGTTAGGAACACCACTTTATTTTACGAATGTGAAATGTCAGAACAATAGTAGAGAAGGATTTTATTTCAGCTAATATTTCTTTCGTCACATTCCCAGTGGGTCAGAAGTTTACATATACTCAAATAGTATTTGGTAGCATTGCCTTTAAATTGTTTAACTTGGGCCAAACGTTTCGGGTAGCCTTCCACAAACTTCCCACAATAAGTTGGGTGAATTTTGACCCATTCCTCCTGACAGAGCTGGTGTAACTGAGTCAGGTTTGTAGGCCTACTTGCACGCTTTTTCAGTTCTGCCCACATATTTTCTATAGGATTGAGGTCAGGGCTTTGTGATGACCACTCCAATACCTTGACTTTGTTGTCCTTAAGCCATTTTGCCACAACTTTGGAAGTATGCTTGGGGTCATTGTCCATTTGAAAGACCCATTTGCGACCAAGCTTTAACTTCCTGACTTATGTCTTGAGATGTTGCTTCAATATATGCACATAATTTTCCTTCCTCATAAGCCATCTATTTTGTGAAGTGCACGAATCCCTGCTGCAGCAAAGCACCCGCACAACATGATGCTGCCACCCCCGTGCTTCACGGTTGGCATGTGGTTCTTCGGCTTGCAAGCATCCCTCTTTTTCCTCCAAACATAACGATGATCATTACGGCCAAACAGTTCTATTTTTGTTTCATCAGATCAGAGGACATTTCTCCAAAAAGTACAATCTTTGTCCCCATGTGCAGTTGCAAACTGTAGTCTGGCTTTTTTATGGCAGTTTTTGAGCAGTGGCTTCTTCCTTGCTGAGTGGCCTTTCAGGTTATGTCGATTACAGGAGTCGTTTTACTGTGGATATAGATACTTTTGTACCTGTTTCCTCCAGCATCTTCACAGGGTCCTTTGCTGTTGTTCTGAGATTGATTTGCACTTTTTGCACCAAAGTCCGTTCATCTCCTTCCTGAGCGGTATGACGGCTGCGTGGTCTCATGGTGTTTATACTTGCGTACTATTGTTTGTACAGATGAACGTAGTACCTTCAGGTGTTTGGAAATTGCTCGCAAGGATGAACCAAACTTGTGGAGGTCTTGGCTGATTTATTTGGCTTTTCCAATGATGTCAAGCAAAGTGGCACTGAGTTTGAAGGTAGGCCTTGAAATACATCACATTTTCTGGAATTTTCCAAGCTGTTTAAAGGCACAGTCAACTTAGTGTATGTAAACTTCTGACCCACTGAAATTGTGATACAGTGAAATAATCTGTCTGTAGACAATTGTTGGAAATATTACTTGTCATGTACAAAGTAGGTGTCCTAACTGACTTTAACAAGACATTTGTGGAGTGGTTAAAAAATGAGTTTTAATGACTCCAACCTAAGTGTATGTAAACATCCGACTTCAACTTTATATACTGCATATGCATATATATCCATTGATTCTTGAAGAATGTAACTTATGAGCGTAGTTCAACTGTCACATTCCATGAGAACTCAAAATATGAGCTTGTTTTTCTCCAACGTTTGTTTACATTGTGAATGTAAACAAACACTGTATAGCCTCATAACATGGTTAAAACAATAATGTTGATATCATGTATGGTCAGAAGTTGCATCCATAGCTCTGTCTATTAATCTGAGTGGTTACATTTCTCCAGGCCCATCCCTCAGCTTTTTACCAAAACCGAGGCGGAGCGACCGTTTTGTTATTGTTTCATCTGTGGATTTTCCCTTTAAAACGGCTGCATATTATTAAATTGTCACCGGCAAAAAAATGTAAACAATAGGCCTATAGCAAATGCAGCGTATGGCATTAATTTTTCTCATGCACTTTTTAGTAGTGCTCAAATCATGCCATTCCATGAGCGCATTCCATGAGCGCATTCCATGAGCGCATTCCATGAGCGCATTCCATGAGCGCATTCCATGAGCGCATTCCATGAGCGCATTCCATGAGCGCAGCATTTAATTTTCAACTCAAATGAATAAGCCCAATCAGACCTCCATGACAACAAAATCATAAACAACAGAGTAGGGCTGGCTAATAAATCCTTAGTTTTGGGGTCATGCTCAGGTAAAACGATTTGGCTAATCTATACTTCCATATTTCCAAGTCCTATTCTTGAAGATCAAGGGGTATAACATTTATTGGAATGACTGGAATTCTGATAGACTTTGGTTTTTAATTGAAGTTATAATCGTATTATTATATGTAGTAGAAAGAAATGGGTTAGAAGAAGCCTAAATAACCAACCTATAAAGTAACATTCAACATCTGTATATGGCCAGCTATGTAAACTTTAACATTGATTTATCCTGCAATAGATGTGGTTCAATTGGTAACATACATTTTTGTCTTCTTCCAATGCCTCTTAAGGGGAAAGTAATACAAGTATCTGAATGTAATCAGATTACGTTACTGAGTTCGGGGAGTCGAAAAAAACACACATTTGTTTTGGACTAGATAACTAGTAACTGCAACGGATTACATTTAGAAAGTAACATACCCAACCCTGCGTGCGCTTGACATAAACTTACGTGACCTTTATGCCAATGATGTTGTGACACGAGATGATCTGCCCACTCCATCAAGCAATGGGGACAACAACACAGGGCATCCACGGGACCTCCTGGAACCATGGACCACACCTGCAGAAACTGGACAACAGGGGGAAGCAGAGGAGATACCTATCATAGACTTCTCCCAGCTGACGCTTGACATGCCACCTACGCCACCTCCAGTGGTTGAATCAACCAGCTGGTATCATCGAGTAGAATCAGCCAACGGTAACACGGAAGCAGCAATGTGGGTGTCAGTAGTGCATGACCTTAAATGGTGATAATAGGAAGCTTCCGTTTACACACAGGTCTAAGACTACGTAGGTCTGCAGTGCCAGTGTGAACTTCCCCTGTAAAAAAGTATATAAAGAGAACAGAGATCATAAGAGAGGCATGATCCTCACTGACATATGAGACAGACTTCATATGGAGAATCATCACATGTAAATTTACTATTGCACTATACGCTTTTTGTTAGAGTAGAACCATATTTGAGAACTGGATAATTTTGCCTGAGTACTTATTGGATCACTACCTGAATATACTTGGTTGAACTTTGTGAACCCGAAACTGAGTCTACGAAACACAGAGGTCTAAACACCTCTTGATCACAGACAAAGCGGCAGTCACTCAGTGAGACATCAGGTACAGATGTGATTGGCAATACAAGGAAACAGCCAAGTACCAGTTACAATATATTGAGTCTATACACAGAGTTGGAAGTGTAACCATTGAATTGTAATAATGTGTATTAGACAAAAAACAGAGTGACTTAATTAAAGCTTGAAACTTTGACAACTAGGCCAGATTAATGATCTGGAGAGCAAACGCCTTTGACACTCTCACTGAACAGAAAGTGACCCTGGTTATAGGTTAAAGTGATTGCACTAAAGAATATTTCATTGTGTGGACAATAATATATTTTTAAGAGAGTCAAAACATATACCAATACTAGTTTCCAAGTGACTCCTAGCTGACGAGCATAATAACTAATAGAAGAAGTTATTAGGTATTGATATATACAAAGGTAAAGACACTTGAAGTAAGGAAATATAGGAGGAATCCATAACACTTAGAATATTTAAATAGGAGTATATCTATCCAAGGCCTCATACATACCGGAAAATAAGGGAGTGACAACGTGAACGAAGGAACAACCCCAACTCACGCGAAGGGCCATTACGAATAAATAGGAGGGTTGGTAGTGCCGCACGGCTAGGCCCTTGTTACACCGAAGTAACTAAAATCTTAAAGTACTCTGCCCAGCCAGAGGACAGGGTAGAGACTTTTGCTGCAGGTATTGGGCAAAAGTCAGCACCGTGACACTGTGATAGGCTAGACATAATCACACTGAACATAATATATCCTAGAAGGATATAGATACTTTCGAAGATAACAAGTAAGTATGCATTGAATTCAACCATATTTGTCACGCCCTGATCTGTTTCACCTGTTCCTGTGATTGTCTCCACCCCCTCCAGGTGTCGCTTATTTCCCCCAGTGTATTTATCCCTGTGTTTCCTGTCTCTCTGCGCCAGTTCATCTGGACTGTTTAGTCAAGTCAACCACGTGACTTCAGATTATCCACTGGACTATTTCTGTACGGGTCCTTCCCCTCTGCTCTTGAACTTCACTGTTTGTTTTTCCCCCACAAGCCCATTGCTTTGTGGGTAATGGGGGCTGGTTGTGATATGTTTGAAGTCCCATGCCTGTGCAACATTTGTTTAATTCAGCTGAGCTGTCAGTCCTATTGTCGCTTTGGGTTTACCTCAGTCTGGGAGCAAATCTGGCGAGGTAGCTGATCATCCCCAGAATGGTCTCCAGCTCAACTTTGACCAGTGCATTGACCTTGTCCTTTACAATGACTTCGCCCTTCTCCGTGACACTTAAGTGAGCTTGGAGTGTGAATGGGATCCTCCGTGGTGGATACACAACTGGTGTTGCCTTGGGATCGTTGTGGTGGTTGCATTCTCCTGGGAACTCTGATACCTTGGAACACATCAGAGAACTCCTCAATAATGTTAGTTACATCCTGTGTTGCATTTGTATTGACAAACACCCATTTGATTAAATCCATGTCTAGGCAAGCTTTCTGCCCTAAGATGGGTGGTGCTTGTGTGCTGAAAATGTCCAACCCTAACATGACTGCAGTGTCCTTATGTCTACATTTGAAGTAACATATCCCTTTGCTCTGTGGCCATGTCCTCAACTACAGCATGCACAGTTCTCATCCTGCGCTGTGGCTGCTGTGTTTAGAGTGTGTGCTCCACATAACTTGGAGAAGTGATTGAATCGCTTACAATTGTAGCGCTGCCTTTTTTGCTGGACATTCCTCATTGTCACTGTGTTCTCTCCCGCAAGTTCCACATATTTTGGTCCTCTTTGCAATGTCCCCGTAGCTCTGTCGCATTGTGTCGTGTATGTGTCCTCCGTGTTCTCTTTGGTTAAGAGCACGCACTGCCTGACCAGCTGTAGCAGCGCTAGCTCTGTTATCGCTAGTCATGGTCCTCCACTGTTCCTGTTAGCTCGTGTGAGCGCCCAGTGTCTATGGATTTCTTTCCAAAGTCAAATCTGATGAGCCATTACTCAATAGCTTTTCAGGCGCTAGGTGAGTTCGTAATTTAACAATCCAATTTCTAACCATCTCATTACTGTTTGGACAGTTAGTCTTTCCCTAGCAATTTTAGCATCTGTAACAAAATGCTCGACGGACTCGCTTACACCTTGGAAAAAATGTTTCCCTTAACTGTCACCGAGCTAAAATCGGGTTTGCCTTGGGCATGATGTAGTCCTCATACTTGTCATATGTTTTCAGCACCTTTGTCTCTCTCTTCCAATTTCCCCCATCCACACCAGGGTATAGCTGCACTTCTCGCTCTTAGCACGTAGCAGTCCAGAGAACATCTCAGCGTGCTGTCGGAGATTTCTCCATCCGTCAGGTAAGTTTGAATCCCAATCCATCCACGGTGTTGGAATCCCCTATGACTCCATTTTATTATTTTGATTGTGAGTTGGATAGAAACTG
Organism: Oncorhynchus mykiss; assembly: GCF_057628025.1. Lineage (NCBI taxonomy): Eukaryota > Metazoa > Chordata > Actinopteri > Salmoniformes > Salmonidae > Oncorhynchus > Oncorhynchus mykiss. The sequence goes on along the minus strand of NC_143028.1, from coordinate 19,905,920 downwards.
ACACCATGTTATGTTTCCGCTTAACTGTCACTCTTCGTGTCCAATTAAAGGAAAGGGATCGACAACGAATTTTGAATTGACTTGTTTATTTTGCCATCTGGATCCAAAAGTAACGGGCGCTTGGCGTACAAATGGTGACCTTTATGCCAATGATGTCGCATGTGATAGGCTAGACATAATCACACTGAAAATATGTCATGATATTACAGTGCGCATGCCCAAAGTGAGTTGTGTGACATCGTTCTTAATAGTTAATTGTTATTGTTGCATTATGCATGCTGTTTCTGTATAGCTTGTAACCTGTAAACATGTTCGGGGATTATATGCCATTTATACAATACGTTATTACAGCTCTCGTGATATTGTATGTATAGTAATTCCCTTCTACAGAACCACCACCATTCCACTACCTTTCCGTGTCCATTTCATCTGTGTGTCAAAGTATTTTTGTGTAACTGAAGTTTCCTTATTCCCTTCTAACTGGGGGCGATGCTAGCAGGTCACAGATCAGCAAACATGGAGAGCCGGGTTGCTCTCTTTCATACAGCATCCCACGACTGGCTCCACATCTGAACTACTTTGCCCCGAAACTGTAATCGTACATGGCAAAGTGGTCAGTTGTAACATGCTTATTAGGACTAAGAGATGGCTTTTTCAGTGTTTTGAACATAGTGGGTCAAATGAACAGTTGGAAATTAACTTTATAACATTCTTACGACTAAATAATAGTGGGGGGGTTTTGTATTTTAGTGTGTCAAATATACAGTTGGAAGTTAACTTTAATCATATTTGAGAACTGTTATAAAAGGCTTATGACCATGTAGAATTTATTTTTTTTACACAGCTGCAGGTATAATGTGACTTGTGTGTGTGTGTGTGTGCGTATATATGTGTGTGTGTGTGAAACTAACATCTGGAGGTCACACGTAACACCTTTGAATTCTCCCCCTGGCAATAAAAAGCTGTCAAACATGCACTGGCATACTCTGATGTGAGAACAGAGCAACCAAGTGCCCCATCAGAGGAGCAAAACAGGAAGGAGACCCAAGAAGCCCTCTCCTTGTCAGCTATAGGGGCTAACAGATGGCAGAGATTGGATTAGGGCTCTTTGAAATGAAAGATCAGTCAGATGAAAGACTTGCTCGCTGCATCGACGTACAAAGGCACATTATTACTCTCACAGAATGACTCTATATATAAACTGGGATCTTACACATTCACTTTGAATCACAATGATGGACATGTCTCTTTTTAGAACAACATGCAGACTATTTGGCAATCTGATAGTAATAAAAGTCATTTATGCCATTTTGCATATACTTTTACCCAAAGAAACTTTGTAGTTACAGTACATGTGTCACAGTCGTCATATGGAGGAGACCAAGGCGCAGCGTGGTAAGCGTACATACTTCTTTAATGAAAGAACAAACAATGAACAAACTATACAAAGCGAACCGTGACGCTAATATGGCTAGTGCAGACAGGCAACTAAACATAGAATAAGAACCCACAAACTACCCAAGGAATATGGCTACCTAAATATGGTCCCCAATCAGAGACAACGATAAACAGCTGCCACTGATTGAGAACCAATTCAGGCAACCATAGACATATAAACACCTAGACTTACAAAAAACCCTAGACAATACGAAACTAACAAAACACCCTCGTGAAAACAAAGATAACTAAGGTCAGGGCGTGACAGTATGTGATCCATGCAGGAATTGGAATTGAAAACACAACCAATTCAGCCACACAGGATGATTGTGTTATGCACGTGAGTGAGGACCCAAAAGCGGTTTAACAAAAACAGAGTCCTTTAATGTCAAAACACAGGTAAGACATAGATCCTCTTCAAATGTATATGATGGCAAAATAAACAACCCGCAGAGAGGGCGACAAATGAAACATAAAGTCCTTCTGAATATCACAGAAGAGTTCCCCTTCTAGCAGCAGAGGAGAATAGCTGGGTTAGAGTCCCCTTCTAGCAGCAGAGGAGATTAGCTGGGTTGTAGAGGACAGAGGTACCTGATCACACGTAGCCTCAGATGAACAGGCAGATTCCGACAGGACAGGACAAGGTTGAAGCAAACGAGACGATAGTTTGGTTCTGGCATGAGAAACTCAAACGAGAATCTGACAAAGACAGAAGCAGGAACAGAGAGAGAAATAGAGACCTAATCAGAGGGAAAAAAGGGAACAGGTGGGAAAAGGGTGAACGAGGTAGTTAGAGAAGATGAGGAACAGCTGGGGGAAGGAGGGGAAGAGAAGGTAACCTAATACGACCAGCAGAGGGAGACGGAGTAAAGAGAAAGAACAGGAACAAGACATAATATGACAATACATGACAGTACCCCCCCACTCACCGAGCGCCTCCTGGCGCACTCGAGGAGGAAACCTGGCGGCAACGGAGGAAATCATCGATCAGCGAACGGTCCAGCACGTCCCGAGAGGGAACCCAACTCCTTTCCTCAGGACCGTACCCCTCCCAATCCACTAGGTACTGATGACCACGGCCCCGAGGACGCATGTCCAAAATCTTACGGACCCTGTAGATAGGTGCGCCCTCGACAAGGATGGGGAGGGGGGGGGGGGGGAGACGAGCGGGGGCGCGAATAACGGGCTTAACACAGGAGACATGGAAGACCGGGTGGACGCGACGAAGATATCGCGGAAGAAGAAGTCGCACTGCGACAGGATTAATGATCTGAGAAATATGGAACCGACCAATGAACCGCAGGGTCAACTTGCGAGAAGCTGTCTTAAGGGGAAGGTTCTGAGTGGAGAGCCAAACTCTCTGACCGCGACAATATCTAGGACTCTTAGTTCTACGCTTATTAGCGGCTCTCACAGTCTGCGCCCTATAACGGCAAAGTGCAGACCTGACCCTCTTCCAGGTGCGCTCGCAACGTTGGACAAAAGCCTGAGCGGAGGGGACGCTGGACTCGGCGAACTGAGACGAGAACAGCGGAGGCTGGTACCCGAGGCTACTCTGAAAAGGAGATAGCCCGGTTGCAGACGAAGGAAGCGAGTTGTGGGCGTATTCTGCCCAGGGGAGCTGTTCTGACCAAGACGCAGGGTTACGAAAAGAAAGACTGCGTAAGATGCGACCAATAGTCTGATTGGCCCGTTCTGCTTGACCGTTAGACTGGGGGTGAAAGCCGGAAGAGAGACTGACGGAAGCCCCAATCAAACGGCAAAACTCCCTCCAAAATTGAGACGTGAATTGCGGACCCCTGTCCGAAACGACGTCTGACGGAAGGCCATGAATTCTGAAAACATTCTCGATGATGATTTGTGCCGTTTCTTTAGCAGAAGGGAGCTTAGCAAGGGGAATAAAATGAGCCGCCTTAGAGAACCTATCGACAACCGTAAGAATAACAGTCTTCCCCGCTGACGAAGGCAGTCCGGTGATAAAATCTAAGGCGATGTGAGACCACGGTCGAGAGGGAATGGGAAGCGGTCTGAGACGGCCGGCAGGAGGGGAGTTACCGGACTTAGTCTGCGCGCAGACCGAACAAGCAGCCACGAAACAACGCGTGTCATGCTCCCGGGTGGGCCACCAAAAACGCTGGCGAATGGAAGCAAGCGTACCCCAAACGCCGGGGTGGCCGGCTAACTTGGCAGAGTGAGCCCACTGAAGAACGGCCAGACGAGTAGGAACGGGAATGAAAAGAAGGTTCCTAGGACAAGCGCGCGGCGACGGAGTGTGAGTGAGTGCTTGCTTTACCTGCCTCTCAATTGCCCAGACAGTCAACCCGACAACACGCCCCTCAGGGAGAATCCCCTCGGGGTCAGTGGAGGCTACTGAAGAACTGAAGAGACGAGATAAAGCATCAGGCTTGGTGTTCTTAGAGCCCGGACAATAAGAAATCACAAACTCGAAACAGCGCCCAACGAGCCTGACGCGCATTAAGTCGTTTGGCAGAACGGATGTACTCAAGGTTCCTATGGTCAGTCCAAACGACAAAAGGAACGGTCGCCCCCTCCAACCACTGTCGCCATTCGCCTAGGGCTAAGCGGATGGCGAGCAGTTCGCGGTTTTCCACATCATAGTTACGTTCCGACGGCGACAGGCGATGAGAAAAATACGCGCAAGGGTGGACCTTGTCGTCAGAGAGGGAGCGCTGAGAAAGAATGGCTCCCACGCCCACCTCTGACGCGTCAACCTCGACAACGAACTGTCTAGAGACGTCAGGTGTAACAAGGATAGGTGCGGATGTAAAACGATTCTTGAGGAGATCAAAAGCTCCCTGGGCGGAAACGGACCACTTAAAGCACGTCTTGACAGAAGTAAGGGCTGTGAGAGGAGCTGCCACCTGACCGAAATTACGGATGAAACGACGATAGAAATTCGCGAAGCCGAGAAAGCGCTGCAGCTCGACGCGTGACTTAGGGACGGGCCAATCAATGACAGCTTGGACCTTAGCGGGATCCATCTTAATGCCTTCAGCGGAAATAACAGAACCGAGAAATGTGACGGAGGAGGCATGAAAAGTGCACTTCTCAGCCTTCACAAAAAGACAATTCTCTAAAAGGCGCTGGAGGACACGTCGAACGTGCTGAACATGAATCTGGAGTGACGGTGAAAAAAATCTGGATATCGTCAAGGTAAACGAAAACAAAGATGTTCAGCATGTCTCTCAGGATGTCATTGACTAATGCCTGAAAGACAGCTGGAGCGTTAGCGAGGCCGAAAGGAAGAACCCGGTATTCAAAGTGCCCTAACGGAGTGTTAAACGCCGTCTTCCACTCGTCCCCCTCCCTGATGCGCACGAGATTGTAAGCGTTACGAAGGTCCAACTTAGTGAAAAACCTGGCTCCCTGCAGGATCTCGAAGGCTGAAGACATAAGAGGAAGCGGATTACGATTCTTCACTGTTATGTCATTCAGCCCTCGATAATCTATGCAGGGGCGCAGGGACCCATCCTTCTTCTTAACAAAAAAAACCCCCGCTCCGGCGGGAGAGGAGGAGGGGACTATGGTACCGGCGTCAAGAGCTACAGACAAATAATCTTCGAGAGCCTTACGTTCGGGAGCCGACAGAGAGTATAGTCTACCCCGGGGGGGAGTGGTTCCCGGAAGGAGATCAATACTACAATCATACGACCGGTGTGGAGGAAGAGAGGTGGCCCTGGACCGACTGAACACCGTGCGCAGATCGTGATATTCCTCCGGCACCCCTGTCAAATCACCAGGCTCCTCCTGTGAAGAAGAGACAGAGGAAACAGGAGGGATAGCAGGCATTAAACATTTCACATGACAAGAGACGTTCCAGGAGAGGATAGAATTAGCGAGCAAAGCCGGCTCGTTCCAGTCACTGGAGGCAGCAAGAGTGCGAAACTCAATAGAGTAATCTGTTATGGATCGATTACCTTGACATAGGGAAGACAGGACCCTGGAAGCTTCCTCCCCAAAAACAGAACGATCAAAAACCCGTATCATCTCCTCCTTAAAGTCCTGATACTGGTTAGTACACTCAGCCCTCGCCTCCCAGATTGCCGTGCCCCACTCACGAGCCCGTCCAGTAAGGAGAGATATGACGTAGGCGATACGAGCTGTGCTCCTGGAGTAAGTGTTGGGCTGGAGAGAAAACACAATATCACACTGGGTGAGGAACGAGCGGCATTCAGTGGGCTCCCCAGAGTAACACGGCGGGTTATTGATTCTGGGCTCCGGAGATTCGAAAGCCCTGGAAGTGGCCGGTGGATCGAGGCGGAGATGGTGAATCTGTTCTGTGAGGTTGGAGACTTGGGCGGCCAGGGTCTCAACGGCATGTCGAGCAGCAGACAATTCCTGCTCGTGTCTGCCTAGCATCGCTCCCTGGATCTCGACGGCTGAGTGGAGAGGATCCGAAGTCGCTGGGTCCATTCTTGGTCAGATTCTTCTGTTATGCACGTGAGTGAGGACCCAAAAGCGGTTTAACAAAAACAGAGTCCTTTAATGTCAAAACACAGGTAAGACATAGATCCTCTTCAAATGTATATGATGGCAAAATAAACAACCCGCAGAGAGGGCGACAAATGAAACATAAAGTCCTTCTGAATATCACAGAAGAGTTCCCCTTCTAGCAGCAGAGGAGAATAGCTGGGTTAGAGTCCCCTTCTAGCAGCAGAGGAGATTAGCTGGGTTGTAGAGGACAGAGGTACCTGATCACACATAGCCTCAGATGAACAGGCAGATTCCGACAGGACAGGACAAGGTTGAAGCAAACGAGACGATAGTTTGGTTCTGGCATGAGAAACTCAAACGAGAATCTGACAAAGACAGAAGCAGGAACAGAGAGAGAAATAGAGACCTAATCAGAGGGAAAAAAGGGAACAGGTGGGAAAAGGGTGAACGAGGTAGTTAGAGAAGATGAGGAACAGCTGGGGGAAGGAGGGGAAGAGAAGGTAACCTAATACGACCAGCAGAGGGAGACGGAGTAAAGAGAAAGAACAGGAACAAGACATAATATGACAATACATGACAGATTGCTACATTATCCATTTTGGGGGAAATGAGCACCTCTAAAAGCTCACAGGACATTACAGGGCAACTGTAATGTCAAGCAGTTGTGCCCGTGGTTCGATGTAGAGTGATCAGAGGATGGTTACATAGGTATGCATAAAGTGGAGGAGTGGGAGGCTTGTCTGACTCCAACAGCACTGGGAGTCACATGAGCCTTTTCTGTGGTGTCCTCAGAATGTAATGTTACTGCTCTACTGAGCATTCCGTCATGAGACTTTGTTTATTTTGTTCTGGGTAAATTACTTTTCCTGAGAATTCTTTCTAACTTGTTCTTGATTTAATTTTACGTGACTCTTGCATGAAATTAGTATTTTAAGCATACATTTTTGTATACTGTGTTGATAACAAACATTGATACTAGATAGTCCATGGCATCTACAGTTGAATTCGGAAGATTACATACACTTAGGTTGGAGTCATTAAAACTAGTTTTTCAACCACTCCACAAATGTCTTGTTAACAAACTATAGTTTTGGCAAGTCGGTTAGGACATCTACTTTGTGCATGACGCAAGTAATTTTTCCAACAATTGTTTACAGACAGATAATTTCACTTAATTCACAGTGGGTCAGAAGTTAAAATACACTAAGTTGACTGCCTTTAAACAGCTCGGAAAATTCCAGAAATGTATGTCATGGCTTTAGAAGCTTCTGATAGGCTAATTGACATAATTTGAGTCAATTGGAGGTGTACCTGTAGATGTATTTCAAGGCCAACTTTCAAACTCAGTGCCTCTTTGCTTGACGTCATGGGGAAATCAAAAGAAATCAGCCAAGACCTCAGAAAAACATTTTTAGACCACAGTGTTCATCCTTGGGAGCATATTTCCAAACGCCTGAAGGTACCACGTTCATTTGTACAAACAATAGTTTGCAAGTATAAACACGATGGGACCACGCAGCTGTCATACCGCTCATCAAGGAGATGCGGTCTGTCCGCTAGAGATGAATGTACTTTGGTGCGAAAAGTGCAAATCAATCCCAGAACAACAGCAAAGGACCTTGTGAAGATGCTGGAGGAAACAGGTATAAAATTATCTATATTCACAGTAAAAACGAGTCCTATATCGACATAACCTGAAAGGCCGCTCAGCAAGGAAGAAGCCACTGCTACAAAACTGCCATAAAAAAGCCAGTCTACGGTTTGCAACTGCACATGGGGACAAAGATTGTACTTTTTGAAGAAATGTCCTCTGGTCTGATGAAACAAAATAGAACTGTTTGGCCATAATGGCCACCGTTATGTTTGGAGGAAAAAGGGGGAGCCAAAGAACAATCAATCAAATGTATTTATAAAGCCCTTCTTACATCAGCTGATGTCACAAAGTGCTGTACAGAAACCCAGCCTAAAACCCCAAACAGCAAGCAATGCAGGTGAAGAAGCACAGTGGCTAGGAAAAACTCCCGGGAAAGGCCAGAACCTAAGAAGAAGAAACCTAGAGAGGAACCATCCCAACCGTGAAGCACGCGGGTGGCAGCATCATGTTGTGGGGGTGCTTTGCTGCAAGAGGGACTGGTGCACTTCACAAAATAGATGGCTCATGAGGATGGAACATTATGTGGATACATTGAAGCAACATCTCAAGACATCAGTCAGGAGGTTAAAACTTGGTCGCAAATGGGTCTTCCAAATGGGTAATGACCCCAAGCATACTTCCAAAGTTGTGGCAAAATGGCTTAAGGACAAGAAAATCAAGGTATTGGAGTGGCTATCACAATGCCCTGACCTCAATCCTATAGAACATTTGTGGGGAGAACTGACAAATTGTGTGCGAGCAAGGAGGCCTACAAAACCTGACTCAGTTACACCAGCTCTGTCAAGAGGAATGAGCCATAACTCATCCAACTTATTGTAGGAAGCTTGTGGAAGGCTACCCGAAACGTTTGACCCAAGTTAAACAATTTAAAGGCAATGCTACAAAATACTAATTGAGTGTATGCAAACTTCTGACCCACTTGGAATGTGACGAAAGAAATAAAAGCTGAAATGAATGAAAATGAAATGAAAAATGAAAAAGTGGTGATCCTAACTGACCTACTACAGGGATTTTTACTAGGATTGAATGTCAGGAATTGTGAAAAACTGAGTTTATACGTATTTGGCTAAGGTGTATGTAAACTTTCAACTTCAACTGTACTTGCACAAATTGTCCCAAGCAATTATATGGGAAACCAGACCATCAAGGAGAACCAGTATAGATGATAGATGGCTATTGCTTACAGTAAGTACTATATATTTCAGAATGTACAGTGCATTCAGACCCCTTGACTTTTCCCACATTTTGTTACGTTATAGCCTTATTCTTAAATGGATAAAACAAATTATCATCAATCTACACACAATACCTCATAATGACAAAGAAAAAAATGTTTTTTAGAAGAAAAAAAATGAAACATTACATTTACATAAGTATTCAGACCCTTTACTCAGTACTTTGTTGAAGCAGAGATTACTGCCTTGAGTCTTTGGTACGACACTACAAGCTTGGCATACTTCTCCCATTATTCTCTGCAGATCCTCTCAAACTCTGTCAGGTTGGATGGGGAGTGTTGCTGCACAGCTATTTTCAGGTCTCTCCAGAGATGTTAGATCGGGTTCAAGTCTGGGCTCAGGCTGGGTAACTCAAGGACTTTCAAAGACTTGTCCCGAAGCCACTCCTGCATTGTCTTGGCTGTGTGCTTAGGGTTGTTGTCCTGTTGGAAGGTTAACCTTCGCCTCAGTCTGTGGTCCTGTGTGCTCTGGAGCAGGTTTTCATCAAGGATCTCTCTGTACTTTGCTCCATTTATCATTCCCTCAATCCTGACTAGTCCCTGCTGCTGAAAGACATTCCCACAGCATGATGCGGCCACCACCATGCTTCACCGTAGGGATGGTGCCAGGTTTCCTCCAGACGTGACGCTTGGCATTCAGGCCAAAGAGTTCAATCTTGGTTTCATCAAACCAGAGAATCTTGGTTCTCATGGTCTAAGAGTCTTTAGGTTGATTTGGCAAACTCCAAGCGGGCTGTCATTTACATTATACTGAGAAGTGGCTTCCGTCTGGCTACTCTACCATAAAGGCCTGATTGGTGGAGTGCTGCAGAGATGGTTGTCCTTCTGGAAGGTTCTCCCATCTCCACAGAGAAACTCTGGAGCTGTGTCAGAGTGGCCATTGGGTTATTGATTGCCTCCCTGACCAAGGCCCTTCTCCCCCGAATGCTCAGTTTGTCAGGGCAGACAGCTCTAGGAAGATTCTTGGTGGTTCCAAACTTCTTCCATTAAAGAATGATGGAGGCCACTGTGTTCTTGGGGACCCTCAATGGTGCAAACATTTTTTGGTACCCTTCCCCAGACCTGTGCCTCGATACAATCTTATCTCGGAGCTCTACAAAGAATTCATTCGACCTCATGGCTTGGTTTTTGCTCTGACATGCACTGTCACCTGTGGGCCTTATATACAATATACAGGTGTGTGCCTTTCCAAATCATGTCCAATCAATATAATTTACCACAGTGGACTCCAATCAAGTTGTTGAAACATCTCATGGATGATCAATGGAAACAGGATGCACCAGAGCTCAATTTTGAGCCTCATAGCAAGGGATCTTATGTAAATACTTATGTAAATAAGGAATTTCTGTTTCTTATTTTTTAATACATTTGCAAAAATGTGTAAAACCTGTTTTTGCTTTGTTGTTCTGGGGTATTGTGTGTAGATTTATGAGGATTTTTTTTATTTAATACATTTTAGAATAAGGCTTTAGCATAGCAAAAAAGTCAAGGGGTCTGAAGTTTTTCTGAGTGCACTGTACATAAATATGTTTTATATATTTAACTAAGCAAGTCCGTTAAGAACAAATTCTTATTTACAATGACGGCCTACACCGGCCAAACCCGGACGACGCTGGGCCAATTATGCACCACCCTATGGGACACCCAATCACGGCCAGTTGTGATACAGCCTGGATTCAAACCAGGGTGTCTGTAGTGACGCATCAAGCACTGAGATGCAGTGCATTAGACCACTGCGCTACTTTTGCACTCAAACCATAAAAAGGAAAAACCAAGGAGACAGAGATGCCAAAAAAGATTCTTAATTTCATGTCATGCTCGAAAGAATACAAAAAGTGCCAGCGCAAAGTGCAATAAAGTGCTGAACAAAATAAAAAATAGAGCATTGTTTCTGCTTCTATGCTTCTATGCCATAACCGGTGATTGCACGGAAGATGGCATAGACGCTGAAATGTTTTTTTCTCACTTTATTGCACTGGAACGTCTATGTATTTTTTTGAGCGTGTAATTAAATAAAGAATATTTTTGGCATCTCTGCCTCCTTGGTTTTTCCTTACTATGGTTTGAGTGCATCGTCTCTTTGGACTCTGTTTTCCACAAAAGACAGGGACTCCAGTAAGTGGAGCAGGTCAAGTCATCATGTCAAATTAACCTGATGTATGCTGTAGTGCAGAGGTACCCTTCCCGAAAAACAGGCTTCTGGCAAACAGTTGTCACAGATTTTAGACGATTTGCCTCTAATTTGCCTAGAGGCAACCCTGGTCCTGGAGTACCACAGATACGGAAGTATTTAGTTCCAACCAGGCTGAATTCCACATATTAATACGTTATTATATTGTGTATTATCTATTGTTTGGGGGGGGGGGGGGGGGGGTGTATTGTATTGGGGAATGAGGTCTGTTGTGTATTGCATATTTTATTTGGAGGGTGTGGTGTTGATTGTGATATTGTACTTGTAACCAACCGGTTTACCTTAAGTTCCCCTGGAGGGATACATTCAAAGTTGCCTTGGTAAGCAACTCCAGTGTATATTTGGATTTGTGTTTTAGGCTATTGTCCTGCTGAAAGGTGCATTTGTCTCCCAGTGTCTGTTGGAAAGCATACAAAACCAGCTTTTCCTCACAGATTTTGCCTGTGCTTAGCTCTATTCCATTTATTTTTATTCAACAAAAACAAACTCCCTAGTCCTTGCTGATGACCGGCATACCCATAACATGATGCAGCCACCACTATGCTTGAAAGTATGAAGAGTGGTACTCAGTGATGTGTACCACTCTTGGATTTGACCCAAACATAATATTTTGTATTCAGGATATAAAGTAAATTTCTTTGACACATTTTTTTGCAATTTTACTTTAGTTCCTTATTGCAAACATGAGGCACGTTTTGGAATATTTTTACTCTGTACAGGCTTCCTTCTTTTCACTCTGTCATTTGGGTTAGTATTGAGGAATAACTACAATGTCGTTGATTCCATCATCCATTTTCTCCCATCACAGCCATTAAACTCTGTAACTGTTTTAAAGTCACCATTGGCCTCATGGTGAAATCCCTGAGCGGTTTCCTTCCTCTCCGGGAACTGAGTTAGGAAAGACGCCTGTATCTTTGTCGTGTCTGGGTGTATTGATACGTCATCAAAAGTGTAATGAATAACTTCACCATGCCCAAAGGGATATGCAATGTATGCTTTTTTAAATGTTTACCCATCTAACAATAGGTGCCCTTCTTTGTGAGGCATTGGAAAACTTCCTTGGTCTTTGTCGTTAAATCTGTGTTTGAAAGTCACTGCTCGGCTGAGGGACCTTACAGAAAATTGTATGTGTACAGAGATGAGGTAGTCATTAAAAAAATCATGTTTAACACTATTATTGCACACAGAGTGAGTCCATGCAATTTATTATGTGACTTGTTAAGCACATTTTTACTCCTGAACTTATTTAGGCTTGCCATAACAAAGGGGTTAAATACTTAAGACATTTCAGCTTTTCTTTTTTAATTAATTTGTAAAAGCATATTTCCAATTAGACGTTATGGTGTATTGTGTGTAGGCCAGTGCCACAAAATCAAAATTGTGTCCATTTTAAATTCAGGCTATAGCACAACAAAATGTTGAAAAGGTCAAGGGGTTTGAATACTTTCTGAAGGCACTGTAGACAGTATGCAGAAGTCTACTTTAACAATTTTACTTAACACGTTTACTTGAGAAACAGTGCACATGCAAAGCTTGGCAACAGAATGACAGTAAAATCTCCCTGTTTTTTTTACCTGGCCACATTTTCCAAAAACTCTTAAATATCTACTCTGAATAAAGATTCAAAGATGTCTGCAGAAAAAAGTGGAGTGTCAGCTACGATATAACACCTTGAGTTTGAAAAAATCTATTTTGCTTATTGAACAACAGTAAGTGAAGTTGACTCAACACCCGGTAACAGAATGAAGGTAACAGAAGACACTAGACAATATTTCTTAAACCTACAGAAGGCAAATAGTTTCTGCAAAACGAAGTATAAATTATGATATTAGTATGCAGGGGCCTTAACTTCAAGATTGTGTTTTTATGTATTTCTAATACATTTTAAGACTTCTAGTAGATGATTTCTAATACCCCTTTTCCATTTTTGTAACCAGACATTTTTAAGATGGAAAATGGTTGAAAAATGCATCTATGCCTTCATTTCCCCCAAATATAGAATCTTAGCTTTCACTTCACACCAAATATTATATGCTCTTCTAAACAGCACATGTTGGTGCTCAAATCAAATTTTATTGGTCGAATACACAGATTTGCAGATATTGCAGCGAAATGCTTGTGTTTCTATCTCCAACCGTGCAGTAATACCTAGCAATGAAAATGTCATTAAGAAACAATACACACGTATTCCAGAAAAATAAATAGAATTATTTGCACACTCTTGGCATTCTCTCAACCAGCTTCACGAGGTAGTCACCTGGAATGCATTTCAATTAACAGGTGTGTGTCACGTTGGTATAAAGGGATCGGGAGACAGGCGCAGGAATGCATAATAGTTTTTTTTTATTGACCATAATTACAGTGTGCCACGTAAAGGCACAGGGACGAAGACCAAACAAACACGTATACAAAACACAGGGTTGAAACCCAAACAAAAGAGTGAGGAGTACCTCGAATAAATTGGCCCATTAGGAAGTCCGGAACCCAGTTGCACAGGGAGGGGTTCAGACCCAGGACCCTGAGCTTAGTGATGAACTCGGAGAGCACTATGGGGTTTAAGACTGAGCTCTAGTCAATGAACAGCATTCTTACATAGGTATTTCTCTTGTCCAGCTGGGATGGGTCAGTGTTTAGTGCAATGACGATTGTGTCGTCCGTGGATCTGTTGGAGCGATCATTAAATTGTAGCGGGTCTTGGGTGCCGGTTAAGGTCTAGGGTGCTCATAGGTCATTTTACATGGTAATGACCACGACATAGATAGGAATGCAAGGACTGACCATCCATGAGATCAAAATGATAGTTTAAACCATGTTTTGAAGCTATACAGTGTTTAATACATGTTATTGTAGTGACCCGCACAGACAGCTGTGAGTTATGTGTTAGGTTAGTTGGTTGTGTTGTACGTACCAGCACCCAGTGTTCGCAGGGTCCAACATGCCAATCAACCTGCTATCTGCCAATCACGGGAATGTCTGGAATGTTCTGATGCTGGGCATCCTGATGGTTGGCGGAGGCGGGTTGGGCAGGGGGATGGAGCATTGGAAGTTAAGATCAGGTTTAGCCATTGTTCTCTCTCTTACGTCTGGTCTTCACAAGAGAAGGTCACGGTTATTTTATAGGGTATTCTTCATTTATTTGGCGTGGGCTACGGCCAAACAGTAGCCTGTGTGGAGTTGGGTTAATAAACCGTAAATTCGTAAACTCAATCCTCTGTCTGGAAAATTGTTCCTTTATGATCTAGTCGGGTTATTGGTTATCTAGTTACCTTATTATTTGGGTTCTGATGGGGTAAAACAGTTGATCTAAGATCATGAGTTATATTCGTCAAGAAACAATGGCTTTATCATTCATTTCAAATTAAAACAATTGATGTAATGCCAATCACAGACTGTAGCTTTAAGATTTCTGAACGCTGTAACCTGTTCACACAGAAAATCTGACAAACTCTTGAGTCTGACCAAGATTCAACATGAACAATATTGCAAACAATATTATTCTCTAAATGCATTCATTTTTTTGTGTAATTTCGTTAAGACACTCAATTTCTCAAAATGCATTCATTTTTAATTAGAAAATGCGTTTTTTGGACGCTTATGGGCGAACATACACACACACACTGCAGACCGCTGCGGACATCCCTTCCCACACCGTAAGATTTCATGACTACGGATAGATAGCGACATTACTCACGTGCAGACGGGAAATGCAGTTATAGGTAGGTTAGCTAGGCTACAGTAGAGAGTAATAGTTATTTTGGTTATCAGGCGCAAACTCGATTTTTTTCTAGGCTATGGATAATTCTGGTTGGAATTTTCTTGCGACTTTTTGAACATAATGAGTATTCGTGTTTAAAAAAATAATATGGCATTTTTAACGCTCATGGCCCACAGAAGAGACAACATGCCCAAATTGTCTTTGTAAAGCAAACTTAGCCTACTAAAATTGTGTTTCAGAGAGGAACTACAGGACACAAGTAGCCTGAAAAAGGCCAGTCATATAGCCTATGTATTTCAAGGTCCACAAATGATCAATAAACGTTTTGAACAAGTTTGCTACATCCTTATTTCAGACAGATGACACCAAAACTCTGACCAAGCCTACACTATTCCTGCGCCCTTTTCTCCTGACATCCTCTTTCAACAGACTTCAAGAGCGTCGGATGGAAATACGCACAGAGTAGACTACAGGAAGGAGAACCACGTCCAGTCGAGTTTGACACAACACCTGAACTACTGAGTGCTTCAGAAACACAGCTGATTTTGGAGTTGATCGAATCTATATGCAACGCTGTCCACCAATGATCTGCAGAATGAATACAATACTTCTGCGTAACTTTGCGAAGTTTATTTTATGCTGGAATGTAATTTACCTACATGTTTACGCACAGGTAAGTAGACTAGCCGATTTAGAGTAATATTGTTTGTATTTTTTGTGGAATAATGAATCTAGGGTTTCCCCCTGTTTTGTTACAGGAGCCTACTCTGTGTATATAATAAACCACATACATACGGAATTTGCATGACCATTTTACATAGGCTACCAGCAACATGATGCTAAATTATAGACACTGAGTGTACAAAACACCAGGAACAACTGCTCTTTCCACGACAGACTGACCAGGTGAATCCAGGTGAAAGCTATGATCTCTTATTGATGTCAATCAGTGTAGATGAAGGGGAGGAGACAGGTTAATTAACGGGCCATTAAACAAATGAGACATGGATTGTGTATGTGTGCCATTCAGAGGGTGAATGGGCAAGACAACATTTTTAAGTTCCTTTGAACGGGGTATATTATGATAGTAGGTGCCCGTTTGTGTGTGTCAAGAAATGCAACGCTGTCGGGTTTTTCACGCTAAACAGTTTCCCGGGTGCATCCCTGTGCAACGCTTGTGACACCCTAGTAGAGTCCATGCCCCGACGATTTGAGACTGTTCTGGCGGCGAAAGGGGGTGCAAATCAAAATTAGGAAGGTGTTAACCCTAATTGCTCCGGATAAGAGCGTCTGCTGAGTTACAGTAAATGTTCCAAAGGTTTTGTACACTCCGTGTATATTAGGGTGTAGGTATGGGGTGAGGGTTAAATGAGAAGGGATGTTAGAAATGTACCATTCAACTAGTAAAACATTTATTAGCCTATGTTTAGGCAGGCTATTGCAAGTCTAGTTGACAAAGTTCTTGGCATAATGAATTTGGTTGCTTTTGTCTTGCATCTACAATCCCCTATATTCCTCTACTCCTATACCCTTTCCTCCCAGTCTATCTTTTAAAATACTTCTGTAAATAATGGTAAAACTAAGATGGACCCCCCCCCCCCCCCCAACACACACACACACACACACACATTATGTTTCTTTATATTGGTGCTATTTCATGTGAAAATGTATTCTGTCATGCATATGTTCAGACTTGCCCACTTCTGTACTCATCAGTCAATGTTTGCATATTCATTGTTGACTAGTACTCAACATCCACTTTCTCCTTGAATGCATTTAAATGAGGCGGAAGTATGAGCACAGTGCGTCAGCGTGTGGCGATTGCTTACTGTGTGCCAAATGTATATGACATCTGTTTTATTTATGAAGTGTGTTATGCTACAGTATATGTCATTGTCAATATGACCTTTTAGATTTTTATCAAAGTTTATATCAAAGCCACTTTACCATTTCTCCTCGTTATGTTTGAGCTCAAAATGACCTCCGGGGTGAAGATTCCCCTAGGTGCAGATCTAGGATCAGCTTGCTCTCCCCAATCCTACCCTGAACTATTAGCGGGGGGAAATGCTAAACTGACCAAAGATCAGCATCTAAGGGGCAACTTTTTGGAATCAATGCTGCAATCTACTCCGCAGGTTCATCCAGAGGTCGGCCTCACAGCACAGGAGCAGATGTACCTGCTGTATGATGTCAAAGTCGCGTGTCATCAGAACATCTCCACACACAACCCTGCAGGTAGGCAAACACTGACTTACGTACATAATTTTACTCTTTGGGCAGCATAGGTCATTTACAACCTTTTGTTTGTTTGTGTAATCGGTACCCACTAAGTAGATGATTGGTCTACCTCGCTTTAGCAGAGCCCCATTGGCCAGCGTGTTTCCGGGTGGATCCAGACAGACCTTTATGGTAACCGTAGCAGCCCGCCATACTTCAATCCCGTCTGGAGAGACCAAATTCCATAACTTTACGTGTTTTCGTCTCCCGCGTATTGGAAAAGGGGTTTGGGTTTTGAGAGACGGGCAAACACTAGCCTGCTCCACGTCTGCTCACGTTCTCCCAGGCTTCACTCAGTCAGAGGTTGGAGTTGGTGAAAGAGACTGGATGTGGTGCTGTTGCATGTACACTGACAACGCTGAACTCCTTGCATTTCTCACATTGTCAGTCAATGCTCAACATGCGATTTACTGAATTGAGTAATGCTTCATGCAAAAAATGTGTAATCTGATATTTATCCAAATTATTTCTCACCCCCCACCCAAATTATCATAATTATTATAATATATTTTTAATTGCGGTAACTTGAGACAACTTTCAATACAGCATGGATGAAAACTACAATTGGCAGAAGTGGTCTTTGGGAAAAATAACTGGGATTATGGCAACCACTAAAAACATTTTGAAAAATTCATCTTAGTTTTCTCATATAGGCACTCTTGAAGAGCGGAGGGAGGCACTTCTTGAAAAGCCTTTATTTACTTGGACTACCACTGCAGTTTGATTAGACAAAGATGACTTAAGATCACAGATATTATGCTGTGTCTCTCCCTAGCCACGGAATCTGTGGGTGCTGAAAGGAGGATTTATTCCATTAATTTGAATCTGTGCCAATTTGCCAGCCCCAACCCTGCGGTTGTTTCTCTTTCTGGCTGCTGCACTCCATGTTATTATCCTTCGTGTGTCCGCCCACATTCTGTAGCAGTGTGAGAGCTGGATAAAAACAAAGCGCTTTGTGTGTTTGATCCAGAATCTACCAGTCGTTAAAACCAGGTGGGAGATTAGAAATGTCAGAACGTAAACAGATATTGGAGCATAATGGATAATTAGTGTGTTTTATTGTTTGGTGACAGTCTATAGTAAGTAAATCCTGGCTACTTAGAAAAACAGACCAGCTTCTGATACCCATCCAAATTTAGTCATGACGGAAGTCTTATGGTTTCACTGGGAGGCATTATGAAAATACAGTTTGCTATATACTCTGAGAGATGCAGAAATGACTGTAACACTTTATATTAAGGGTCCATTATAAAACATTAATAAGGCATTTACAAACAGTTTGCCCACCATTTAGTAATCATTATTCCCACGTTTGTAAAGGTTAGTTAGCTAGTTATTCACTCACGTGTGTGTGTGTGTGTGTGTGTGTGTGTGTGTGTGTGTGTATATATATATATACACACACACACACAACATGACCAAAAGTGTGTTGACTTGCTTCCATTCAGCCACAAGAGCATTAGTGATGTCGGGCTCTGATGTTGGGCGATTAAGGCCTGGCTTGCAGTCGGAGTTCCAATTCATCCCAAAGGTGTTCAATGGGGTTGAGGTCAGGGCTCTGTGCAGGCCAGTCAAGTTCTTCCACACCGATCTCAACAAACCATTTCCGTATGGACCTCACTTGTCATGCCGGAACAGGAAAAGGCCTTCTCCAAACTGTTCGCCACAAAGTTGGAAATACAGAATCGTCTAGAATGTCATTGTATGTTGTGGCGTTAAGATTTCCCTTCACTGGAACTAAAGGGCCTAGGCCGAACCATGAAAAACAGCCCAGACCATTATTCCTCCTTCACCAAACTTTACAGTTGTCACTATGGTAGGTAGCGTTCTCCTGCTAGCCGCCAGCCTCGTCCGCCAGACTGCCAGATGGTGAAGTGTGATTCTTCATTCCAGAGAACGTGTTTCAACTGCTTCAGAGTCCAATGGCGGTGAGCTTTACACCACTCCAGCTGACACTTGGCATTGCGCATGTGGGTCTTAGGCTTGTTTGCGGTTGCACGAACAGTTCTTGTGCTGACATTGCTTCCAGAGGCAGTTTGGATCTTGGTAGTGAGTTCTGCAACCGAGGACAGATTATCTTTACGTGCTTCAGCACTTGACGGTCCCGTTCTGTGAGCTTGTGTGGCCTACCACTTTGCTGCTGAGCCGTTGTTGCTCTTAGACATTTCCACTTCACAATATCAGCACTTACAGTTGACCCAGGCAGCTCTAGCAGGGCACAAATTTGACGAACTGACTTGTTGAAAAGGTGGTATCCTATATACAGTAAGGCCATTCTACTGCAAATGTTTGTCTATGGAGATTGCATGGCTGTGTGCTCGATTTTATACACCTGTCAACAATGGGTGTTGCTGAAATAGCCGAATTCACTAATTTGAAGGGGTGTCCACATACTTTTGTGTATATGTAGTATATTTCCTTAAACATCCTGTGTTGCGTGCTTATTCTTTTACCAGGTACTGCTGGAATGTTTACCAATGGCATGCATCTATTTGTGAGAAATTACACTGGTCTCTCAACATTTATAAACTATAAATAGTGCTCACTTTAGATTAGGGACTGCAAAAGGACTTTACTAATCATTAGTAAATGGTTTTGTCGTGGAAATTCTTACACAGGGACACCTCAAAGTCAATCTTAAATTAATCATTGTTTTATTGTCAGCACGCTGGAGAGGTTCCAACCAATTCAATGCACCATAGTACACATATCAATCAGCAGCTCTCCTTGGGCAGACCCAGCAGTTGTCTTTTATATGGCTATACACAGACAAGTTAAATTTGCATGATTTAGCATAATTACTTAATCATTACCATTTTGTTTCATTCATGTGACCGACCAATACCGGTTCCAAACGTGTGACAGACCAATACCCCACGAGACTTATTTCTCTCTTAGCTGAGACCTTGAAACTGAGATATCTTTAGTTTGTTCTCAAAACACGGTCTGGGCGTTCTGCCAAATTGCAGCTACTGATAGTGAGGATTTGTACAGTCAGCCACTTGCATGAACACAGAAATTGGTTCTTAGAACAGCACATGAATAAAAGACAGACATTTGTTATAGGAAAAGCACAAACATTAAAATTCCCATTACAGTTTATACATGTGAGTAATGATTAATAAATGGTGGACACACAATTTTTATAAATGCTGAATAAATGGTTTATTATGGACCCTTATAATGTTACCGAAATCACATCAATGAAACCACTTATTGGCTAAATGATATTCTGCCTTTCATAGGAGTAAAATAAATACAAATTACAAACATTATATAACCCCACTTCCCCTCAATCAGTGGTGTATTTGTCTGTTGTATTTGTTTTTTTTAGATAATTTAACCCAGATCTAAATGATAACAGATAATTCTGTTCCCCTATAAGACTGTGTTCCCTTTTCAATTTTAAATGGGGCAATCTGGGATTGGTTCATTCCATTTGAGTCTTTAAATGTAGGATATATAGCAATTACAGTGCCTTGCGAAAGTATTCGGCCCCCTTGAACTTTGCGACCTTTTGCCACAAATCAGGCTTCAAACATAAAGATATAAAACTGTATTTTTTTGTGAAGAATCAACAACAAGTGGGACACAATCATGAAGTGGAACGACATTTATTGGATATTTCAAACTTTTTTAACAAATCAAAAACTGAAAAATTTGGCGTGCAAAATTATTCAGCCCCTTTACTTTCAGTGCAGCAAACTCTCTCCAGAAGTTCAGTGAGGATCTCTGAATGATCCAATGTTGACCTAAATGACTAATGATGATAAATACAATCCACCTGCGTGTAATCAAGTCTCCGTATAAATGTACCTGCACTGTGATAGTCTCAGAGGTCCGTTAAAAGCGCAGAGAGCATCATGAAGAACAAGGAACACACCAGGCAGGTCCGAGATACTGTTGTGAAGAAGTTTAAAGCCGGATTTGGATACAAAAATATTTCCCAAGCTTTAAACATCCCAAGGAGCACTGTGCAAGCGATCATATTGAAATGGAAGGAGTATCAGACCACTGCAAATCTACCAAGACCTGGACTTCCCTCTAAACTTTCAGCTCATACAAGGAGAAGACTGATCAGAGATGCAGCCAAGAGGCCCGTGATCACTCTGGATGAACTGCAGAGATCTACAGCTGAGGTGGGAGACTCTGTCCATAGGACAACAATCAGAGGCCACCTGGGAGACACACCAAACATGTGGAAGAAGGTGCTCTGGTCAGATGAAACCAAAATTGAACTTTTTGGCAACAATGCAAAACGTTATGTTTGGCGTAAAAGCAACACAGCTGAACACACCATCCCCACTGTCAAACATGGTGTTGGCAGCATCATGGTTTGGGCCTGCTTTTCTTCAGCAGGGACAGGGAAGATGGTTAAAATTGATGGGAAGATGGATGGAGCCAAATACAGGACCATTCTGGAAGAAAACCTGATGGAGTCTGCAAAAGACCTGAGACTGGGACGGAGATTTGTCTTCCAACAAGACAATGATCCAAAACATAAAGCAAAATCTACAATGGAATGGTTCAAAAATAAACATATCCAGGTGTTAGAATGGCCAAGTCAAAGTCCAGACCTGAATCCAATCGAGAATCTGTGGAAAGAACTGAAAACTGCTGTTCACAAATGCTCTCTATCCAACCTCACTGATCTCGAGCTGTTTTGCAAGGAGGAATAGGAAAAAATGTCAGTCTCTCGATGTGCAAAACTGATAGAGACATACCCCAAGCGACTTACAGCTGTAATCACAGCAAAAGGTGGCGCTACAAATTATTAACTTAAGGGGGCTGAATAATTTTGCACGCCCAATTTTTCATTTTTTGATTTGTTAAAAAAGTTTGAAATATCCAATAAATGTCGTTCCACTTCATTATTGTGTCCCACTTGTTGATTCTTCACAAAGAAATACAGTTTTATATCTTTATGTTTGAAGCCTGAAATGTGGCAAAAGGTCGCAAAGTTCAAGGGGGCCGAATACTTTCGCAAGGCACTGTATATAGCTTTGTTGTTTTGATTCCGAGATTGTTCCTTTAAAGGCAATGGCCCAATTCTAATCATTACTGCCCGGTGATCTCTCGTTCAACCATCAATACGGGCTAAGATCACTCACGCACCTGATCTCAGTTGCATCCATCATTAGCCATCCTATTACCTCTCCCTCTGTGTTATCAAAGGTCGGAGTTCACTTCAAGCCTGCTAATTGAGCAGCCTAAGGATGGCTGTATCTACAGTATTTGAGAATCATTCTGTACACCTGAAATAAAGTATTTCCTCATTTACCAGGACAAATATACAGTGGCAATTTTCCCGACACATTTTATGTACTGAAAACCCATGAGTAAAAACATGTTTTTTTGTTTATAATTTATTTAGTCCATTAATTAGAAACTTGGTTTAATACAGTAGGCCGATGGACATTTTCAAGAGGAAAATCAGATATTGAAGTTGAATTCACCGATTTTGAGCGCATCATGCCAAAATTTCATAAAGCAGATGTCTCAACTGTTGACTCATTTATACTCGCTTGTGTGTCCTATTCGGTCTGAAGGCCTTGTCTGACACACGTGCTAGCCTATTGGCCACGTTATGACTGACTTGTGATCACTGTCCTTGCTAGTTTGATTGTATTGACATTCCCAGCCTTAGTTAGTCATCTGTTTTTGTCCAGAATATTGGGTCATTGAAACTGAAACATCCCAAATGGGGGGAGGAAACAAACAATGTACCAGGCCATCTGTGATTTACAACCAGGTACATTTATTTGTGGTTCCAAAAATATTGCTATTTGTAAATTATATTAATCATGCATTGAACTGCGTCCATTTATTCTGCCAACAATGCCTTACCTTCTACTTCATGGAATTTTGAGTCAAATAGAACCTATTTTTAAAACTTCATGAAATTGGTTTTGAAGTATAAACTGGGAATTTGATCTTTTTGACTGATATTATCATTGTCGGTTTCATGTCTTCAAAGTAGTTTAAAAAAATGTCAGTTCCACCTTTAAGGTATTTCACAGTGTCTGCACATGGGACCCACCTGGCAAGTGGTCCCAAACCCCAATATGGCACATTTCCTGTCTGTCAGTTTAAATCAATACAACGTGCTTTGATGTCTCAAATGATAATGGGACTCAACCCAGCTATAATCAGATCCAATTTGGCTCTGAGATAATGAAGTATGACATCATACGCATAGGAAGGCTACTGCAGCTGAGACACTGAAATATATAAATATCTACTATTTAGACCTGGATTGCAATTAGGGTTGGAAACTTTCCGGTAAATTTCCGGGGGGTTTCTGGAAATTTGCCATGGGAAGTTAAGCCCGGGAATTTGGGGAATTTTGCTTAAATTCATCAAAAAAGTTAGCTTATAACAATGAACCTTTTTTGTGGGAAGCACATAAGGCAATTCTAGGTCGTGTGGCATATGTTGGTTAAACTATCCCCAATTCAATGGAATTACAACCCTTTGCATGCACAGTGCATTCTTCCATCACATGTACAGCTGATTCTCAAGATCTTGCACAAGTATGAGATGCTATTGAGCCCACACTACTACACTGTCTGAGCCAAGGACTACATGCTTTCTGGTAAGTTTTGATTACAATACTGGGTGGGGTGAATATATTTTATATGACATTATTTTTTTGTTAACTATTAAATTGTAGCCTACAACAAGGTGTGTTTAAATATTTTTTTAACTTGTAAACAATTTCTGCTAGTTAGTTTTTGCTACCATGTGGGGTTTAGGTTGCTTGAGCCTGTTAACTGAGGAGTGTTAATTCACCTGTTTCCATACATGTTTCATTTTAAAACATTTGTCTTAAAAGGAGTTGTTTAATCTAACTGCTTAACTATTTATCTGTACATGGAATTGTATTTGTTTTGTTTTTTTACACTTTTTTTTCCTAATCTTTACAGGAAAATGCCACGGGCACTATCTGATGTGTGGACACATTTCACTGCCGCTAATGTAGAAGGAAAAGCTGTGTACATTTGCAAATACTGTGCCAAATCATATGTGAAGAATACAACAAAGATGCAGAATCATCTGGGCAAGTGCATAAAGTTCCCTCAGCGCTCACAACAAGCATCCTCTGACAAAAGTCCCTCTACTTCTATTCGAGTTGAAAATGATGAATTAGACCTTATCAATAGCAACAGTTCATGGTCCTCCTGGAATCTGAAGTGTTTTTTTTTTTTGACTCAATAGAGGAACGTAGTCAGAGAAATGCTGATGAATGTCTTGCTTGAGCTGTGTATGAAAGTGGTTCACCTCTGATGCTCACAGGCAGTATGTATTGGAAGAGATTTCTGAATGTTCTTCACCCAGCATACACCCCTCCAACCAGACATGTTTTGTCTACTCATTTTCTGTATGCATAGTTCAAGTGAAGGTCAAGCAAATCATACAGAAAGCAGACTGTATTGCAATCATCTCTGATGGGTGGTCGAATGGTCATGGGAAAGGAATAAATAACTACATCATCTCCTCCCCTCAACCAGTATTCTACAAGAGCACAGACACCAGGGACAACAGACACACCCATCTGTACATTGTAGATTAGCTGAAGGAAGTCATCAATGACCTTGGACCACAGAAGGTATTTGCACTGGTGACAGACAATGCTGTGAACATGAAGGCTGCTTGGTCTAAAGTGGAGTCTTAACCTCACATCACACCCATTGGCTGTGCTGCTCATGCAGTGAATCTGCTCCTCAAGGATATCATGGCACTGAAAACAATGTATACACTTTACAAGAGAGCCAAGGAAATGGTATGTGAAAGGTCATCAAGTTATAGCAGCAATCTACCTCACCAAGCAAAGTGAGAAGAATAAGAGCACCACATTGAAGCTGCTCAGCAACACCCATTGGGGTGGTGTTGTCATCATGTTTGACAGTCTCCTGGAGAGGAAGGAGTCTCTCCAAGAAATGGCCATATCACAGTCTGCCGATATGGACAGCCCCATCAAGAGGATCCTCCAGGATGATCTATTTTTGGAGAGAGTGGTAAGCAGCCTGAAACTCCTGAAACCTACAGCAGTAGCCATTGCACGGATTGAGGGAGACAAAGCGATCCTGTCTGATGTTCAGACTCTGCTTGTAGATGTAAGAATAAATTCGTACTGCCCTGCCCACTTCACTGTTGCTCCAAGAAGAGGAAACTGCAGTTCTGAAATGCATCACAAAGCATGAAGACTTCTGCCTGAAGCCCATACACGCCACAGCATACATGTTGGACCCCAAGTATGCTGGCAAGAGCATCCTGTCTGGTCCAGAGATCAACAAGGCCTATGGTGTCATCACTACTGTGTCTCGCCACCTTAGCCTGGATGGGGGCAAGGTTCTTGGCAGTCTGGCGAAGTACACTTCCAAACAAGGGCTTTGGGATGAAGATGCAATATGGTAGTCGTGCCAACATATCTCATCAGCCACCTGGTAGAAGAGACTTTGTGGATCTGAGGCTCTGTCACCTGTTGCCTCCATCATCCTCCATCATCCTCCAAATCCCACCAACATCAGCCGCCTCAGAGTGCAACTGGTCCTTGTTTGGGAACGCACCCACCAAAGCACGCAAGAAGCTGACCAATACAAGGGTTGAGAAATTGGTGGCCATCCTGGCAAATTTGAGGCTTTTTGAGCCTGACGACGAGCTATCCTCAACAAGGTTGGAAAGTGACCGTGAAGATGAGGTGGACATTGAGGTCCGGGGAGAAGACATGGAAGCATGAGAGGAAGACAACCAAAGCTTTAGTTTCTAGACTATCATTTTACAGATGTATATTGAAAATGTTTTTGGGAGATGCAGTGGCTCATTGGGGATCATTCAGTATTCCCTTTCTTTTGCTGTTCAGTGAAATCATCCCATGTGAAGAGGCAACTCATTTAATTAAAGTTCAATTCGTAACTAAATTGTTTTTATTTCTATTTGAAGGATTTAATCATTTGCAAATGTCTACTTATGACAAGGTAAAGGGTTTATGTTCCTGTCTCCATATATGGTAAATATATCCAATGCAAAAAACATCTACATTTAAATGATATTGATATTAATTCCCATATATTCCCGTTAATTCCCACTGAAAGGTTCCACATCTGAACATTCTCGAAAATGTGCAACCATAATTGCAATCATAAGATATATTAATTTATTTAAATCTATTTACTTCTTATTTTTTCTCCGTCTTAGGTCTTTATTACTTAGTCTCAGCTTGCATCGCAAATGGCACTAAAGGTAGTGCACTATAAAGGGAATAGGGTGCCATTTGTGACGCACTCCCACCCTAGTCACTTGTTTCACTGAACCTTCAGGAGGGCTAGCTGACAAAAGACGACAACCTATTACTCCTAGTGCTCTCCCACTAGCCTACTCATCTGGTGGACAGATGGTGTGTGTGTGTGTATATATAGCTGTAATGACTATGAGCAATGTTTTTGCACTTGTCGCTAATGAGTGACTCATAAGCTTGGTCTTTCCATCTCACACTCTCATCATGGAATATAGATTCATATTAGAAATGTGTTTAATCAAGGGAGCGGAGGTTTAAATATACATAGTGGGAGAAAGAGTTTTTGTCCATGGAAGCGATATGTAGTAAATTGATCCGTCTTCAGCTTGTTTCATTGATGATGTGGACTGAGTGCACACTGCTGGATATTTGCCCTTTCTTAAATTGAGTGGATCAATGCCCAGTGTCTGCAAGATCACCAGCACTTACCATTGACAGGCACAAAAGCAACAAGTCAATGAAACCTTTTAATGATAATGCCTTGAGTTCAATAGCAATGATTTCTTTTAAGTTCAGATTTATCCTAAGGGAGTGGCCATGATATTTGGCCTGGGAGCCTCCGTTCCTTTGATGACGATACCCTCTAACAATGTCCAAATAATGTCACTTATGAAAGTAAAAGCCTAAAATATCTACATCACATATATTGATGTTTGTAATTGTGAAGATTTTAGGTTTTATAAAAACCTTGTTTTTTTTCTGTTAACTTCCAAGTCCAGACAAGTGCTTACTGATTACTCATTGGACCATATATGAATGTTCTGGGAGCCTAAACCTACAGTTTAAATAAGTCCATATATCACAGGCAATTAAGTCACTAAGTTGAGAGCCAGTGAGAAGGTCTGTGAGAGGGGTTTGTTCATGCAGGAACAGTCATGTACAGTATAGGTTTTTACATAAGAGTGTAAAATAACAGGAAGGATAAACCAATATCATAATATGCCTTCCAGATATCGATATCAAACACAAATAAACCAATATCACAATATGAATTGCTCATATCGGTATCAAGTGAAATCTATATCATATTTAATTCAGTATTGGTGCCCACCACTTATATTACCTAACTCCCCTTTCCCATTATGTATCCAGATGACCTTTGTGCCCCTGGCTGGGATGGTCTGATCTGTTGGCCTCAGGGATCCCCCGGAGCGCTAACCAAGGTCCCCTGCCCCAGCTACGTCTACGACTTCAACCATCAAGGTATTGGGGTACAGATAGGCTATACTCATGGGGCCATATTTATTAAGTGTTTGCACTGGGTGCAAAGTTTGCACTTTTTTGGGGGGGGGGGGGGGGAATGTACACTGAGTATATAAAACATTAAGAACACCCGCTCTTTCCATGACACTACCAGGTGAATCCAGGTGAAAGCTTTGATCCCTTCTTTATGTAACTTGTTAAATCCACTTCAATCAGTGTAGATGAGGAGGGAGGAGACAGGTTAAATAAAGATTTAAGCCTTGGGACAATTGAGACCTGGATTGTGCATGTGTGCCATTTGAGAGGGTGAAATGGGCAAGATAAAAAAAAATGTAATTGCCTTTGAATGGGGTATGGTAGCAGTTGCCAGGCGCACCAGTTTGTGTCAAGAACTGCGACGCTGCTGGGTTGTTCAAGCTCAACAGTTTCCCCGTGTGTATCAAGAATGGGCCACCACTCAAAGGACATCCAGCCAACTTGACACAACTTTGGCAAGCTTGGAGTCAACATGGACCAGTTTCCTTGGGGAACACTTTCGACCTCTTGTAGAGTCCATGCCCCAACGAATTAAGGCTGTTCTGAGGGAAAGGGAGGGGGGGGGGGGGGGGGGGTTGAAAAAGTATAATTTTGGTATCCAAAAGCTTTTCACCAAAACAGAGACGGAGTGACCCACTTTGTTGTTGTTTGAAATGAGGATTCTAGCTTCAATGTTTTACTTCTGAGCTGGTGCAACCCCTTAGTAAATCTGGCCCATGGTAACAATTGAATATATTGAATACCTTTTTAACTGCAGTACCATTGTGTTAAAATCCTGTGTGTTGCATTTTGTGGTCATTATATGGAGACAAGCAAATGTACATGTAATGGATTTGACGTGTTGAATGGTTTGATGAGCATGAAAACGATGTAAACCATATCCCGTGGCCGTCTCAGTCACCAGACTTCAACCCAAATGAACACTTATGGGAGATTCTGGAGCGGTGCCAGAGGCCACGTTTTCTACCACCATCAACAAAACACAATTATAGAATTTCTCATTGAAGAATGGTGTCGCATCCCTCATATAGAGTTCCAGTCACTTGCAGAATCTACTCCAAGGTGCATTGAAGCTGTTGGTGTTTCCTTTGTTTTGGCAGTTAACTGTATGCTGCAATGTTAATGACCAAGACCGTGTGTGTGTGTGTGTGTGTGTGTGTGTGTGTGTGGTGTCTGTGCCTGTGTCTGTGTGTATGTCCAGGTCATGCATACAGGAAGTGTGATGTCAACGGTTCCTGGGTTTCTGTGGAGGGGTTGAACCGAACATGGTCCAATTATTCCGACTGCTTAAAATTCCTTTTACCTGGTCAAGAGGAGGAAAAGGTAATCCCAATCACCACTTCAGTCACACCTAAGTCTCCAATTAACATGGTTGTGTTTGCAGACTTGACTCATGACAATGCTTGAGTTGCTCTGACTCATGCTAACAGCGGAGCTACACTGGGGCGTCGGGAGCACAGGCAGCTAGCATAGAAGCTAAACAGTGAAGCAGGCCTATAACATATCCATTTCTCTCTAGCAGGACTTCTTTGACCGGCTGTACGTCATGTACACCATTGGATATGCACTGTCCTTCATCTCTCTTCTAGGGGCCATTGTCATCATAGGCTACTTCAGGTAAGACAGCCTTGTGTCCCAACGATCGGTCCTTTCTCCAGAAGTGTGCAGTTGTGCGCTCCTTCCCACAAATATAGTTTGCGTTATACCAGTCATTTCCTTTTGGTCTATGAAAGGAAGTGAACAAGTGCAGACCTTGGGAGTAAGGACATATATTGGGACGCAGATGTATGCCACTCGGTCTTTGCTCATCCATATATTTCTATGTGCTGCTCTATCCACCTGTGTAAATGGCACCGAGGTCATACAGCACTAGGCCTCAGCTGTTCATCACCATTTTCCAAAAACAGTCACGCATGTAAATGAGAAGTAAAAATAAATATCCTGGCCATCCTCTTGACTCATCTCCGAATTCTCAACGAGATTTCAATCTTTATTCACCCGCTCAACAAAAAAAAAACTGCCATAGGTTTGTTGAATTCCCAATGTGTTATCACTCTGCTTTCAACCATCTAAAACCACAACTAAATTCCAATGGAAAAACAATGTTAGATTTGTAGTTGTCACCTGAATGTGTTATCACTGCGCTTTTCGACCATTTTAAAGCACAACAAAGTTCAAACGGGAACACAATGTCAGATATTTTCGTATTTGTACAACAACTTAATGTGTTGTCACTGTGCTTCATCTAATAGCACAACCAAATGACCTCGATAACAGTTGAGATTACAATAAAAGTACATGTGCAAGCAAGTGGTCAATGCTGATCAAGATTCTGCACAGATTATTATAGCAATTGTAAAGATCTCCACAGACCTGCAACCTTTGCATGCTATTTTGACCATGAACACTTTCTTAGGCTAACCTCAACATGTTACTCATTTTAAGTTTGAATAAACACTGCTACATTAGTTTGTAAGATAGCCTTAACTCTAGGCTATTTACTAAAATTACAAAAGTATTATTGAATTGTGTTTGTTTGACAACACAGCTAAATATCCATGTTTTAAAAGGATATCTAATGTTTGGATAGTTTCATCTGAGCCACTGGCTTAATCTTGTTCTTTAACTTTTAATGTTGGTTGAGTTGGAGTCCTGAATCCAACATATCACTTGTTAACTTTTCAAAAAAGTTAACGGGCTATTTACTGTATTGCAAAAACTGAATTGTGCCACTGACTTAGTCTGGCCTTAATTCTAGTCTACAAATGAATCATTGACATGACATGGATTCATGTTTCCAAATCAAAGGTAAAGAATAGGACTGTCATGATTCCCTAATAACAGAGTAAAAAATCCCTTTGTACAATTTAAAGAATAGAATCTAAATCAAATTCAACTTTTATTTCATGTGCATTTAAAGTTTAATTAGACTAGATTTAGTTGGTTGAGTTGGAGAAGTGAATCCAACATATCAATGCTTTTCATTATGAGTTGTCAGTATTATGAATGCAGTTAGAGAAAGAGGTATTACTCTCAATCTTTCCTCAGTATTTCAACACAGATGTCGTTGAAGAAACCACCGTACACTGTAAAACAAACTCAAATGATCTGCGGGAAGCTGATTTGCGGTGAACCATTGTGATTTAAAAAACGTGGAATTTAGGGTATTTTACTCAATTCAGGTTATTGTCTTCAATGCAGTTAGGTTTTATAATGTATGTGTATTAACTGTACATTTCCACATTTCTTTCAACACAAACTAGGTTTGAATTTCGAAACAAACATGTCGATGTTTGGAATTTCTCTCTAGGTTTCTACTTAGTTTTTCTTAGCCATTGTCCTTTTGCTACTGCTTTGCTTTCTCTTTGGTGTTCCAGGCTGGGTAAAGCACGATGTGACAACTGCTGATGTGAAAGGGTTTTATAAAATACATTTCATTGGTCGAATATAGTGATTGTTGAGCCTTGAGTGTTTTACACCTGTCTGCCTGCCATGCAGACGCCTCCACTGCACTAGGAATTACATCCACATGCACCTGTTCGTGTCCTTCATGCTGCGTGCCATCAGCATCTTTGTCAAAGACAAGGTGGTCCACACCAACGGAGGTCTGCAGGAGTTTGACACAGCGCTCATGGACAACTACAAGACCATCTCTGCTATGCCCCTTGACAACTCCCAGTTTGTGAGTACTGTAATGTTCTTCCCTTCGACTTCAAGGTCAGTTTGTTTGTTGTATTTAGTGCATGCACTTAAAGGCTTGCGCTCAAGTGTCATCGCATAAATAACAGCACAACATAGCGGGGTTGATGAATAAACAATGAATAAAATCGAAAATCAAAGTCAAATGATATTGGTCGCATTCACATATTTAGCAGATGTTATTGTGGGTTTAGCGAAATGCTTGAGTTTACATGTGTGTGTATTGTCAGGTATTACTACACTGTAGCAACAGTGTAGTAATACCTGACAATACACACACATGTAAAAGAACGGAATTAAGGAATATAGAAATATTAGGGTGGTCAATATTGGAGTCCGGAGTATAAATATACAGTGCTTTCGGAAAGTATTCAGACCCCTTGACCCTTGGAGTCCCACAGATATGGAATCATGTAGTAACCAAAAAAGTGTTAACCTCTCTGCGCACGGAACCCGGTAGCGGGCTGAAATTCGACAACATACGGTGATCGCTACATAAATAGTCATATTAAACATTAATGAAAATACAAGTGTCTCACATGTTTCGAAAGCCTAGAATCTTGCTAATCCAACTGCGTTGTCAGATTTAAAAAAGGATTTACTGCGAAAGAACACGATGCGATTATCTGAGGATAGAGCCCCATAAAAAACAACTATTTCAACCAGCACAGGCGTAACAAACTCACAAAATCACAAACTGCAATAAAATAAATAGTTTACCTTTGACGATCTTCCTCTGTTTGCAATCCCAATGCTCATTGTTACACAATGAATGGTTTTTGGTTTGATAAAATCCATTTTTATAGCCTAACACAAAACATTTTGTGAACCGCTTGTGTCGTGAATTCCGTCTCATTACATTTTCGACGACACATTCAAGGTAAATACTCACACAGAACGTGACTTTTCCAGTCATGTTTGGTTTCATTGCAATCAACTGGTTTGTTTGTAACACAACCAAACCTGATGGGTCATTTTGCGGGACGTATTGACTGAAAGAAACCGATTTGAAGACAACAAGTAATGACATCATTGTGCACCAATGATTTGCCCGCTGTTTCGTTGATTGACTGTATTTTAACCCAATGACCACTGATCGTCTTGAAATGTAGCTGGGTAGATAGCCAATGAGCTGAGGTAAACGGCAATATGTAATGTTTATGTGTTGGAAGACCAACCCATGTAGTAAACTCCGGCGTAAAGAGGTTCATTCGCCATTGACGATTCATACCGGAAGGAGCAACGCATGTTGCGCACAGCATTGTTTTGGTAAAGCGCATATTCAGCTGTTTATATATCAATCCGTATGGCGACTAAGTCAGGAAAAGCTAAATCTAAGTCTAGATATACAGATGTACACACAATTTTAAAAGAAATTGATCGAGGACGATTCATTTAGCGATTCCCAAATGGAGGAATATTGTTTTGAACGGAGAGGACATTGTTTTGGACTGGTAAGTTCTTCTCATGCTAATGCCGTTGTTTGAAATTAATAATATAAAATATTATTTGTGAAATGAAATAGCCTATTTGAGGCTGTTGAGGGGAGGGCAGGCCCACAACAATGGCCAAAGTGAAATGGAGACAGTATATACAGCTGGTCTGTTGTAATATAATACAGTAGACAGTAGATCTAGCAGGTCTATAATAATATATTCAACCTTATGTTCCCTGTACTCTCTATATATATCTGTTTATTATACCTGTTGATACAGGGCTCATATGTGAAAATATTCTAGCTGAACATTTTCTTTCACAGTGACACTGACTCCGAATGGGAGCCCCCAGTGCCAAGGTGTCCATCCCCCACTGAAGCTGGTTCATCCAGCTCCTGCCACAAGTGGTGTTCATCTGCTCAAATGTATTTCTGCAGGCATGGATGTGCTACGGCACCTGGCATCAGCAGCATAATATTGTGTAGAGGACTGAGGGTCTTCCAAATATTGAAAGTGTTATTTTGTAAATGTGTATTTTTTAAATGTTTTTTCAAAAAAAAAAAATTGGGGGGGGGGGGGGGGTGTTAGAATGCCATTTTGGTATTTTGTATATAGTTATTCCCTTCAAAATGTATAACTTCACCAATTTGGCCATTTGGGTACATTTGGGCTACTTGTGTGGGGCACCTGGGTGACTTCATGATAAATGTCATGTAGCACACTCATTTTGGAAGTTATCATTCTGAAACTTTGCACAAGTACTGTTGCCCTCATATATATTTCACTGAAATTGTCCCCATCAGCCTATCTGAATGTTTGTTTTATCTTGTTCATTTTAAAGAGGATGATACAAAAATAAAAAGAAAAAACATGTTTTTTTTCATTGTATTATCTAAACCAGATCTATTGTGTTATATTCTCCTACATTCAATTCACATTTACACAAACTTCAGAGTGTTTTCTTTCAAATGGTACCAAGAATATGCATATCCTTGGTTCTGTGCCTGAGCTCCAGGCAGATAGATTTTGGTATGTCTTCAGGCAGAAATTGAAAAAAATCGGGGGGTAGTAGCTCAGAGGTTAAACAAATCATTTTTAGATTCTTCAAAGTAGCCACCCTTTGCCTTGTTAACAGCTTTGCACACTCTTGGCATTCTCTCTCAACCAGCTTCTCTTGGAAGGCTTTTTCAACCGCAGACCACGTGTTATCCACGCCAGCCCAAGGCCTCCACATCATGCGGGATCATCTGAGACCAGCCACCCAGACAGCTGATGTAACTGTGTGTTTGTACAACCAAAGAATTTCTGCGCAAACGGTCAGAAACCATCTCAGAGAAGCTCATCTGCGTGCTCGTCGTCCTCACCAAGGTCTTGACCTTACTGCAGTTTGGCGTCATAACCAACTTCAGTGGGCAAATGCTCACCTTCGATGGACACTGGCACACCTGTTTCAACTGTACCGAGCAGATGGCTTCGTGTGGGCGAGCGGTTTGCTCATGTCAACGTTGTGAACAGAGTGCTCCATGGTGGCGGTGGGGTTATGGTATGGACACGCACAAGCTACAGATAACGAACCCGATTTCATTTTATAGATAGCAATTTCAATGCACAGAGATGTCGTGACGAGATACTAAGGTCCATTGTCATGCCATTCATCCGCCGCCATCACCTCATGTTTCAGCATTGTAATTAGAGGTCGACCGATTATGATTTTTCAACACCGATACCGATTATTGGAGGACAAAAAAAGCCGATACCGATTAATCGGCCGATTTTTAGATTGTATATATTTTTGTAATAATGACAATTGCACCAATACTGAATGAACAATGAACACTTTTATTTTAACTTAATATAATACATATGGGCTTTTGGATGGGTGTTCTTAAGGTGATTCCACAGGTTGGTGGTATTTTTTGATTTAGCCGTTGCTGACCCCATGCTTACATCTTTATCACAAATAAGACGCCTTGCTTTTCCTGGTGCCAATTCCACACTGGTGCTCTGCTTTTCTCTGCCATCTGTAAAACACACACACACAGCTCTGAAGTGACAATGATACTGAAGAGTCTGCTTAGGAGACAAATACTCTCAACTGTTTGAATAAAAATAGAGTTTAAGTTACCTGTAACTAATTTCTATATTCAGGAAATCCTATTTTAATAATGGACATGGTAAGAATTGACTACCAAAGTGCGAGTCATAATTCCCATGACACCTTCTAGCAAAATCTGAAAAGCGGTTCCTTCATTCATTTATTCCATAAGATATTTTTAGATTCACTTAAAATAAGGTCTGTGTATCGTGTAGACTTACACTACCTTGCCAATTTTATAACTGTGTAGATATCCATAGGATCAATATTGGCTAAATATAAGCGAAGATTTAAAAAAGATTTTAAAAATTGTAGAGTTGATTTATGAAAATATTTTTGACAAATGTTACCTTATCCTAGTGAGATTTACATGGGTATCAAAACGCCGAGGCGGTTTAAGCCTGAACGAAACACAGACCTGATTTGAAGTAGATCAAGACATTCTCTATGGAAGACATGAACGGTAAAATAACGAAGGAACCCCTTTCAAGTTCAGCCGCAAGTTATTACAGGAATTATAACGTGTCGACTATTTCTCTCTAAACCATATACCTTTGACTATTACGAGCCTGCTGCTGCCTACCACCCCTCAGTCAGACTGCTCTATCAAATATCAAATCATAGACTTAACTATAATAAACACACAGCAATACGAGGTCAAATCCGGAAACTATCACCTCAAACAAATTCTTATTTACAATGACAGTCTACTCCGGCCAAACCCAGACGACGCTGGGCCAATTTTTGCGCCACCCTTTGGAACTCCCAAATACGTCTGAATGTGATATAGCCTGGATTCGAACCAGGTACTATAGTGACATGTCTTACACTGAGATGCAGTGCCTTAGACCGCTGCGCCACTCAGGAGCCCACAAAATACACATGAAGTGGGTAAAAGAGTTTGTAAACATTGTGACCAGTGTTCAATTTCTATGTACTATACATAGGGCATCAGCCTCTAAGGTGCAGGGTTGAGTAACCGGGTTCTTCAGCCTCCTGAACTGTCTGTCTGCGTGAGTGGACCATTTCAGATTGTTAGTGATGTGTATGGCGAGGAACCTTATCCACTGCGTCCCAGTGGATGGCGGTGTGCTCCCTTTGCTGTCTCCTGAAGTCCACAATCAGCTCCTTCATTTTGTTGACGTTGATGGAGAGGTTATTTTCCAGGCACCACTCCGCCAGGGTCCTCACTGTCTCATAGGTGTTGGTAATCAGGCCTACCATTGTTGTCGTCAGCAAACTTGATGATTACGTTGGAGATGTGCGTGGCCACGCAGTCATGGGTGAGCAGGGACTACAGGAAGGGGTTGAGCACACACCCTTGTGGAGCCCCTGTGTATAAGGCTCAACGTAGTGGAGGTGTTGTTGCCTAACGTCAGGACGTCTAGGATCCAATTACACAGGGTTCAGACCCAGGGCCCCAATCTTAATGATTAGCTTGGAGGGTACTATGGTGTTGAATGCTGAGCTGTAGTCAATGAACAGTATTCTTACATAGGTATTCCTCTTGTCCAGATGGCATAGGGCAGTGTGCAGACGATTGCGTCATCCATGGATCTATTGGGGCGGTATGCAAATTGCGGTGGGTCTAGGGTGTCTGTTAAGTTATAGGTGATATGTGTTCCTTAACTAGACTGCACTTCATAATGGCAGGTGTGAGTGCCTCAGGGCGATAGTCACTTGTGTTGTTTCCCGCCATTTGTTCATTTTGGTACTCTGGTTATCAGCTGTAGTCAAACATGGTCTGGAAAGACCATTCTCTTCAGTGTGCAGTGAATTCATCCTAGCGAATGTATACTAGATATATGACATCCTGGTGTTTACAGCATACATTTTTAGAAGTGTCACATGCTGTAAATCTTTGTTTTTGCATACCCAGTCAGAGTACTACTTAGAACGCAGGTAGGGGTATTCAGACAGGCCTAGAGAGCTTTCCTGTATTTTTCTCTTTATTTAGACAGTTCAGAATGTAGATCTACTGTGGATGTATAGTTTGTGGAGGGAGGAAAGTGGCTGGGGTGGGGATTCAAACCCATGTCACTCCTATGCCATCATGGTCGATTGCAGCACTACCGCTGCCACACGTAACCAACGTCTTTGATAATGTTGATGACCTTGCAACGGCATTGAGGGAGGTGCAGTTGCCATACCAGGCTGTGATACAGCCTGACAGGATGCTCTCGATTGTGCATCTGTAAAAGTTTTGTCAGGGTTTTTGGTGAACTTAACTTTCCACCTTCTCCACTGCTGTCCCTTCGATGTGGATGGGGGGTGCTCCCTCTGCTATTTCCTGAAGTCCACGATCATCTCCTTTGTTATGTTGAGTGAGCGGTTATTTTCCTAGCACCACACTCCAAGGGCCCTCACCTCCTCCCTATAGGCTGTCTTGTTGTTATTGGTAATCAAGCCCACTACTGTTGTGTTGTCTGCAAACTTGATGATTGAGTTAGAAGCATGCATGGCCACACAGTTGTGGGTGAACAGGGAGAACAGGAGGGGGCTAAGCTCGCACCCTTGTGGGGCCCCAGTGTTGAGGGTCAGCGAAGTGTAGATGTTGTTTCCTACCTTCCACCTGGGGACGGCCCGTCAGAAAGTCCAGGACCCAATTACACAGGGTGGGGTTGAGACCCAGGGCCTCCAGCTTGATGATGAGCTTGGAGGGTCCTGTGATGTTGAAAGCTGAGCTGTAGTCAATGAACAGCATTCTTACATACTGTAGGTATTCCTCTTGTCCAGGTGGGATAGGGCAGTGTGATGGCGATTGCATCGTCTGTGGACTTGTTGTGGCGGTATGCAAACTGAAGTGGGTCTACGGTGGCCGGTAAGGTGAAGGTGATATAATCCTTGACTAGTCTCTCAAAGCACTTCATGATGACAGAGGTGACTGCTACGGAGTGGTTGTAATTTAGTTCAGTTATCTTTGCCTTCTTGGGTACAGGAACAATGGTGGCCATCTTGAAGCATGTGGGGACAGCAGACTGGGATAGGGAGTGATTGAATATGTCCGTAAACACACCAGCCAGCATGCTCTGAGGACGCGGCTAGGGATGCCGTCTGGGCCAGCAGCCTTGTGAGGGTTAACACATTTAAATGTTTTACTCACGTCGGTCATGGAGAAGGAGAGAGGGGGGGTACTGTTTTATCCTCAAAGTGGGCAAAGAAGGTGTTTAGTTTGTCTGGAAGCTTAACGTCCGTGACATGGCTAGTTTTCTTTTGGTAGTCTGTTATTTCCTGTAGACCCTGCCACATACGGCTCGTGTCTGAGCCACTGAATTTCGGCCCCACTTTGTCCCTGAACCGGCATTTTGATTGCCTTGCGGAGGGGATAACTACACTGTTTATATTCAGCCATATTCCCAGACCTCTTTCCATGGTTAAATGCAGTGGTTCGCGCTTTCAGATTTGCGCGAATGCTGCCACCCATCCACGGTTTCTGGTTAGGGTAGGTTTTAATAGTCACAGTGGATACATCTCCAATGCACTTCTTTAAACTCACTCACTGAGTCAGCGTATAGATCGATGTTATCTGAGACTGACCGGAACATATCCCAGTCCACGTGATCAAAACAATCTTGAAAGTTGAATTCCGATTGGTCAGACCAGCGTTGAATGGTTCTAGTCACTGGTACATCCTGTTTGAGTTTCTGCCTATAAGACGGTAGGAGCAAGATGGCGTCGTGGTTGGATTTGCCAAAGGAAGTGCGGGGGAGGGCTTTGTATGCATCTCGGAAGTTAGAGTAGCAGTGACCGAGTGTATTACACCCGCGCGTAGTGAAGTCAATATGCTGATAGAATTTAGGTTGCCTTGTTCTCAAATTTGCTTTGTTAATATCCCCAGCTACAGTAAATGCAGCCTCAGGATATATAGTTTCCAGTTTACATAGAGTCCAGTGAAGTTCCTTGAGGGCAGTCTTGGTGTCTGCTTGAGGGGGAATGTACACCACTGTGAGGATAACTGACCAGAATTCTCTTGGGAGATAATATGGCCGGCACTTGATTGTAAGGAATTCTAGGTCGGGTGAGCAGAAGGACTTCCTGTATGTTCTGGTTACACGAGTCATTAATCATGAAGCATACACCCCCGCCCTTCCTCTTCTCTATCGGCGCGATGCATGGAGAAGCCCGGTGGCTGAACCGATTCCAACAACATATCCTGAGAGAGCCATGTTTCCATGAAACAGAGGATGTTACAATCTCTGATGTCTCTCTGGAAGACAACCCTTGCTCGAATTTCATCTACCTTGTTGCCTAGAGACTGGACATTGGCGAGTAGTATACTTGGGAGCAGTGGGCGATGTGCAGGTCTACGGAGCCTGACCAGGAGGCCGCTCAGTCTGCCCCTTCTGTGGTGCCGTTGTTTTGGCTCGGCTTCTGGGATTAGATCCATTGTCCTGAGTGTTGGTCCAGAGGATCCGCTTCGGGAAAGTTGTATTCCTGGTCATAATGTTGGTAAGTTGACATCGCTTTTATATCCAATAGTTCTTCCCGGCTGTATGTAATAAGACTTAAGATTTCCTGGGGTAACAGTGTAAGAAATAATACATTAAAAAAAACTAAATAGGACTCGAAGCGAGGCGACCATCTCTGTCAGCGCCATCTTGTTGTTCCAGTTTTTCCTCTGTCAGGATATCCCCAGGCAGGCGGCAATTTCCTCTACACAAATATCTCCATCACGACAGACAAACATCAGGGAAAGAGAATAACATTCAAAGGTTTTTATTTTCCCAGAACTACATTTTTATTACTAGAAAAACATACTATGTAGTTAACTATCTAGTTTGCATTTCTAGAAAAAAAAGACTATTCCCTCAGCAGGTAAATCATGACAAACGGAACGATTTGTGCATAGATAAAAAAAAAAAAAGAAACTGCTGTTTGCACCAACACTGCTGATATCCCTACTATGACTAATACTTCAATCTTTTTTGTGGTCACAAAGCATTCTGTGTGGTTCAGCTCGTGGGACTAACAATCACTTTTTTTCATTTGTGCTTTATCGACAGATAGATTAGAGTGGGAGATACGTGAGGAGGAGACAGTGAGAAGGGGGCTTGCAGGGATTGAACCCTGTCGCTGGCAGGGAGCTGCATATGTGTATGGCGCTGAAAGTGTTACCACTGGAC
This sequence comes from Oncorhynchus mykiss, assembly GCF_057628025.1. Taxonomy (NCBI): domain Eukaryota; kingdom Metazoa; phylum Chordata; class Actinopteri; order Salmoniformes; family Salmonidae; genus Oncorhynchus; species Oncorhynchus mykiss. The sequence goes on along the minus strand of NC_143028.1, from coordinate 19,866,067 downwards.
CACAGATCTTTGCACTACAGGATATTTTTAACAATCTGTTTATTTTACCAGGTTGGATGCAAGATCACTGTGTTGCTCTTCATTTACTTCCTGGCAACCAACTACTACTGGATCCTGGTAGAGGGGCTGTACCTCCACAGCCTCATCTTCATGGCCTTCTACTCGGACACCAAATACCTGTGGGGCTTTACCCTGATTGGATGGGGTGAGCTGCTCTGCCGTCTTAGAAATGCATGCAGTCACCCAATCACAACAGCGCTCATGTTGTTGACGGCCACTATAGCTGTTATTCAAAATAGGAAAAGCGCTCCGACATATGAGTTTGCTTGTTGCAGGTGTGTGGGGATCATTTTTTATCTTAAAAGAAGACACAAAAATCTCACTGCTCTTGCCGGTATCAATTTAATGTATTCAGAGTACTGAAGATCTTAAGGCAATCATTGTCCTCTCTAATTACAGGTGTCCCTGCTCTCTTTGTCGCCGCCTGGGCTGTTGTCCGGGCAACGCTGGCAGACGCACGGTGGGTGAGAGTGACCCGCCGCCCCCATCCTTCACCTACCATATCCGTGTAACACATACACCTCCAGCAACACACTTTAAGTGGAGGAGCCCATGGCAGCATGCAGGAGCCTGCTGAGATGAACTCTGTGCATCAGCTGTCTAGGCTCCCCGCAATCATCTGGCTTGGAAACAGGATCTCCCGAGGTGTTGCAGAACTCTTGTTCTCATTCAGTCAGCGGCCTACTTGCCTTATTGTTGCAGCTGCACACCTTTGCCTCTTCTCACAGCCGCTGTGTGTGCGGAGAGCCTTGAGTCTGGCAAGAGAGACTACACTTTTGTTGCACCTCGACATGCACTGTTTTGAGAGCAGTAAGGAAATCCTGCAGTACAAATGTACTCTAATCTCTCTCTCTTTCTCTTTCCTTCTCCCCCCCCCCCCCCCCCCCAGATGCTGGGAGTTAAGTGCTGGTAACATTAAATGGATATATCAAGTTCCCATCCTTACAGCCATTGGTGTAAGTGGCTTCAATTGCGGTATAATGCCTCTCCCCAATTCATCAATCATTGCCAATGATGCGAGAATCCGGTCGTTTGCATGCATTACAAGAAGGTTACATTGCTGACTCCTATCTTGGTTTTAAAAAAGTGTTTTATTCTTAGTACAGCTGAATTCATGTTCAAGTGTTAGCAACTTTGGTCAAGCTTATAGCTTCGGTTGCTCTGCACAACTCCACAACTGGAATTTCTGGGTGAAGTTCTTATTTCGGGAGATAAAATAAAGAAATTAAATAAAAGAGAAATAAGAGAGAAGTTGGAAGCCAGGTGCCAAGAAATGCTGACATACAAAAAATAAGTGCTGGTCCTCACAAAGATCTGGTGGCTTTTTATCATGCATAAACTACTTGCTGTAGCTCTCAGACAAACTATGTTTATGTATAATACTCTTGAAGAACTCAAATCCGAAGAGAGGATTTAATCTTCTTTTCTCTTGGCCAGAAGCTTTCAATCTGCCCCTTGGAAGAGTGGAGTGACACCTTGCTCTCTGGTGTATACCTGTCCCTGCTCCCTAGTGGCTTAGTGACTCCCTGGTGTACAGTATACCTGTCCCTGCTCCCTAGTGGCTCCCTGGTGTACAGCATACCTGCCCCTGCTCCCTAGTGACTCTCTGGTGTACAGTATACCTGTCCCTGCTCCCTAGTGGCTCCCTGGTGTACAGTATACCTGTCCCTGCTCCCTAGTGGCTCCCTGGTGTACAGTATACCTGTCCCTGCTCCCTAGTGGCTCCCTGGTGTACATCATACCTGTCCCTGCTCCCTACTGGCTCCCTGGTGTACAGTATACCTGTCCCTGCTCCCTAGTGACTCCCTGGTGTACAGTATACCTGTCCCTGCTCCCTAGTGGCTCCTTGGTGTACATCATACCTGTCCCTGCTCCCTAGTGGCTCCCTGGTGTACAGTATACCTGTCCCTGCTCCCTAGTGGCTCCCTGGTGTACAGTATACCTGTCCCTGGTGTACAGCATACCTGTCCCTGCTCCCTAGTGACTCCCTGGTGTACAGTATACCTGTCCCTGCTCCCTAGTGGCTCCCTGGTGTACAGTATACCTGTCCCTGCTCCCTAGTGGCCTAGTGGCTCCCTGGTGTACAGTATACCTGTCCCTGCTCCCTAGTGGCTTAGTGACTCCCTGGTGTACATCATACCTGTCCCTGCTCCCTAGTGACTCACTGGTGTACAGTATACCTGTCCCTGCTCCCTAGTGGCTCCCTGGTGTACAGCATACCTGTCCCTGCTCCCTAGTGGCTCCCTGGTGTACAGTATACCTGTCCCTGGTGTACAGCATACCTGTCCCTGCTCCCTAGTGACTCCCTGGTGTACAGTATACCTGTCCCTGCTCCCTAGTGGCTCCCTTGTGTACAGTATACCTGTCCCTGCTCTCTAGTGGCTCCCTGGTATACAGTATACCTGTCCCTGCTCCCTAGTGGCTCCCTGGTGTACAGTATACCTGTCCCTGCTCCTTAGTGGCTCCCTGGTGTACAGTATACATGTCCCTGCTCCCTGGTGGATCCCTGGTGTACAGTAGACCTGTCCCTGCTCTCTAGTGGCTCCCTGGTGTACAGTATACCTGTCCCTGCTCCCTAATGGCTCCCTGGTGTACAGTATACCTGTCCCTGCTCCCTAGTGGCTCCCTGGTGTACATCATACCTGTCCCTGCTCCCTACTGGCTCCCTGGTGTACAGTATACCTGTCCCTGCTCCCTAGTGACTCCCTGGTGTACAGTATACCTGTCCCTGCTCCCTAGTGGCTCCTTGGTGTACATCATACCTGTCCCTGCTCCCTAGTGGCTCCCTGGTGTACAGTATACCTGTCCCTGCTCCCTAGTGGCTCCCTGGTGTACAGTATACCTGTCCCTGGTGTACAGCATACCTGTCACTGCTCCCTAGTGACTCCCTGGTGTACAGTATACCTGTCCCTGCTCCCTAGTGGCTCCCTGGTGTACAGTATACCTGTCCCTGCTCCCTAGTGGCTTAGTGACTCCCTGGTGTACATCATACCTGTCCCTGCTCCCTAGTGACTCACTGGTGTACAGTATACCTGTCCCTGCTCCCTAGTGGCTCCCTGGTGTACATCATACCTGTCCCTGCTCCCTAGTGACTCCCTGGTGTACAGTATACCTGTCCCTGCTCCCTAGTGGCTCCTTGGTGTACATCATACCTGTCCCTGCTCCCTAGTGGCTCCCTGATGTACAGTATACCTGTCCCTGCTCCCTACTGGCTCCCTGGTGTACAGTAGACCTGTCCCTGCTCCCTAGTGGCTCCCTGGTGTACAGCATACCTGTCCCTGCTCCCTAGTGGCTCCCTGGTGTACAGTATACCTGTCCCTGGTGTACAGCATACCTGTCCCTGCTCCCTAGTGACTCCCTGGTGTACAGTATACCTGTCCCTGCTCCCTAGTGGCTCCCTTGTGTACAGTATACCTGTCCCTGCTCTCTAGTGGCTCCCTGGTATACAGTATACCTGTCCCTGCTCCCTAGTGGCTCCCTGGTGTACAGTATACCTGTCCCTGCTCCTTAGTGTCCCCCTGGTGTACAGTATACATGTCCCTGCTCCCTGGTGGCTCCCTGGTGTACAGTATACCTGTCCCTGCTCCCTAGTGGCTTCCTGGTGTACATCATACCTGTCCCTGCTCCCTAGTGGCTCCCTGGTGTACAGTATACCTGTCCCTGCTCCCTAGTGGCTCCCTGGTGTACATCATACCTGTCCCTGCTCCCTAGTGGCTCCCTGGTGTAGAGTATACCTGTCCCTGCTCCCTAGTGGCTCCCTGGTGTACAGCATACCCGTCCCTGCTCCCTAGTGGCTCCCTGGTGTACAGTATACCTGTCCCTGGTGTACAGCATACCTGTACCTGCCCCCTTGTGACTCCCTGGTGTACAGTATACCTGTCCCTGCTCCCTAGTGGCCTAGTGGCTCCCTGGTGTACAGTATACCTGTCCCTGCTCCCTAGTGGCTTAGTGACTCCCTGGTGTACATCATACCTGTCCCTGCTCCCTAGTGACTCCCTGGTGTACAGTATACCTGTCCCTGCTCCCTAGTGGCTCCCTGGTGTACAGTATACCTGTCCCTGCTCCCTAGTGGCCTAGTGGCTCACTGGTGTACAGTATACCTGTCCCTGCTCCCTAGTGGCTTAGTGACTCCCTGGTGTACATCATACCTGTCCCTGCTCCCTAGTGACTCACTGGTGTACAGTATACCTGTCCCTGCTCCCTAGTGGCTCCCTGGTGTACATCATACCTGTCCCTGCTCCCTAGTGGCTCCCTGGTGTACAGTATACCTGTCCCTGCTCCCTAGTGGTTCCCTGGTATACAGCATACCTGCCCCTGCTCCCTAGTGACTCCCTGGTGTACAGTATACCTGTCCCTGCTCCCTAGTGGCTCCCTGGTGTACAGTATACCTGTCCCTGCTCCCTATTGGCTCCCTGGTGTACAGCATACCTGTCCCTGCTCCCTAGTGGCTCCCTGGTGTACAGTATACCTGTCCCTGGTGTACAGCATACCTGTCCCTGCTCCCTAGTGACTCCCTGGTGTACAGTATACCTGTCCCTGCTCTCTAGTGGCTCCCTGGTATACAGTATACCTGTCCCTGCTCCCTAGTGGCTCCCTGGTGTACAGTATACCTGTCCCTGCTCTCTAGTGGCTCCCTGGTATACAGTATACCTGTCCCTGCTCCCTGGTGGATCCCTGGTGTACAGTAGACCTGTCCCTGCTCTCTAGTGGCTCCCTGGTGTACAGTATACCTGTCCCTGCTCCCTAATGGCTCCCTGGTGTACAGTATACCTGTCCCTGCTCCCTAGTGGCTCCCTGGTGTACATCATACCTGTCCCTGCTCCCTTCTGGCTCCCTGGTGTACAGTATACCTGTCCCTGCTCCCTAGTGACTCCCTGGTGTACAGTATACCTGTCCCTGCTCCCTAGTGGCTCCTTGGTGTACATCATACCTGTCCCTGCTCCCTAGTGGCTCCCTGGTGTACAGTATACCTGTCCCTGCTCCCTAGTGGCTCCCTGGTGTACAGTATACCTGTCCCTGGTGTACAGCATACCTGTCACTGCTCCCTAGTGACTCCCTGGTGTACAGTATACCTGTCCCTGCTCCCTAGTGGCTCCCTGGTGTACAGTATACCTGTCCCTGCTCCCTAGTGGCTTAGTGACTCCCTGGTGTACATCATACCTGTCCCTGCTCCCTAGTGACTCACTGGTGTACAGTATACCTGTCCCTGCTCCCTAGTGGCTCCCTGGTGTACATCATACCTGTCCCTGCTCCCTAGTGACTCCCTGGTGTACAGTATACCTGTCCCTGCTCCCTAGTGGCTCCTTGGTGTACATCATACCTGTCCCTGCTCCCTAGTGGCTCCCTGATGTACAGTATACCTGTCCCTGCTCCCTACTGGCTCCCTGGTGTACAGTAGACCTGTCCCTGCTCCCTAGTGGCTCCCTGGTGTACAGCATACCTGTCCCTGCTCCCTAGTGGCTCCCTGGTGTACAGTATACCTGTCCCTGGTGTACAGCATACCTGTCCCTGCTCCCTAGTGACTCCCTGGTGTACAGTATACCTGTCCCTGCTCCCTAGTGGCTCCCTTGTGTACAGTATACCTGTCCCTGCTCTCTAGTGGCTCCCTGGTATACAGTATACCTGTCCCTGCTCCCTAGTGGCTCCCTGGTGTACAGTATACCTGTCCCTGCTCCTTAGTGGCTCCCTGGTGTACAGTATACATGTCCCTGCTCCCTGGTGGCTCCCTGGTGTACAGTATACCTGTCCCTGCTCCCTAGTGGCTTCCTGGTGTACATCATACCTGTCCCTGCTCCCTAGTGGCTCCCTGGTGTACAGTATACCTGTCCCTGCTCCCTAGTGGCTCCCTGGTGTACATCATACCTGTCCCTGCTCCCTAGTGGCTCCCTGGTGTAGAGTATACCTGTCCCTGCTCCCTAGTGGCTCCCTGGTGTACAGTATACCTGTCCCTGCTCCCTAGTGGCCTAGTGGCTCCCTGGTGTACAGTATACCTGTCCCTGCTCCCTAGTGGCTTAGTGACTCCCTGGTGTACATCATACCTGTCCCTGCTCCCTAGTGACTCCCTGGTGTACAGTATACCTGTCCCTGCTCCCTAGTGGCTCCCTGGTGTACAGTATACCTGTCCCTGCTCCCTAGTGGCCTAGTGGCTCACTGGTGTACAGTATACCTGTCCCTGCTCCCTAGTGGCTTAGTGACTCCCTGGTGTACATCATACCTGTCCCTGCTCCCTAGTGACTCACTGGTGTACAGTATACCTGTCCCTGCTCCCTAGTGGCTCCCTGGTGTACATCATACCTGTCCCTGCTCCCTAGTGGCTCCCTGGTGTACAGTATACCTGTCCCTGCTCCCTAGTGGTTCCCTGGTATACAGCATACCTGCCCCTGCTCCCTAGTGACTCCCTGGTGTACAGTATACCTGTCCCTGCTCCCTAGTGGCTCCCTGGTGTACAGTATACCTGTCCCTGCTCCCTAGTGGCTCCCTGGTGTACAGCATACCTGTCCCTGCTCCCTAGTGGCTCCCTGGTGTACAGTATACCTGTCCCTGGTGTACAGCATACCTGTCCCTGCTCCCTAGTGACTCCCTGGTGTACAGTATACCTGTCCCTGCTCTCTAGTGGCTCCCTGGTATACAGTATACCTGTCCCTGCTCCCTAGTGGCTCCCTGGTGTACAGTATACCTGTCCCTGCTCTCTAGTGGCTCCCTGGTATACAGTATACCTGTCCCTGCTCCCTAGTGGCTCTCTGGTGTACAGTATACCTGTCCCTGCTCCCTGGTGGATCCCTGGTGTACAGTATACCTGTCCCTGCTCCCTAGTGGCTCCCTGGTATACAGCATACCTGCCCCTGCTCCCTAGTGACTCCCTGGTGTACAGTATACCTGCCCTTGCTCCCTAGTGGCTCCCTGGTGTACAGTATACCTGTCCCTGCTCCCTAGTGGCCTAGTGGCTCCCTGGTGTACAGTATACCTGTCCCTGCTCCCTAGTGGCTCCTTGGTTTACATCATACCTGGCCCTTCTCCCTAGTGGCTCCCTGATGTACAGTATACCTGTCCCTGCTCCCTAGTGGCTCCCTGGTATACAGCCTACCTGCCCCTGCTCCCCAGTGACTCCCTGGTGTACAGTATACCTGTCCCTGCTCCCTAGTGGCTCCTTGGTGTACATCATACCTGTCAATGCTCCCTAGTGGCTCCCTGATGTACAGTATACCTGTCCCTGCTCCCTAGTGGCTCCCTGGTGTACAGTATATCTGTCCCTGCTCCCTAGTGGCTCCCTGGTGTACAGTATACCTGTCCCTGGTGTACAGTATACCTGTCCCTGCTCCCTAGTGGCTCCCTGGTGTACAGTATACCTGTCCCTGCTCTCTAGTGGCTCCCTGGTATACAGTATACCTGTCCCTGCTCCCTAGTGGCTCCCTGGTGTACAGTATACATGTCCCTGCTCCCTAGTGGCTCCCTGGTGTACAGTATACCTGTCCCTGCTCCCTGGTGGCTCCCTGGTGTACAGTATACCTGTCCCTGCCCCCTAGTGTCTTCCTGGTGTACATCATACCTGTCCCTGCTCCCTAGTGGCTCCCTGGTGTACAGTATACCTGTCCCTGCTCCCAAGTGGCTCCCTGGTGTACATCATACCTGTCCCTGCTCCCTAGTGGCTCCCTGGTGTACAGTATACCTGTCCCTGCTCCCTAGTGGCTCCCTGGTGTACAGCATACCTGTCCCTGCTCCCTAGTGGCTCCCTGGTGTACAGTATACCTGTCCCTGGTGTACAGCATACCTGTACCTGCTCCCTAGTGACTCCCTGGTGTACAGCATACCTGTCCCTGCTCCCTAGTGGCTCCCTGGTGTACAGTATACCTGTCCCTGCTCTCTAGTGGCTCCCTGGTGTACAGTATACCTGTCCCTGCTCCCTAGTGACTCCCTGGTGTACAGCATACCTGTCCCTGCTCCCTAGTGGCCTAGTGGCTCCCTGGTGTACAGTATACCTGTCCCTGCTCCCTAGTGGCTCCTTGGTTTACATCATACCTGGCCCTTCTCCCTAGTGGCTCCCTGATGTACAGTATACCTGTCCCTGCTCCCTAGTGGCTCCCTGGTATACAGCCTACCTGCCCCTGCTCCCCAGTGGCTCCCTGGTATACAGCATACCTGCCCCTGCTCCCTAGTGACTCCCTGGTGTACAGTATACCTGTCCCTTCTCCCTAGTGGCTCCCTGATGTACAGTATACCTGTCCCTGCTCCCTAGTGACTCCCTGGTGTACAGTATACCTGCCCTTGCTCCCTAGTGGCTCCCTGGTGTACAGCATACCTGTCCCTGCTCCCTAGTGACTCCCTGGTGTACAGTATACCTGTCCCTGCTCTCTAGTGGCTCCCTGGTATACAGTATACCTGTCCCTGCTCCCTAGTGGCTCCCTGGTGTACAGTATACCTGTCCCTGCTCTCTAGTGGCTCCCTGGTATACAGTATACCTGTCCCTGCTCCCTGGTGGATCCCTGGTGTACAGTAGACCTGTCCCTGCTCTCTAGTGGCTCCCTGGTGTACAGTATACCTGTCCCTGCTCCCTAATGGCTCCCTGGTGTACAGTATACCTGTCCCTGCTCCCTAGTGGCTCCCTGGTGTACATCATACCTGTCCCTGCTCCCTACTGGCTCCCTGGTGTACAGTATACCTGTCCCTGCTCCCTAGTGACTCCCTGGTGTACAGTATACCTGTCCCTGCTCCCTAGTGGCTCCTTGGTGTACATCATACCTGTCCCTGCTCCCTAGTGGCTCCCTGGTGTACAGTATACCTGTCCCTGCTCCCTAGTGGCTCCCTGGTGTACAGTATACCTGTCCCTGGTGTACAGCATACCTGTCACTGCTCCCTAGTGACTCCCTGGTGTACAGTATACCTGTCCCTGCTCCCTAGTGGCTCCCTGGTGTACAGTATACCTGTCCCTGCTCCCTAGTGGCTTAGTGACTCCCTGGTGTACATCATACCTGTCCCTGCTCCCTAGTGACTCACTGGTGTACAGTATACCTGTCCCTGCTCCCTAGTGGCTCCCTGGTGTACATCATAATTGTCCCTGCTCCCTAGTGACTCCCTGGTGTACAGTATACCTGTCCCTGCTCCCTAGTGGCTCCTTGGTGTACACCATACCTGTCCCTGCTCCCTAGTGGCTCCCTGATGTACAGTATACCTGTCCCTGCTCCCTACTGGCTCCCTGGTGTACAGTAGACCTGTCCCTGCTCCCTAGTGGCTCCCTGGTGTACAGCATACCTGTCCCTGCTCCCTAGTGGCTCCCTGGTGTACAGTGTACCTGTCCCTGGTGTACAGCATACCTGTCCCTGCTCCCTAGTGACTCCCTGGTGTACAGTATACCTGTCCCTGCTCCCTAGTGGCTCCCTTGTGTACAGTATACCTGTCCCTGCTCTCTAGTGGCTCCCTGGTATACAGTATACCTGTCCCTGCTCCCTAGTGGCTCCCTGGTGTACAGTATACCTGTCCCTGCTCCTTAGTGGCTCCCTGGTGTACAGTATACATGTCCCTGCTCCCTGGTGGCTCCCTGGTGTACAGTATACCTGTCCCTGCTCCCTAGTGGCTTCCTGGTGTACATCATACCTGTCCCTGCTCCCTAGTGGCTCCCTGGTGTACAGTATACCTGTCCCTGCTCCCTAGTGGCTCCCTGGTGTACATCATACCTGTCCCTGCTCCCTAGTGGCTCCCTGGTGTAGAGTATACCTGTCCCTGCTCCCTAGTGGCTCCCTGGTGTACAGCATACCCGTCCCTGCTCCCTAGTGGCTCCCTGGTGTACAGTATACCTGTCCCTGGTGTACAGCATACCTGTACCTGCTCCCTAGTGACTCCCTGGTGTACAGTATACCTGTCCCTGCTCCCTAGTGGCCTAGTGGCTCCCTGGTGTACAGTATACCTGTCCCTGCTCCCTAGTGGCTTAGTGACTCCCTGGTGTACATCATACCTGTCCCTGCTCCCTAGTGACTCCCTGGTGTACAGTATACCTGTCCCTGCTCCCTAGTGGCTCCCTGGTGTACAGTATACCTGTCCCTGCTCCCTAGTGGCCTAGTGGCTCACTGGTGTACAGTATACCTGTCCCTGCTCCCTAGTGGCTTAGTGACTCCCTGGTGTACATCATACCTGTCCCTGCTCCCTAGTGACTCACTGGTGTACAGTATACCTGTCCCTGCTCCCTAGTGGCTCCCTGGTGTACATCATACCTGTCCCTGCTCCCTAGTGGCTCCCTGGTGTACAGTATACCTGTCCCTGCTCCCTAGTGGTTCCCTGGTATACAGCATACCTGCCCCTGCTCCCTAGTGACTCCCTGGTGTACAGTATACCTGTCCCTGCTCCCTAGTGGCTCCCTGGTGTACAGTATACCTGTCCCTGCTCCCTAGTGGCTCCCTGGTGTACAGCATACCTGTCCCTGCTCCCTAGTGGCTCCCTGGTGTACAGTATACCTGTCCCTGGTGTACAGCATACCTGTCCCTGCTCCCTAGTGACTCCCTGGTGTACAGTATACCTGTCCCTGCTCTCTAGTGGCTCCCTGGTATACAGTATACCTGTCCCTGCTCCCTAGTGGCTCCCTGGTGTACAGTATATCTGTCCCTGCTCTCTAGTGGCTCCCTGGTATACAGTATACCTGTCCCTGCTCCCTAGTGGCTCTCTGGTGTACAGTATACCTGTCCCTGCTCCCTGGTGGGTCCCTGGTGTACAGTATACCTGTCCCTGCTCCCTAGTGGCTCCCTGGTATACAGCATACCTGCCCCTGCTCCCTAGTGACTCCCTGGTGTACAGTATACCTGTCCCTTCTCCCTAGTGGCTCCCTGATGTACAGTATACCTGTCCCTGCTCCCTAGTGACTCCCTGGTGTACAGTATACCTGCCCTTGCTCCCTAGTGGCTCCCTGGTGTACAGTATACCTGTCCCTGCTCCCTAGTGGCCTAGTGGCTCCCTGGTGTACAGTATACCTGTCCCTGCTCCCTAGTGGCTCCTTGGTTTACATCATACCTGGCCCTTCTCCCTAGTGGCTCCCTGATGTACAGTATACCTGTCCCTGCTCCCTAGTGGCTCCCTGGTATACAGCCTACCTGCCCCTGCTCCCCAGTGACTCCCTGGTGTACAGTATACCTGTCCCTGCTCCCTAGTGGCTCCTTGGTGTACATCATACCTGTCAATGCTCCCTAGTGGCTCCCTGATGTACAGTATACCTGTCCCTGCTCCCTAGTGGCTCCCTGGTGTACAGTATACCTGTCCCTGCTCCCTAGTGGCTCCCTGGTGTACAGTATACCTGTCCCTGGTGTACAGTATACCTGTCCCTGCTCCCTAGTGGCTCCCTGGTGTACAGTATACCTGTCCCTGCTCTCTAGTGGCTCCCTGGTATACAGTATACATGTCCCTGCTCCCTAGTGGCTCCCTGGTGTACAGTATACATGTCCCTGCTCCCTAGTGGCTCCCTGGTGTACAGTATACCTGTCCCTGCTCCCTGGTGGCTCCCTGGTGTACAGTATACCTGTCCCTGCCCCCTAGTGTCTTCCTGGTGTACATCATACCTGTCCCTGCTCCCTAGTGGCTCCCTGGTGTACAGTATACCTGTCCCTGCTCCCAAGTGGCTCCCTGGTGTACATCATACCTGTCCCTGCTCCCTAGTGGCTCCCTGGTGTACAGTATACCTGTCCCTGCTCCCTAGTGGCTCCCTGGTGTACAGCATACCTGTCCCTGCTCCCTAGTGGCTCCCTGGTGTACAGTATACCTGTCCCTGGTGTACAGCATACCTGTACCTGCTCCCTAGTGACTCCCTGGTGTACAGTATACCTGTCCCTGCTCCCTAGTGACTCCCTGGTGTACAGCATACCTGTCCCTGCTCCCTAGTGGCTCCCTGGTGTACAGTATACCTGTCCCTGCTCTCTAGTGGCTCCCTGGTATACAGTATACCTGTCCCTGCTCCCTAGTGGCTCCCTGGTGTACAGTATACATGTCCCTGCTCCCTAGTGGCTCCCTGGTGTACAGTATACCTGTCCCTGCTCCCTGGTGGCTCCCTGGTGTACAGTATACCTGTCCCTGCTCCCTAGTGTCTTCCTGGTGTACATCATACCTGTCCCTGCTCTCTAGTGGCTCCCTGGTATACAGTATACCTGTCCCTGCTCCCTAGTGGCTCCCTGGTGTACAGTATACCTGTCTCTGCTCCTTAGTGGCTCCCTGGTGTACAGTATACATGTCCCTGCTCCCTGGTGGCTCCCTGGTGTACAGTATACCTGTCCCTGCTCCCTAGTGGCTTCCTGGTGTACATCATACCTGTCCCTGCTCCCTAGTGGCTCCCTGGTGTACAGTATACCTGTCCCTGCTCCCTAGTGGCTCCCTGGTGTACATCATACCTGTCCCTGCTCCCTAGTGGCTCCCTGGTGTAGAGTATACCTGTCCCTGCTCCCTAGTGGCTCCCTGGTGTACAGCATACCCGTCCCTGCTCCCTAGTGGCTCCCTGGTGTACAGTATACCTGTCCCTGGTGTACAGCATACCTGTACCTGCTCCCTAGTGACTCCCTGGTGTACAGTATACCTGTCCCTGCTCCCTAGTGGCCTAGTGGCTCCCTGGTGTACAGTATACCTGTCCCTGCTCCCTAGTGGCTTAGTGACTCCCTGGTGTACATCATACCTGTCCCTGCTCCCTAGTGACTCCCTGGTGTACAGTATACCTGTCCCTGCTCCCTAGTGGCTCCCTGGTGTACAGTATACCTGTCCCTGCTCCCTAGTGGCCTAGTGGCTCACTGGTGTACAGTATACCTGTCCCTGCTCCCTAGTGGCTTAGTGACTCCCTGGTGTACATCATACCTGTCCCTGCTCCCTAGTGACTCACTGGTGTACAGTATACCTGTCCCTGCTCCCTAGTGGCTCCCTGGTGTACATCATACCTGTCCCTGCTCCCTAGTGGCTCCCTGGTGTACAGTATACCTGTCCCTGCTCCCTAGTGGTTCCCTGGTATACAGCATACCTGCCCCTGCTCCCTAGTGACTCCCTGGTGTACAGTATACCTGTCCCTGCTCCCTAGTGGCTCCCTGGTGTACAGTATACCTGTCCCTGCTCCCTAGTGGCTCCCTGGTGTACAGCATACCTGTCCCTGCTCCCTAGTGGCTCCCTGGTGTACAGTATACCTGTCCCTGGTGTACAGCATACCTGTCCCTGCTCCCTAGTGACTCCCTGGTGTACAGTATACCTGTCCCTGCTCTCTAGTGGCTCCCTGGTATACAGTATACCTGTCCCTGCTCCCTAGTGGCTCCCTGGTGTACAGTATACCTGTCCCTGCTCTCTAGTGGCTCCCAGGTATACAGTATACCTGTCCCTGCTCCCTAGTGGCTCTCTGGTGTACAGTATACCTGTCCCTGCTCCCTGGTGGATCCCTGGTGTACAGTATACCTGTCCCTGCTCCCTAGTGGCTCCCTGGTATACAGCATACCTGCCCCTGCTCCCTAGTGACTCCCTGGTGTACAGTATACCTGTCCCTTCTCCCTAGTGGCTCCCTGATGTACAGTATACCTGTCCCTGCTCCCTAGTGACTCCCTGGTGTACAGTATACCTGCCCTTGCTCCCTAGTGGCTCCCTGGTGTACAGTATACCTGTCCCTGCTCCCTAGTGGCCTAGTGGCTCCCTGGTGTACAGTATACCTGTCCCTGCTCCCTAGTGGCTCCTTGGTTTACATCATACCTGGCCCTTCTCCCTAGTGGCTCCCTGATGTACAGTATACCTGTCCCTGCTCCCTAGTGGCTCCCTGGTATACAGCCTACCTGCCCCTGCTCCCCAGTGACTCCCTGGTGTACAGTATACCTGTCCCTGCTCCCTAGTGGCTCCTTGGTGTACATCATACCTGTCAATGCTCCCTAGTGGCTCCCTGATGTACAGTATACCTGTCCCTGCTCCCTAGTGGCTCCCTGGTGTACAGTATACCTGTCCCTGCTCCCTAGTGGCTCCCTGGTGTACAGTATACCTGTCCCTGGTGTACAGTATACCTGTCCCTGCTCCCTAGTGGCTCCCTGGTATACAGTATACCTGTCCCTGCTCCCTAGTGGCTCCCTGGTGTACAGTATACATGTCCCTGCTCCCTAGTGGCTCCCTGGTGTACAGTATACCTGTCCCTGCTCCCTGGTGGCTCCCTGGTGTACAGTATACCTGTCCCTGCCCCCTAGTGTCTTCCTGGTGTACATCATACCTGTCCCTGCTCCCTAGTGGCTCCCTGGTGTACAGTATACCTGTCCCTGCTCCCAAGTGGCTCCCTGGTGTACATCATACCTGTCCCTGCTCCCTAGTGGCTCCCTGGTGTACAGTATACCTGTCCCTGCTCCCTAGTGGCTCCCTGGTGTACAGCATACCTGTCCCTGCTCCCTAGTGGCTCCCTGGTGTACAGTATACCTGTCCCTGGTGTACAGCATACCTGTACCTGCTCCCTAGTGACTCCCTGGTGTACAGCATACCTGTCCCTGCTCCCTAGTGGCTCCCTGGTGTACAGTATACCTGTCCCTGCTCTCTAGTGGCTCCCTGGTGTACAGTATACCTGTCCCTGCTCCCTAGTGACTCCCTGGTGTACAGCATACCTGTCCCTGCTCCCTAGTGGCTCCCTGGTGTACAGTATACCTGTCCCTGCTCTCTAGTGGCTCCCTGGTATACAGTATACCTGTCCCTGCTCCCTAGTGGCTCCCTGGTGTACAGTATACATGTCCCTGCTCCCTAGTGGCTCCCTGGTGTACAGTATACCTGTCCCTGCTCCCTGGTGGCTCCCTGGTGTACAGTATACCTGTCCCTGCTCCCTAGTGTCTTCCTGGTGTACATCATACCTGTCCCTGCTCCCTAGTGGCTCCCTGGTGTACAGTATACCTGTCCCTGCTCCCAAGTGGCTCCCTGGTGTACATCATACCTGTCCCTGCTCCCTAGTGGCTCCCTGGTGTACAGCATACCTGTCCCTGCTCCCTAGTGGCTCCCTGGTGTACAGTATACCTGTCCCTGGTGTACAGCATACCTGTACCTGCTCCCTAGTGACTCCCTGGTGTACAGCATACCTGTCCCTGCTCCCTAGTGGCTCCCTGGTGTACAGTATACCTGTCCCTGCTCTCTAGTGGCTCCCTGGTGTACAGTATACCTGTCCCTGCTCCCTGGTGGCTCCCTGGTGTACAGTATACCTGTCCCTGCTCCCTAGTGGCTCCCTGGTATACAGCATACCTGCCCCTGCTCCCTAGTGACTCCCTGGTGTACAGTATACCTGTCCCTTCTCCCTAGTGGCTCCCTGATGTACAGTATACCTGTCCCTGCTCCCTAGTGACTCCCTGGTGTACAGTATACCTGCCCTTGCTCCCTAGTGGCTCCCTGGTGTACAGTATACCTGTCCCTGCTCCCTAGTGGCCTAGTGGCTCCCTGGTGTACAGTATACCTGTCCCTGCTCCCTAGTGGCTCCTTGGTTTACATCATACCTGGCTCTTCTCCCTAGTGGCTCCCTGATGTACAGTATACCTGTCCCTGCTCCCTAGTGGCTCCCTGGTATACAGCATACCTGCCCCTGCTCCCTAGTGACTCCCTGGTGTACAGTATACCTGTCCCTGCTCCCTAGTGGCTCCTTGGTGTACATCATACCTGTCAATGCTCCCTAGTGGCTCCCTGATGTACAGTATACCTGTCCCTGCTCCCTAGTGGCTCCCTGGTGTACACTATACCTGTCCCTGCTCCCTAGTGGCTCCCTGGTGTACAGTATACCTGTCCCTGGTGTACAGTATACCTGTCCCTGGTGTACAGTATACCTGTCCCTGCTCCCTAGTGGCTCCCTGGTGTACAGTATACCTGTCCCTGCTCTCTAGTGGCTCCCTGGTATACAGTATACCTGTCCCTGCTCCCTAGTGGCTCCCTGGTGTACAGTATACATGTCCCTGCTCCCTAGTGGCTCCCTGGTGTACAGTATACCTGTCCCTGCTCCCTGGTGGCTCCCTGGTGTACAGTATACCTGTCCCTGCTCCCTGGTGGCTCCCTGGTGTACAGTATACCTGTCCCTGCTCCCTAGTGTCTTCCTGGTGTACATCATACCTGTCCCTGCTCCCTAGTGGCTCCCTGGTGTACAGTATACCTGTCCCTGCTCCCAAGTGGCTCCCTGGTGTACATCATACCTGTCCCTGCTCCCTAGTGGCTCCCTGGTGTACAGTATACCTGTCCCTGGTGTACAGCATACCTGTACCTGCTCCCTAGTGACTCCCTGGTGTACAGCATACCTGTCCCTGCTCCCTAGTGGCTCCCTGGTGTACAGTATACCTGTCCCTGCTCTCTAGTGGCTCCCTGGTGTACAGTATACCTGTCCCTGCTCCCTAGTGGCCTAGTGGCTCCCTGGTGTACAGTATACCTGTCCCTGCTCCCTAGTGGCTTAGTGACTCACTGGTGTACATCATACCTGTCCCTGCTCCCTAGTGACTCACTGGTGTACAGTATACCTGTCCCTGCTCCCTAGTGGCTCCCTGGTGTACATCAAACCTGTCCCTGCTCCCTAGTGGCTCCCTGGTGTACAGTATACCTGTCCCTGCTCCCTAGTGGCTCCCTGGTATACATCATACCTGCCCCTGCTCCCTAGTGACTCCCTGGTGTACAGTATACCTGTCCCTGCTCCCTAGTGGCTCCTTGGTGTACATCATACCTGTCCCTTCTCCCTAGTGGCTCCCTGATGTACAGTATACCTGTCCCTGCTCCCTAGTGGCTCCCTGGTATACAGCATACCTGCCCCTGCTCCCTAGTGACTCCCTGGTGTACAGTATACCTTTCCCTGCTCCCTAGTGGCTCCCTGGTGTACAGTATATCTGTCCCTGCTCCCTAGTGGCTCCCTGGTGTACAGCATACCTGTCCCTGCTCCCTAGTGGCTCCCTGGTGTACAGTATACCTGTCCCTGCTCCCTAGTGGCTCCCTGGTGTACAGTATACCTGTCCCTGCTCTCTAGTGGCTCCCTGGTATACAGTATACCTGTCCCTGCTCCCTAGTGGCTCTCTGGTGTACAGTATACCTGTCCCTGCTCCCTGGTGGCTCCCTGGTGTACAGTATACCTGTCCCTGCTCCCTAGTGGCTCCCTGGTATACAGCATACCTGCCCCTGCTCCCTAGTGACTCCCTGGTGTACAGTATACCTGTCCCTTCTCCCTAGTGGCTCCCTGATGTACAGTATACCTGTCCCTGCTCCCTAGTGACTCCCTGGTGTACAGTATACCTGCCCTTGCTCCCTAGTGGCTCCCTGGTGTACAGTATACCTGTCCCTGCTCCCTAGTGGCCTAGTGGCTCCCTGGTGTACAGTATACCTGTCCCTGCTCCCTAGTGGCTCCTTGGTTTACATCATACCTGGCCCTTCTCCCTAGTGGCTCCCTGATGTACAGTATACCTGTCCCTGCTCCCTAGTGGCTCCCTGATGTACAGTATACCTGTCCCTGCTCCCTAGTGGCTCCCTGGTGTACAGTATACCTGTCCCTGCTCCCTAGTGGCTCCCTGGTGTACAGTATACCTGTCCCTGGTGTACAGTATACCTGTCCCTGGTGTACAGTATACCTGTCCCTGCTCCCTAGTGGCTCCCTGGTGTACAGTATACCTGTCCCTGCTCTCTAGTGGCTCCCTGGTATACAGTATACCTGTCCCTGCTCCCTAGTGGCTCCCTGGTGTACAGTATACATGTCCCTGCTCCCTAGTGGCTCCCTGGTGTACAGTATACCTGTCCCTGCTCCCTGGTGGCTCCCTGGTGTACAGTATACCTGTCCCTGCTCCCTAGTGTCTTCCTGGTGTACATCATACCTGTCCCTGCTCCCTAGTGGCTCCCTGGTGTACAGTATACCTGTCCCTGCTCCCTAGTGGCTCCCTGGTGTACATCATACCTGTCCCTGCTCCCTAGTGGCTCCCTGGTGTACAGTATACCTGTCCCTGCTCCCTAGTGGCTCCCTGGTGTACAGCATACCTGTCCCTGCTCCCTAGTGGCTCCCTGGTGTACAGTATACCTGTCCCTGGTGTACAGCATACCTGTACCTGCTCCCTAGTGACTCCCTTGGTGTACAGCATACCTGTCCCTGCTCCCTAGTGGCTCCCTGGTGTACAGTATACCTGTCCCTGCTCTCTCGTGGCTCCCTGGTGTACAGTATACCTGTCCCTGCTCCCTAGTGGCTTAGTGGCTCCCTGGTGTACAGTATACCTGTCCCTGCTCCCTAGTGGCTTAGTGACTCACTGGTGTACATCATACCTGTCCCTGCTCCCTAGTGACTCACTGGTGTACAGTATACCTGTCCCTGCTCCCTAGTGGCTCCCTGGTGTACATCATACCTGTCCCTGCTCCCTAGTGGCTCCCTGGTGTACAGTATACCTGTCCCTGGTGTACAGCATACCTGTCCCTGCTCCCTAGTGGCTTAGTGACTCCCTGGTGTACAGTATACCTGTCCCTGCTCCCTAGTGAACTAGGGACTCCCTGGTGTACAGTATACCTGTCCCTGCTCCCTAGTGGACTAGGGACTCCTTGGTGTACAGTATACCTGTCCCTGCTCCCTAGTGGACTAGGGACTCCCTGGTGCTCTTACTCGGCCACCAACACTCTGACTGACACCACTCGCTCAGTCTCGGCAGAGATAAATACATTTGCATCCCTTTCAATACTATTGCTCTTAACCGGCCGCATGACCAAGGACATAGGTTATTCTAATGAAATCAAAGTGGACTACAGGTTACAGCCCTGTCTTTCAATTCAAATGTAATCTCATCCAAACCTTTGATACAAGTTCAATTATATCATGGTAGAAATGTCATGATTAGAGATAATGGTGAGGGAGCAAATTTGACATGCTGTGTATCGATGCCCAGAATCTTGTTTCTTTATTGAGTGCAAAATGACAAAGTGTTGGAGTGGGGATTGAAACCTGGTATCCGGTGGGGAGAGGAATATGTGTCACTGCCGGGTGCAAGACCACCGGCACTGCAGTTACTCTTTCTCTCCAGACTCCAGAGAGTGAGAATGTCAAAGCAGTCAGTCAGACCTATGAAGTGATGTGCTGATAGTGCCTTTCCTTCTAGTATTATTAGTGGATTTAGTTCAATAGGAGGAGTTTCAGAGGACAGACTGACTGTCGGACATCTACTCCTCAGGGACCCAGTGCAGATCCAGACAGTCAGACTGTGTGGACCAGAGTGAATCAGAGTGCTAAGCCTTCAGTTGTCTCTGTCATATTTCATCTGTGAGGAAATGCTGCCAAAGAGAATATATTTGATTCCCCAATAGGGTTGTAAAATTCTGGTAATTTTCCCAATATTCCCTGGTATTCCCAAAAACCTGGTTGGAGGTTTCTGGTTTTCCCACTTATTACATCCTGATTCGGGAATAATCCAACCAGGATTTCTAGAAAACCTGGGAATTTTGGGAAAATAATCGGAATTTTGCAACTCTATTTCCCAACCTATTAAGTGACAATGCAATAAGTGAAATTGTAATAGGTTCACATTGATTTCATGTTATTTGATGCCGGCATGTGTCAGTTCTGGCCCATTACAATACATTTGGACCATAGGAACATTGATGCAATGAGACAATCTGACCATGTCACTTACAGAACGATAGCCCTACTACAATGAGACAATCTGACCATTTCACCCACAGAACGGTAGCCCTACTACAATGAGACAATCTGACCATGTCACCAACAGAACAGTAGCCCTACTACAATGAGACAATCTGACCATGTCACCAACAGAACGGTATAACTACTACAATGAGACAATCTGACCATGTCACCCACAGAACGGTAGCCCCACTACAATGAGACAATCTGACCATGTCACCCACAGAACGGTAGCCCTACTACAATGAGACAATCTGACCATGTCACCAACAGAACGGTAGCCCTACTACAATGAGACAATCTGACCATGTCACCCACAGAACGGTAGCCCTACTACAATGAGACAATCTGACCATGTCACCCACAGAACGGTAGCCCCACTACAATGAGACAATCTGACCATGTCACCCACAGAACGGTAGCCCCACTACAATGAGACAATCTGACCATGTCACCCACAGAACGGTAGCCCTACTACAATGAGACAATCTGACCATGTCACCCACAGAACGGTAGCCCTACTACAATGAGACAATCTGACCATGTCAGCCACAGAACGGTAGCCCCGCTACAATGAGCAGTGAATCATGCTTGCTTTGTTTTGATTTTCAGCTCAACTTTATTTTGTTTGTGAATATTGTGCGAGTGCTGGCCACAAAAATCAGAGAGACAAATGCTGGGAGATATGACACTCGGAAGCAATGCAGGTAGGGTTGATGTCTCATTAGTGCCTTGTTGCTTTAGTCAATCTCATTTATGTGATTTTGATTGAAAAAAACATTAGATATTGTAAAGACCACTTTTCAGTAAATGTGCCTTTTATAATGAACATCTTATTCCAAATGTGCCTTTGAGTTGAATCATTTTATTTTCTATTCATGATCCATGTGTTTGTGTTTACAAACCGTTCACGTCATTTACTGAGGCTGAGGATACAGGCTGTGTTATGAATTTAAAGCAGGTTCATCTGTGTCCGAAACCCTGATGAAGGCAGCTAAGCTGTTGAAATGTTGGGATTTATTAAATGTATTGCGTCGTAGCCATGGGAGAATGCATATTTTATTTTCTAATATGTGTATTGGAAAAGATGAATTAAACATGACTCCCATAATGCATTACGGTCAGGCAAAAAAACATATTTTTACGCCAATATGCAGTCTGAGCCAGGTGTTTGGTGTGTTTGATACCATTCCATTGACTCCGTTCCAGCCATTATTATGAGACGTCCTCCCCTCAGCAGCCTCCACTGGTCTATTAAACCCAGTTGTGGGCGGCGGGTAGCCTAGCGGTTAAGAGCGTTGGGCCAGGATCCCTATAGGGCTGCCTGAGTCTTTGTTTAATTCCCACTCCTGTCTGGGGTAATGTGTTGGTTGGCAGGTCTGTGCCAAGGCTTGAAGGCTGAGGGGGTAACCCTCCTGTCAGTCATTAGTAAACAGACACGACATCAGATCCAGGTTGTCTCTTGAGCCCGCTCCATTCCCACAGGTGTAGATAGGATTGTCACTGATAAGGCTATGGTCAAAAGTAGTGCACAATATAGGGAATAGGGTGCCATTTGGGATGTAGACTGTTTTCCTCTTGCTCTCTCCCTCGCTCTACTTCACCTAACTCTTTCTCTAGCTGTGATTTATTAAAAATAAATAAATGTAACTGCTGAGTGTCTTTGAACAATTTAGATGCAAAGGTTGGCTCGATATTCATGTTAACGTGTGGATTGAATGAGTGATGGTACAGAGCAGCATAGGCAAGATACAGTAGATGGTATCGAGTACAGTATGTACAAATGAGATGAGTATGTAAACAAAGTGGCATAGTTTAAAGTGGCTAGTGATACATGTATTACATAAGGATACAGTCGATGATATAGAGTACAGTATATACGTATGCATATGAGATGAATAATGTAGGGTAAGTAACATTATATAAGGTAGCATTGTTTAAAGTGGCTAGTGATATATTTACATCATTTCCCATCAATTCCCATTATTAAAGTGGCTGGAGTTGAGTCAGTGTCAGTGTGTTGGCAGCAGCCACTCAGTGTTAGTGGTGGCTGTTTAACAGTCTGATGGCCTTGAGATAGAAGCTGTTTTTCAGTCTCTCGGTCCCAGCTTTGATGCACCTGTACTGACCTCGCCTTCTGGATGATAGCGGGGTGAACAGGCAGTGGCTCGGGTGGTTGATGTCCTTGATGATCTTTATGGCCTTCCTGTGACATCGGGTGGTGTAGGTGTCCTGGAGGGCAGGTAGTTTGCCCCCGGTGATGTGTTGTGCAGACCTCACTACCCTCTGGAGAGCCTTACGGTTGAGGGCGGTGCAGTTGCCATACCAGGCGGTGATACAGCCCGCCAGGATGCTCTCGATTGTGCATCTGTAGAAGTTTGTGAGTGCTTTTGGTGACAAGCCGAATTTCTTCAGCCTCCTGAGGTTGAAGAGGCGCTGCTGCGCCTTCTTCACGATGCTGTCTGTGTGAGTGGACCAATTCAGTTTGTCTGTGATGTGTATGCCGAGGAACTTAAAACTTGCTACCCTCTCCACTACTGTTCCATCGATGTGGATAGGGGGGTGTTCCCTCTGCTGTTTCCTGAAGTCCACAATCATCTCCTTAGTTTTGTTGACGTTGAGTGTGAGGTTATTTTCCTGACTGACCAAGGGAGCAGTGCTTGACTCGGGCCTGAGCTCACCGGAGCGGAGTACTGGCACCTCAAATGTTCTACTGCTTGAGCTCCTCTTCCTCTTATAGAATATTACCTCAAACTTGATGCGGAACACCTGTACCTAAATGTAAACAATACCGGCACCCAAAATGAGTACCGGCATATATTTCAGTCCCAAGCACTGCAAGGGACTGTCAGATAAAGATGGCTGGCAAGAAGTTCAATTATTTTAGCTCGATGCCAGCTGCATGTGGTTTAGCTTGACCCATGTCTTTTCCATCCTGTCCCTCTCAAACCCCATCACCACCACATGTACTTTTCCAGACGCACATTGCATGCACTTTTCTAGACACACATCGCATGCACTTTTCTAGACACACATCGCATGCACTTTTCTAGACACACATCGCATGCACTTTTCCAGTCGCATGCACTTTTCCCGACACCTAGCGTATGCACTTTTCCAGACACCTAGCGTATGCACTTTTCCAGACACCTAGCGTATGCACTTTTCCAGACACCTAGCGCATGCATTTTACCAGATACCTAACGCATGCATTTTACCAGACACCTAACGCATGCATTTTACCAGACACCTAACACATGCATTTTACCAGATACCTAACGCATGCATTTTACCAGATACCTAACACATGCACTTTACCAGATACCTAACGCATGCATTTTACCAGATACCTAACACATGCATTTTACCAGATACCTAACGCATGCATTTTACCAGATACCTAACACATGCACTTTACCAGACACCTAACGCATGCATTTTACCAGACACCTAATGCATGCATTTTACCAGACACCTATCGCATGCATTTTACCAGACACCTAACGCATGCATTTTACCAGAGACCTAACGCATGCATTTTACCAGACACCTATCGCATGCATTTTACCAGACACCTAACGCATGCATTTTACCAGATACCTAACACATGCATTTTACCAGATACCTAACGCATGCACTTTTCCAGACACGTAAACTCATGCACTTTACCAGACACGTATCATGGACAGTAGGCTTTCTCATACAGCCTAATGCAGGGGTGTCAAACTCAATCCCTTGTACTTGATTGATCAATCAATAATTTATTGATCAATCATTCATTGATCATTGATTAGGAACTCCCCTCAGCCAGTTGTATAGATCTTAAATGGACACAATTCAAATGGAAATAACATAAATCAGCAGACACAGCCCTCCAGAGATTGATTTTGCCACCCCTGGCCTAATGTTTTGTATTGTATTAGATTTTTGTCTGATGCTGCACAACGGATTCCCTCAATAGAGGATTATACAGTGTTCTACTGTCCCTTTCACAGGAAACTGGCTAAGTCCACTCTAGTGCTGGTGCTGGTGTTCGGGGTCCACTACATAGTGTTTGTGGGCATGCCACACTCGTTCAAAGGGGTCGGATGGGAGGTCCGAATGTACTGTGAGCTCTTTTTCAACTCTTTCCAGGTGCTCGCATTCACCCCAATTGGGGATCCTGCTTTGTATTGCATGTAAAATACACATTTACATAAGTATTCAGATCCTTTGCTATGAGACTCGAAATTGAGCTCAGGTGCATCTTATTGATCATCCTTAAGATGTTTCTAAAACTAGATTGGAGTCCACCTGTGGTAAGTTCAATTGATTGGACATGATTTGGAAAGGCACATCTGTCTATATTGGCTCCCACAGTTGACTGTGCATGTCAGAGCAAAAACCAAGCCATGAGGTTGAAGGAATTGTTCGTAGAGCTACGAGAGAGGATTGTGTCAAGGCACAGATCCGGGGAAGGGTACCAAAAAATGTCTGCAGCATTGAAGGTCCCCAAGAACACAGTGGCCTCCATCATTCTTAAATGGATGAAGTTTGGAACCACCAAGACGCTTCCTAGAGCTGGGCCCCCGGCCAAATTGAGCAATCACTGGGAGAAGGGCCTTGGTCAGGGAGGTGACCAAGAACCAAATGGTCACTCTGACATACTCCAACCAGAAGCCATGGATTACAGGCAACATCCGCACTGAGCGAAAGGGTAGGTAGAGCTGTCACTTTCAAGGAGCGGGACTCTAACCCTGAAGCTTATAAGAAATCCCGCTATTCCCTCTGACGAAACATCAAACATGCAAAGCGTTGTCATGACGTTGGCCTGATGGGGGAGGTATATGACCCTCTTTCCCCTTTTTCCTCTCTCTACTCTACCGATGTGACTATTGAAAATCACTTTGTTAACATGGAGAGTCTGGTAACATCAAAAGGTGGGAAACTGAACCATATTTCGGTAATCCAACCATTTGAAAATATGCGTTGGTACTTAATGAATATGATGTCAGATCATTTGGCGTCTGAGACATTATTACTGATGATAGGATGACATGAACTGTATATTGGAAAGTCTACACATTCTAGTTATCAGATTCATATGGAATTGTTGTGCAATTTAAATGTTTAAATATGAAACTATTTGTTAAAATATGAAATGTAATTTTAGCCCCTAAATGAGAGAAATGGTTTTCATGAGGGAACTATGTTCAACTCAGTGGCCCCGCCCATGTGAACAGACACTGGTTGTAAACTATGAAACACTGCCCTCTCTCCCAACCCTATATAAGCCCCTTTACGAAAATGTTACTTCCTGTTCCAAGGACGTTAGGGCGATGGTCCTACGTTAAATGGGATCAGATAATAACTTAACAAAATTAGCATCGAATTTCAAAGTGAAGATGACGGTCAACATGCGGAAAGGATGAATTTCGACTATACCAGCCAGAATATAACATGAGCTTAAAAGTATGGCAACTTGGTATGAACTTTGAACTCTTATTCACTCCAGAAGTGATACCTCCTAGCAGTCGCTGTAAACGTGGGCTAGGAAAGGACGGACGACGTATCTGTCTAACACACACAACGATACTACAACGTATCCAGTTTACCACCAGAGACATGCTGGACCAACCCGCCTTCTATCGTCAACCAATCTACCGAAGTGCTGCTCAGAGTAAATATTTATTGCATTCTCCTTTTTCAAATGGGCGGTTATTTAGAATGCATAAGATACTGTATTTACGATAGCATAGCTGCCTACAGCCCGATAGACACAAAACCTTTTTGCTCCTCAGTCTTCCTGCTCTTTCACTCAAACCCCCTTTCTTTGTGTAACCAGCTGTCATATCTGTTCCGTCCGCTAGGGCCGTTTTCCTTTATGACATAATTTGTAATCAATGTATGATCCATTCTGTGTAGATGTAATTCTGTGTGATTATTTAGGTATTTAATAAATAAATAATTAAACCAAATTTTGTATTGCTGATTGTTAGCCAGGGTTCGTGAAGATAACCAAGAATTTACAACTTTCAGATGAGACTGAATAAGGCGAGGATTAAATATGACTGCTACTGATGTAAAAGGTTACTAGGTCTTTAAGAGTTTATTCGGAAGATAAAAGCTCTATAAACATTATTTTGTGGTGCCCCCGACTTTCTAGTTAATTACATTTACAGAGAAATTATTTTTTAGAATAGCATGTCATATCACTTAATCAGGCAAAGCCAAAGACACAGCATCAATACAGGACCAAGATTGAATCGTACTACACCGGCTCCGATGCTCATCGGATGTGGCAGGGTTTGCAAACTATTACAGACTACAAAGGGAAGCACAGCCACGAGCTGTCCAGTGATACAAGCATACCAGACGAGCTAAATTACTTCTATGCTCGCTTCAAGGCAAGTAACACTGAAACATGCATGAGAGCATCAGCTGTTCCGGGCGACTGTGTGATCACGTTCTCCGTAGTCGATGTGAGTAAGACCTTTAAACAGGTCAATATTCACAAGGCAGCAGGGCCAGAAGGATTACCAGGATGTGTACTCCGAGCATGCACTGACAAACTGGCAAGTGTCTTCACTGACATTTTCAACCTGTCCCTGACCTGAGTCTATAATACCAACATTTTTCAAGCAGACCTCCATAGTCCCTTCTGCCCAAGAACACTCAGGTAACCTGCCCAAATGACTACTGACCCGTAGCGCTCACGTCTGTAGCCATGAAGTGCTTTGAAAGGCTGGCTCATATCAACACCATTATCCCAGGAACCCTAGACCTACTCCAAATTGCATACCGCCCAAACAGATCCACAGATTGCACTCCACACTGCCCTTTCCCACCTGGACAAAAGGAACACCTATGTGAGAATGCTATTCATTGACAACAGCTCAGCGTTCAACACCATAGTGCCCTCAAAGCTCATCACTATGCTAAGGACAATGGGACTAAACACCTCCCTCTGCAACTGAATCCTGGACTTCCTGTCGGGCCGCCCCCAGGTGGTAAAGGTAGGTAACAACACATCTGCCACACTGATCCTCAATACAGGGGATCAGTGTGGCAGATACAGTCCCCTCCTGTACTCCCTGTTCACCCATGACTGCATGGCCAAGCACGACTCCAACATCATCATTAAGTTTGCTGACGACACACCGACAACGATGAGACAGCCTATAGGGAGGAGGTCATAGACCTGGCAGTGTGATGCCAGGATAACAACCTCTCCCTCAGCATGATCAAGACAAAGGAGATGATTGTGGACTACAGGTAAAGGAGGACCAAGCACGCCCCCATTCTCACCGTCAGGCAAGTTTGAGAGCCTAAAAAGTTCCTTGGTGTCCAAATACACCAAGACAGTCGTGAAGAGGGCACGACAAAGCCTATTCCCCCCAGGAGACTTAAAAGATTTGCCATGGGTCCTCAGATCCTCAAAGTTGCCGCTACACCATCGAGAGCATTCTAACGGGTTGCATCACTGCCTGATATGGCAACTGCTAAAAATTGTCAGACTCCAGCCACCCTAGTCATAGACTGTTCTCTCTGCTACCGCATGGCAAGCGGTATCGGAGCGCAAAGTCTAGGTCCAAAAGGCTTCTCAACAGCTTCTACCCCAAAGCCATAAGACTCATGAACAGCTAATCAAATGGCTACCCAGACTATTTGCATTGCCCCCCCCCCCCCCCCCCCCCCCCCTTTTACACTGCTGCTACTCTCGGTTTATTATCTATGCATAGTCACTGTAACTACCTACATGTACATATTACCTCAATTACCTCAACTAACCGGTGCCACATTGACTCTGTGCTGGTACTCCCAGTACATAGCCTCGGTATTGTTATTTTACTGCTGCTCTTTTAATTACTTGTTACGTTTATATTTTTTACTTAACACTTTTCTTTACTGCATTGTTGTTTAAGAGCTCGTAAGTAAGCATTTCACTGTAAGGTCTACTACACCTGTTGTATTCAGCATTTCACTGTAAGGTCTACTACACCTGTTGTATTCGGCGCATGTGACTCGTGCTGTGGACATTTTTCAGGGTCAGGGACTGGGACACTAGTCAGGATCGAGGGAAAGATGAACGCAGGAGTGACTTCGGGACAAGTCTCTGAATGTTCTTGAGTGGCCCTGCCAGAGCCTGGATTTAAACCCGATCAAACATAGCTCTGCAGCGACGCTCCCCATCCAACTTGACAGAGCTTGAGGATTTGCAGATTAGAATGGGAGAAACTCCCCAAATACAGGTTTGCCAAGCTTGCAGCATCATACCCAAGATGACTCGAGGCTGTAATAACTGCAAAAGGTGCTTCAACAAAGTACTGAGTAAAGGGTCTGAATACTTATGCAAATGTGATATTTATTTAATTTTAAATGTTATACGTTTGCTAAAATGTCTAAACCTGTTTTTGCTTTGTCATTATGTATGTGTGTAGCTTGATGGCGGGAAAAAAAGCAATGTAATAAATTTTAGAATACGGCAGTAACTTAAATTCAAGAGGTCTGAACACTCCGAATGCACTGTATTGCCCATTGCTAATAGCTTTAAAACTGTAGGAAGCAATAGTGCTGAGCAATTAGTGCTTTTTGAGGTCGAATCGGTTAAATTATTTTTTTAAATACTTTTATGAATGCTGAATACTATCGATCAAGTATTTTCAGGTAGAGATACCTCACGAAGCAACTGCTCCATCCCTCTTGATTGTGCATTCTTCTCTCTTCTCTTGGTCTCTGGACAAGTAGGCGCACAATGGATTATGGTCATTGTAGTTAATTACCACTTTTTCTGCTCTAAATTATGTTGAATATTGGCCTGTTGTAAACTACAACTCCCTACTACATTGCACAATTCGGGCTTGATCTGATTTATCTCTATTCGAGAAACTACAGTGAGAAAATGCGCATTGAGCTCACAGAAAAAAAACAGAATGAAATCAAATTCAAATAATTTAACTAATTAGTCAATTATTAGTTTTTTTTAAATAACAGACATTTCAGTTAATCGCTCAGCACTTGAAAGCAATATTGATACGATTTTAAATGTGAGAATTTGAGCATTATAGCTTAAAGGGACATTCCACCTTCACTTCTTTCAGATGTTTTCTGACCTCTAATGTCGTCTTATGTCAAGACGAAAACACATCTCTTGACATGTGCAAATCCAGCTATGAATAAATGAATGAAAGGATGAGCACCAGATAAAACCAGGAATGTAAATGGTGCTCATCTTTTCCATTCATTTGGGATTGAGGTGTATAGCTGGATATGCACAACACAACTGATGTCGTGGGACATGCTTTTATCTTAACATTACACTACTTTTGAAAAAAAAAAAAAAAATCCATTGTGTGTTTTTCTTTAAGAGCTCTCTTTCCTGAGACCATCATGTCGATATTATTCTCCGAAGGTCATGGACACCTCTCATTTGTAGAGAATGTCACATCGTTTATACTGTCAGCGGGAATTTGAGCTTTCAACACATGCCTCTGACCTTAGTCGCTTTCATCTCTTCGTAGGGTTTCTTTGTGTCCATTATCTACTGCTACTGCAATGGAGAGGTGAGTACTGTTCACCAGACCCGGCCAGAAGGTCTTCTCCGCTCTAGAGCTGCTGCTTTTTAAGAATCTGTCATGCTGGACTCTCTAATTGAACCAAAGTCACGTGCTCATTTGTTGCCCATTTCTAAGTGTTCTAGGAACTAACCATAATGAGAGGGGGGGGGGGGATGTTATTAGAACTAATGGAACTTATTGATGTCATTTATTAGAACAATAGAACATTCATACTGTGCGTATGCATTGTACCCATCAGTGATACTTCAAACCCTGTTTGTGGGTATTGTAAGTAAGTAAGTAGGCTACCAGAAAATACCCATTGTTACTACCGCCTTACTTGCTGGTCAATACCAGGTAAATACCACTGTAAAAAACGTAGCTACTGTAAAATAAAGTGCTACTTTTCCCCCAATAATTTCCACATTTATTAGTCCCATATACAATATTTAGAGAGTTTGGTCATTTAGAACGTAATGTTCCGAGAGCACCCCTACTCTCATCCATGTTCGTTGCTAAGTGATAATTGACGCTTCTGGGTTGGGCTGTTTATTTCTGAAAGCTTTTAAAACCTTTGAAAAAGCCCAGTGAAAGTGAATAGGACATTTGTGGGCACCACAACACAATAGGAACTTTGGCATTGGCAATAATATGTATTCAAGTCTCTTGTGTTGTGTTGTCATCAAATTTCATTGTGAATGTCAGTCGGTCAAAACAACATTTGAATTCACTACTCTGTTTTTCTTGTTTGTGGCGAGTCATTTAATTGAGAATGGTCGGAGGCGCTCTTGTATTGTTACATCAACAAAGGTTTCGCGATAAAGGTGCTAACATTGCGTCCATTCTAAAAGTTGTCTGAACTACTGTAGGCTACCATACAAAATCCTGACCCATATCATGACCCACACAATACCACGACCCATACTATACTATAACCTGACCCACACAATCCTCTTGTTCTCTTCAGGTCCAGGCAGAGATCAAGAAGACCTGGACCCGCTGGAACCTGGAGTTCGACGGGAAGGGACCGGCGGCATGTGCCAACTACCGGTACGGCCTCAACCAGACCACTACCAGTCAGCCCCAGCCGCTGGCCGTGATCTCGGGCACCTCCTCTCTCTTCTCCAGCCACGTGTACCGCAGCAGCCAAGCCAGGCACAGCGTCAGCACCCACACCACCTTGCCCGGCTACGTGTTCAGCAACTCTGAGGTGGAAAGCCTGCCCCCATCCATCCTAGAGGAGCAAGACGAGAGAGCCAAGCAGGTGGACGACATCTCCCTCCGAGAGTCCTTACCTGTGGTGAATACCACCAGCATAGGAGAGGACTTGGAGGAGACACTGTAGAGAGAGAGTAGAGGGAAAGTGGGAATGTACAGCTGACAACAATTGTGTTTTTTATATTTTTTTGAATGACAGGACAGAGGGAAGGTAGAGCGGGAGATACACAGGAATTAGGGCCACAAACAGAAAGTGGCTGAGACTGAACTCAAGACTCGAATTTGCATCGTCAAGGGAATAAGTGGTTCGGAGTTGGCAGCCTTAACACTAGACCACTAGACCAGACTCCAATATCTTTGATGTTTTGGGGATACTGTATATCACCATATCCTTGTCTTACGCCAGCTAGCGCTTAAGAATTGCAGTTTTTTTTGTTTTTTTTCATGGACTGTTATTTGTCACTTCTGTGACAAGTCAGGTCTGTGGCTAAATATGGACTGGTGCTGCAGCTACAGACGAGTTTGTGTCTGTCATTCGTAATGCTGAAGACAATTACAGTGCCTTCAGAAAGTATTCACACCCAATTACCTGTTCCACATTTTGTTGTATTACAACCTGAATTTCAAATGGATTCAATTTAGATTGTGTCACTGATCTACACACAATACCCCATAATGTCAGTGGAATTATGTTTTTAGACATTTTTACAAATTAATACAAATGAAAAAGCTGAAATGTCTTGAGTCAATAAGTATTCAACCCCTTTGTTATGGCAAGCCTAAACAAGTTCAGGAGTAAAATAACAAGTTCCATGACTATCCCATTTCTGTACCTCACAAATTCAATTATCTGTACGGTCCCTCAGTTGAGCAGTGAATTTCAAGCACAGGTTCAACAACAAGGACAAGGTAGGTTTTCCAATGCCTCGCAAAGAAGGGCACTGATGGGTAGAAGAAAAAAAGCAGACACTAAATATCCCTTTGAGCATGGTGATGTTATTCATTACACTTTGGATGGTGTATCAATACTCCCAGTCACTACAAAGATACAGGCGTCCTTCCTAACTCCTGACTGAGAGGAAGGAAACGGCTCCGGCATTTCACCATGAGGCCAATGGTGATTTTAATCCAGGTAGAGTTTAAAAATTAATAATAACAATTGAACCTTTATTTAACCGGGCAAGTCAGTTAAGAACAAATTCTTATTTACAATGACGGCCTAGGAACAGTGGGTTAACTGC
Source organism: Oncorhynchus mykiss (assembly GCF_057628025.1). NCBI lineage: Eukaryota > Metazoa > Chordata > Actinopteri > Salmoniformes > Salmonidae > Oncorhynchus > Oncorhynchus mykiss. The sequence continues at coordinate 19,834,442 of NC_143028.1, read as the reverse complement.
CTTGTTCAGGGGCAGAACGACAGATTTTTACCTTGTCAGCTCGGAGATTCGATCTAGCAACCTTTCAGTTACCTGCCGGTCCTAAATGACGAATTAAAGGAAGATTGTACAGAATACATTAGCAATAAGGCAAGTAATATTGCAAAGAAATTTACTTTTTGTTCTGAACACAAAGCATTATGTTTGGGGCAAATCCAACATAACACATTAGAGTACCACTCTTCATATTTTCAAGCATGGTGGTGGCTGCATCATGTTATGGGCATGCTTATCATTGTCAAGGACTAGGGAATTTTCTTGGATAAAAAGAAAAGGAATAGAGCTAAGCACAGGCAAAGTCCTAGAGGAAAACCAGGTTCAGTCTACTTTCCAACAGACACTGTGTCACGTTCTGACCTTAGTTCCTTTATTTTGTCTTTGTTTTAGTATGGTCAGGGCGTGAGTTGGGGTGGGCAGTCTATGTTTGTTTTTCTATGTTGGTTTTTGTGTTTGGCCTAGTATTCTTCTCAATCAGAGGCAGGTGTCGTTAGTTGTCTCTGATTGAGAATCATACTTAGCCTTTTTCCACCTGGGTTTTGTGGGTGTTTATTTCCTGTTTAGTGTTTTGTCATTCACCTTACGGGACTGTTCATTTGTTGTTTATTGTTTTTGTTCAGTGTTCATTTTGCTTCATTAAATTATGGACACTTACCACGCTGCGTTTTGGTCCTCCAATCCTTCTCGCTTCTCCTCCTCAAAAGAGGAGGACGAGATCCCTTACACACTGGGAGACCAATTCACCTTTCAGCAGGACAATAACCTAAAACACAAGGCCAAATATACACTGGAATTACTTACCAAGACGACATTGAATGTTCCTTAGGCCTAGTTGCAGTTCACAGGACAGCAGAGCCAAAAATGAATTGTACATAATAAAACACTTGATTGCATAATGCACATTAACCAAATCGATCACATTCAGTGATCATATAACATATGATCAACTTACAGTAATGTAAGATCAGGCTATGATATAAGCTAGGCCATTAGAGATTTTATCCCCTTACCAGGTTAAAGACCCTACTTCAAATCCATGTGTGTAGTACCGACCATATCCATGTTCTATGTCTGTATTAATAGAACCCCATTAGTTGTGCTCTTGCCCTGTCATTTCTTCAGTACACTACATCTGAGCCCCACATGGCACCCTATTCCCTTTACAATTCACTATTTTGACCAGGGCCTAATAGAGCTCTGGCCAAATGTAGTACACTATATTGGGAATAGGGTGCCATTTTGGACACATTCTGTATGGACCAATTAATGGCCTTTATCTAGAAAATGCATTCATTACTGCTCAGCCAATTCCAGCCAGTAACACTCTGGTCGCTTTGGTTTCCTGTATGAGTAATAGTTAATGACTATGAATCAGAATACAGAGTGGATTCGACAAAGCAGTGTGCGATTTGACAGAAAAGGCACAATCCCTGCAAATGCCAATTTGGTTTTAAATGGAACACCTGGGTGACTACTGACAACTAAAGTGTATATACAGTACATACCTGGTTGCTTCACAGAGGAAACTTGTCAAATAAGCATGTGGAATTTCACACGGCACAGCTAGTGGTAGTATGTCTGGCATTTTACTTGAACCTTGACCTCTCTCTCAGCAACAGGAAAATATATTTTCCAAATGGCATGTGGTTTCAGCCACAGTTTATTTGAACATGTTTATTGGCTAGTTTGTGGTAGTACTGTAGTGAAGAAGGATACCTGTAAAATAAAAATGCCCATGTGTTTTGGTTGCTTTAGAATTCATTAATAGCCCCAAAAAAAGTGGTGGGCAGTAACTGCTTTGTTGTCGTTTGAATACCAGATTGCCCCTTTAACCAAATACCAGGAACACACTTTTCGGTAACACTTCACTTGACACCCAGTGTCATAACCATGTCATAATATTTCATAACATTTGTCATATTTCATAACAGTTGTCATAACCTATCTTAATACTGTCATGACCCATATTTACACCTGTTGTGACATATATTGTGTTATTTTATGGCTGGTCAAATCCCACATATATTCAAATTATTTTTTTCTCTGACAAGACGTTTCCTTTCATTTGAAAGTGTGTTTCTTAAATCCTCTGCTGTTGTTTCAATGAGTTTTTAAAAGTCATGTTTTTTCACATTTTAAATAACTTGTAGAAAATACACTTTAGGACTCTGTCATGAAGCATTGTGAGCATCCTGTGTCACTTTATAACGCTGTCAACGCCGTCATAATCATGTAAGCCAGATAGACCTATCACGTACATGACCTTATATCAGTCATCTGTCAAAAACAGGGTGTCTTGTCCTGCTCCTGAAATCTGCTCCTGCATTTATCCTAGTCCTCAGCAACAGAGCATTGGGGTAGGTGCATGTCTGTCTAATATGGTCAATAAAAAATAAATAAAAAAATATATATAATAAACATACTGTTGACACGTAGGCTATGGTGTAATGGAATGTTTTGCCTCGTGTGGTAAGTTGTGGGTTTTGATACTCTTGTAAAGGTGTCATAACTAGCCATAAAATAATGCAATATATGTCACAAGACTAAATTGGTGTCATGACAGTGTTATGACCATATTATAACAGGTTATGACAAATGCCATGACCTTCCCTCCTGGGTGAGGATCAAAGAGAGCCCCCACCCTCTCCCACCAGAGAGGAAGGGGGGGGGGGGGGGGGGAGTGGGACGGTTTTCTGAATGTTACAAAATGGTTAGAAACTCTCAACACGAGTGAAGAAGAAAATCTCGAGACCAAAACATGCCGGGTGGCTGCCAGTGTAAAGTGGTCCTAGCTGTACCCTGAATAATAAACCACAGACCCTCAAACTCTCGACGAGTGAAGGTGAAGACTAGACATTCACAGTCTGCAGCCGTTTATGTAAAATAGTCTAGGAATCTCGACTGAAGATGAAAGAAGAACATTTCCCTATCACCACCATTGTGGTACATCTGAAGTATCCACGGGTTTTTTTTAATTGAGAGATGAGCTTAAAGTTTTCTTTACTGACCATAATTTTCTCTTGTCTGACCGCTTGCATGATGACGAGTTTCTCAAACAATTGGCCTATCTGGGTGATGTTTTTTCTTGCCTGAATGATCTGAATCTAGGATTACAGGGACTCTCCGCAACTGTATTCAATGTGCGGGATAAAATTGAGCCTATGATTAAGAAGTTGGAGATCTTTTCTGTCTACGTTAACAAGGACAACACACAGGTCTTTCCATCATTGTATGATTTTTTTGTGTGCAAATGAACTCAAGTTTATGGACAATGTCAAATGTGATATAGCGAAGCACCTGAGTGAGCTGAGAGCGCAATTACGCAGGTACTTTCCCAAAACGGACGACACAAACAACTGGCGCTAGAGTGCTGAACAAAGAGCTATATTGACTACGTCCATTTTAGCTCGCTCATTAATATCGAAATTACGGATTGCCTCTTATCCGCTCATCGTTCCCTTATGCCGTAGTTTGTACATCTCAATTGTTATAGGCCTATTGCTTATATAGGTATATCTCATTAGTATCTTATTCATCATTTTAGGCAATGTTGGACTGATTTAATTGTTTTGCTTACTTTGTGTATAATAATTAGCTCATGTGATTTTCTTGACGAGGAGGAGATACTATATAATGTTGTTGGTCTGTAACCATGTTTGCCAGTGACAGTCTCTTCACAGTCAAATATTTGTTTTCAACAAAAAGTTCAGTAATAGACCCATGTAATTCCAGTTGATATTGCAAGCGTGGTTGTTTTGTTTGCGCAATGCGCTGTCTGTGCGTCGGTATATTGTTTATAAAAGTGCATCCTCATGATTGTATTTTCCTTCCTTTTAAGACCATACAGGCCTAATAAAATACTTCAAATGGTAGACTAACTGAGTCTCTCTCTCTCTCTGTATGTGGTGACTTAAAGAAGAGTAATGTTAAGGCCTCAACATCTTACTGAATTTATTTTAACTAACATCTATCTGAATTTCTGTCCGAGTTCTGAGTCCATGTTTAGATATTTACATTTAGAATTTTGAGTGTAATTCCCCCTTGAATTGCTTTCTATCAAGGTCGGTCACATCCAGCAAGAAGAGAAGGGGGGGGGGGGGGGGGGGGCACGTCGGAGAAGGAAGGCAGAGAGAGCGCTTGTTTGAAATGGAAAAGTGTCGAGGTAGCTTTTGATAAAGAATAACATCCAGACGAAGCAGCTGCTTTATAAGTGGGATGCACTGTTGAGCGCTACATCCCGAGGGGTTCGTGCTGATTTGACTGAGATTGGGACAGCCGGTTAAATGGCGTCCCTTGAGAAAAGCAAGAACAAAATGTATGTCAGGAGAAGTGCAGTATTATCATAAGGAGACGTATACTTGGAATACGGAGGAGGAATGGAGGGAAAAAGAGGCAGATGAGATCTAAGAGAGAGAGGGAGGAAGATGGTGAGCTTGAGTTGGTTAAAAAATGTCGGGAAAAAAGGTAGATGGTTTGTTAAAGAAGAACGATAGAAATTGCAAGCAGAGTAAGCTGAAGACAGGAGTAGAAATGAAAGTGGATGAGGGCGAATTATCAGAGGTGATAGGTGTGGTGAAGTTCTCAGAGCCCGAGGCTTGCACCGAGGGTCAGGATGAAGATGAGTCTGTGACAGTCGGAGTGAAGTTTTTGGAAAAAAGTGGACCCTTGCCTTTTGGCTCATCCATTTGTGGTTTCAGGGTGGGTGAAAACAGAGTTGGGTACTGTGGAATCGGTGAGGGTAACCAGAAGTGGTCTTGTGATAATTGTTTGTGTTTCTGCTGGTCAAAGGTAGAAGTCGCCCACAGACCATTCACACATTCTCAAAAGTCCTCTTCTTCAACTTTGATATTTGGTTGATATGTAGATATGAATGCAACATATGAATAACGTGTATCTTACATTTTATATCAACCAACCATCCTTCATGTACAGTTGAAATCAGAAGTTTATATATACTTAGTTTTGAGTCATTAAAACTCGTTTTTCAACCACTCCACAAATTTCATGTTAACAAACTACAGTTTTGGAAAGTCGGTTAGGACATCTACTTTGTGCATGACACAAGTCATTTCTCCAACAATTGTTTACAGACCGATTATTTCACTTATTTCACTGTATCACACTTCCAGTGGGTCAGACATTTACATACACTAAGTTGACTGTGCCTTTAAACAGCTTGACAATTCCAGAAAATGATGTCATGGCTTTAGAAGCTTCTGATAGGCTATTTGACATAATTTGAGTCAATTGGAGGTGTAACTGTGGATGTGTTTCAAGGCCTACCTTTAAACTCAGTGCCTCTTTGCTTGACATCATGGGAAAATCAAAAGAAATCAGCCAAGACCTCAGAAAAAATAGTTCATCCTTGGGAGCAATTTCCAAACGCCTGAAGGTACCACGTTCATCTGTACAAACAATAGTACGCAAGTATAAACACCATGGGACCACACAGCTGTCATACCGCTCAGGAGGGAGTCGCGTTCTGTGTCCTTAAGATGAACGTACTTTGGTGAAAAAAGTGCAAATCAATCCCAGAACAATAGCAAAGGAGGAAACAGGTACAAAAGTATCTATATCCACAGTAAAACAAGTCCTAAATTGAGCCACTGCTCCAAAACCGCCATAAAAAAGCCAAATTTCGGTTTGCAACTGCACATGGGGACAAAGATCATACTTTTTGGAGAAATGTCCTCTGGACTGATGAAACAAAAATTACAACTGCTTGGCCATAATGACCATCGTTATGTTTGGAGGAAAAAGGGGGAGGATTGCAAGCTGAAGAACACAATCCCAACCGTGAAGCACGGGGGTGGCAGCTTCATGTTGTGGGAGTGCTTTGCTGCAGGAGGGACAGGGACTTCACAAAATTGATGGCATCATGAGGGAGGAAAATTATGTGGATATATTGAAGCAACATCTCAAGACATCAGGAAGTTAAAGCTTGGTTGCAAATGGGTCTTCCAAATGGACAATGACCTCGAGCATACTTCCAAAGTTGTGGCAAAATGGCTTCAGGACAACAAAGTCAACGTATTGGAGTGGCCATCACAAAGCCGTGACCTCAATCCCATAGAAAATTTGTGGGCAGAACTGAAAAAGCGTGTGCGAGTAAGGAAGCCTACAAACCTGACTCAGTTACACCATCTCATTATTTTCAAATATGTTCTGATTTAATCTCTGCATTTTTTGTTAGAAAGGAAAGGGTTAAAGGGGGGATAAATCTAGCTAGCTAAGTCAGCCATTGGCTAGACCATCAGACACCTGATAGAAGGCATCTGCCATTCAACTGTATTATGGCAAAACACTCGGAGTGACAGTGGAATCAACCAATCACATTGACTTGTAATGGGTGGAACTTCTGCCTTCTCAAAGGCCATCAGGCCACTGTGCAATAGTGAACTGTAGTTACACTGCAAAACTACTGCAGTAAAAAAAAAACGGTGTTTGCAGAATACTCACTTATACTGCACTATAACTGCAGTTATACTGAACTCTGATTGCAATATTTTTTTGTAAGGGAACAGTGCATGATGACTGAATAGCACATTGCAAATAGCCTATATAAATAGCCTATATAAATATAATATATTTCACGTGCTTTGCGATTGTGTAGGCTACATTGTGCATGATTTCTCTATTGTACTACATAAGTAATACGTCGTATACCTCCACTATACTTTGATACGCAATAGTAGGGATTAAGGAGAGTATAGGCAATGCCCACTGAAAAGAAAACTGGGTATGGGTACAGTATACCAGGCAGAGCCCCACAAAAAAATATAAATAACTGGGCTTGCCTGTTTTGCAAGTTATTTTGGCATTAATACTTGTCACATATCAGTTTGCAAACAATGTAAAAAATAATATATATCATTGAGTTAATAAAGTTGCATACAATCATGGTCTCTTTTTTGATTTCTTGAGTAAGGCGGCTCCAAAATGCAGGTGTTTCAGCCTAGCTCAGTGTTTTATGTGGTGGTGGGGCAAGCCAGCAAAAAATACAGAGCATCTACTGGCAAGTCCTTTTTAATCCTTGTCATATGAAGAGAAATTATAGATAAAACGTATCGGTGCTCATCGGCCATAAACATTACACAACAAGTTGGAAATCGCAAATTCAACGAGTGGTTTGGAAGTAATCAGTGACAGTGGCTGTGTGGTCCCAAATCTGGGATTAAGGGGCTCTTTTCCAAATTTAAAATGATAAACAGTCAACATCGGCCATGCTGTCAATGGAACATGATTTGTGCTGCGCTCAAAACAACTGTTAACTACTGTTAACCTTCCTGTTCAAGTTTTTTTTTTAAAAATTTTATTTCACCTTTATTTATGTGAGCCGAGCACAACAATGTGAGTCCAAAAATGTTCTGTTTTCTGCTTCATAAATGATGTAATATGCCAGGGAGATATGTATACTGTAGTTAAGAAAGTAATACTAAGTGTTTGTTGTGTAGTAAATTTGGTCTATTTACCCCTCTTAATTTCGCCTACTGTTCTGACTGTTTTACTGTAGCCTATAACCTGTTTTAGAGAAATGTAATCATTGAATATTGTAAGAGCTTTCATTGTCTGCGTATATGCCCCCTTTATTTATCCTACGGTTCTAACTTGGTGTACAGGGAGAGCACTGTAAGAACGGCCCATGTTCTGAATTCTGTCGCTGTACATTTCAAAAGTGCTAAACAAATAGTTATATTGACTAACGTTACGTCCGTCCTAGCTCGCTCATTGTCTTAAATTACAGATTGCCTCTTATCCTCTTGGCGTCCACTTATGCCATAGTTTGTACATCACAATTGTCATTAGAAACCACATTTGCTTAAGCAAGTCAGCCATACGGGGCGGCAGCGTAGCCTAGTGGTTAGAGCATTTGACTAGTAACCAAAAGATTGCATGATCAAATCCCTGAGCTGACAAGGTACAAATCTGTCATTCTGCCCCTAAACACAGCAGTTAACCCACTGGACCAGGACATTTACTGCTTTCTCAGTTAGGCAGGAGACTGCTTCCTGCTCTAGATGAGCAACCCAGAACTGTGTGTGTGTGTGTTTGCCTTAAAAAGTATCTGGCTTCAATCAGTTTATTCCAGTTCAGAATAAAAATGATGACCTGTATTTTAACAGCAACTGTTCCAACCTAGACTTGTTTTCTACAGTAAGATGTACAGTAGGCCTGATCATTTTTCATCTGTACTGTTACTTAGGGTTGCACTATCAGTAGCTAGCTAGCTTGCTTTGGCTACCGTTAGCTGTTAGCTGTGTACAAGGCCAGGGGATTGTTTGAAAGAGAAACTCACATATACTACTATGAGATAGTACTCCCTTAGTTCTGCTTATCATCTGTTACCTGTTATAAAATGACAACAATGCCTTGCTAGCTGACTTACGTTTCCACTGTCGAAGCACTGCTTCCTGAAGCATTCTACCCTGTTCTGAAAGAATTCCCTGGGTATACCGTCATGCTGTGGATGTTTGGTCAGGACGTGTCCGTTATAGGGATTTGTTCGTTTTGATTGACTCATAACTAAGTACTTCCCCACACAAAACACATTGAGGGAGCTCCTCGTTATTTCTCAAAGTTTGTATGAAAGAGAGCTAAACTCATATGTGCATAGGCTTTTCATGACTATTGAGCTCAGTCAGAACTGGTTTCTAGCATGAGTCCATTTAAAGACGTCAGTGGCAGACAGTGCTGCAGCGTGTGTTCAAGAAATCTACAGGAAAAAGATCAGATAAACCACGAAGCACACAGGCATCTCCCTCTCCCACAGCTGCCAAACTTGAGACTCTGCTAAGCAGAGAGAGCACTGAACAGAGACCGCTGCTAAGCAGAGAGAGCACTGAACAGAGACCGCTGCTAAGCAGAGAGAGCACTGAACAGAGACCGCTGCTAAGCAGAGAGCGCACTGAACAGAGACCGCTGCTAAGCAGAGAGCCCACTGAACAGAGACCGCTGCTAAGCAGAGAGCGCACTGAACAGAGACCGCTGCTAAGCAGAGCGCACTGAACAGAGACTGCTGCTAAGCAGAGAGCGCACTGAACAGAGACCGCTGCTAAGCAGAGAGAGCACTGAACAGAGACCGCTGCTAAGCAGAGAGCCCACTGAACAGAGACCGCTGCTAAGCAGAGAGCGCACTGAACAGAGACCGCTGCTAAGCAGAGAGCCCACTGAACAGAGACCGCTGCTAAGCAGAGAGCCCACTGAACAGAGACCACTGCTAAGCAGAGAGCGCACTGAACAGAGACCGCTGCTAAGCAGAGCGCACTGAACAGAGACCGCTGCTAAGCAGAGAGAGCACTGAACAGAGACCGCTGCTAAGCAGAGAGAGCACTGAAGAGAGACCACTGCTAAGCAGAGAGCGCACTGAACAGACCGCTGCTAAGCAGAGAGAGCACTGAACAGAGACCGCTGCTAAGCAGAGAGCAGTGAACAGACCGCTGCTAAGCAGAGAGCACTGAACAGACCGCTGCTAAGCAGAGAGCGCACTGAACAGACCGCAGTTGCACTTGGCCAAATCAATTCTAGTAATTCATTAAATAATTATACATTTACTCTGACACGTCGCGACCCACCATTAACAGGTACGCGACCCATACTTTAAGAAAGGCTGTTCTACAACATTCTATAGTAAGTACCACCACACATGATCGAGGGATGCTATTGTGTACTATAGTTTTGTAGAGGCACGTCCAATATTAATGGAGTACAGTAGAAAACTCACAATTCACAAACATACAGGCTAGTGGTTAATTTGCCTTTTAATCATTTGATTTACTTAGAGACCCTTGTCAAACATTACCCTCTGAAAACTAGAGGTAGGCAACAGTTTTTAGTGTTGTTAACACCATGCTCTCGTACTCTGAGCTAATCAGAACACACTGTTTAGACATTGCCCCAGGCTGTCAGAATTGGAAGAAGTGGTGAGAGGCCTTCGGAAGCAGCGTTGGCATGGAACCCATCTGCCATCTGGTGCCCGTGCCGAGCAAGTCCAACCTGGCACCAAACCTCTGTCGCCTGGTTCCCGGCTTATCCACGTAACACATGGAGCCCCTTTCCACCAACCACTCTGGCATGATGAACGGACCCAGAGGCAAATACAATTGCCCACCACCCAGAGTACCCATGTGGCTTCCCATGCCCAAGCCAGAGCCCAACTCCACCCTGGGCTTCTGTCTAGCCTCCTGTGGCTGATCATGGACCAGCAGCTCCATCGGTTGGATAGGTTGGTTCTTTTGACTCTGCTGAAGAACCAAGCAGCAGCAGCAGACGAAGCAGCAATAGCAGTAGGAGCAGCAGCAACAGCAGATGAAGCAGCAGTATCAGCAGCACCTGTGTGCTGCTAACAGCTCTGCTTCCTCCACTGTCCAACTGCCCCATACTGGGCTCATCAATACCTGCCTAACTAGCAAAAAGAGGATCTAGTCTGATCTAATCTGGACCAGTGGGGTATTAATGCAAATTGTTAACCCCATGTTTCAGCCATCTATATATAGCCACTATGCTTCATCAGTTTTATACACTGTAGGTGATCAGTCGTATTACTTAAATAACACCTATCTGATAATATGGGTCACGTAGGCCTACTTTTTAATAAATGTTATTGGGCTAATTTCAGGGGGTGGGAGAGGCATAGCATTTTAGAATGCCAATAACTGGCCATGCATTAAGTACTATGATTATTTTTCTTAAAAAATGCTGGAAAATCCAATTATGGATATGACAAATCCACTCCGCAAATGGCCTGTGGGCCACTTCACCTGCTCTTGGTAAAAGCATAAATCTATTCTGCTGGCATCCGAGTTGGATGGCAGGGACAGCCGGTGTAAGTGATGTCATCCTCAGACGAGTCCTCAGCTCTTGGTCACTGGACGAATCCTATACTAGCTTTGTGTCACCTTATATTGGGCCTAAAGGCATTCAAACTGTGGTTATGGAGTTTATATTGCATACACTAAGGGGTCAAATACAATGCCTTGTGAAAGTATTCGGCCCCCTTGAACTTTGCGACCTTTTGCCACTTTCAGGCTTCAAACATAAAGATATAAAACTGTATTTTTTTGTGAAGAATCAACAACAAGTGGGACACAATCATGAAGTGGAACGACATTTATTGGATATTTCAAACTTTTTTAACAAATCAAAAACTGAAAAATTGGGCGTGCAAAATTATTCAGCCCCCTTAAGTTAATACTTTGTAGCGCCACCTTTTGCTGCGATTACAGCTGTAAGTCGCTTGAGGTATGTCTCTATCAGTTTTGCACATCGAGAGACTGACATTTTTTCCCATTCCTCCTTGCAAAACAGCTCAAGCTCAGTGAGGTTGGATGGAGAGCATTTGTGAACAGCAGTTTTCAGTTCTTTCCACAGATTCTCGATTGGATTCAGGTCTGGACTTTGACTTGGCCATTCTAACACCTGGATATGTTTATTTTTGAACCATTCCATTGTAGATTTTGCTTTATGTTTTGGATCATTGTCTTGTTGGAAGACAAATATCCGTCCCAGTCTCAGGTCTTTTGCAGACTCCATCAGGTTTTCTTCCAGAATGGTCCTGTATTTGGCTCCATCCATCTTCCCATCAATTTTAACCATCTTCCCTGTCCCTGCTGAAGAAAAGCAGGCCCAAACCATGATGCTGCCACCACCATGTTTGACAGTGGGGATGGTGTGTTCAGCTGTGTTGCTTTTACGCCAAACATAACGTTTTGCATTGTTGCCAAAAAGTTCAATTTTGGTTTCACCTGACCAGAGCACCTTCTTCCACATGTTTGGTGTGTCTCCCAGGTGGCTTGTGGCAAACTTTAAACAACACTTTTATGGATATCTTTAAGAAATGGCTTTCTTCTTGCCACTCTTCCATAAAGGCCAGATTTGTGCAATATACGACTGATTGTTGTCCTATGGACAGAGTCTCCCACCTCAGCTGTAGATCTCTGCAGTTCATCCAGAGTGATCATGGGCCTCTTGGCTGCATCTCTGATCAGTCTTCTCCTTGTATGAGCTGAAAGTTTAGAGGGACGGCCAGGTCTTGGTAGATTTGCAGTGGTCTGATACTCCTTCCATTTCAATATTATCGCTTGCACAGTGCTCCTTGGGATGTTTAAAGCTTGGGAAATCTTTTTGTATCCAAATCCGGCTTTAAACTTCTTCACAACAGTATCTCGGACCTGCCTGGTGTGTTCCTTGTTCTTCATGATGCTCTCTGCGCTTTTAACGGACCTCTGAGACTATCACAGTGCAGGTGCATTTATACGGAGACTTGATTACACACAGGTGGATTGTATTTATCATCATTAGTCATTTAGGTCAACATTGGATCATTCAGAGATCCTCACTGAACTTCTGGAGAGAGTTTGCTGCACTGAAAGTAAAGGGGCTGAATAATTTTGCACGCCCAATTTTTCAGTTTTTGATTTGTTAAAAAAGTTTGAAATATCCAATAAATGTCGTTCCACTTCATGATTGTGTCCCACTTGTTGTTGATTCTTCACAAAAAAATACAGTTTTATATCTTTATGTTTGAAGCCTGAAATGTGGCAAAAGGTCGCAAAGTTCAAGGGGGCCGAATACTTTCGCAAGGCACTGTAGATAGGGGACCAGGGTGTGGTGGGATGGTAGGCCTAACTATTTTACAGTTAATTTGTGTTAGATCAGATGTTGATCCACCATTGACAAAAAGCGCTCTTCAAAACCCTTTGAAGAATTCCCGCCAGAGTACTGTAGGGAAAGAAATGAAATCCCATCATTCAATCACTTTTGTCTATTCATTGGCAACCAAACGATAAATGTTTTATTGGTTTATAACAATCAGTATTTCTGGGATCTACAAGCAATTTGGAAATCAACTCAGGCCAAACCTGGCTTTATATTAACATTAAATACTGCATTTCATTGGTGCAAGGTTGGTCGTCACATCTGTGCTTTTCTGGGAAGGACGGGAGGAGTAGCAGCATGCTCAATCTCATTTGGGTCAGAATTCTGCACAAGTTTCATGAAGAGACGGACAAACAAATGCTCAGAGGCGTTAAGATTCCTTCACCTCCACACCCAACCTTCATGGGGGTAAGGGTGGGGAGCTAAAGCATGCTGGGTAATCTGTCTTCTCCAGACAGTAGAGCCCCTTGCTGAAACTACAGAGAGACATCTGACTGGTATTGGGCTGGCCCAGTCAGAGATACTGAAGCAGAAAATGAGGATATTTGATAGGTGGAGAAAACTTCTTTAGGGTGGGCTAATGTGGCAGGAAGTGGGGTGCATGTTGGAGGAAGTGGTACCGCTGAAACATGACAATTCTGCCGCATGTGGATGAGGTGAAACCACAAGGCTGTGCAGAGGAGACCGACACCGATGGGGGGGACCACGAGCTGCGGTGCAGGGAGCGTTGGGTGTTAAAGAGATACACCCCCTGGTATCTACCATTCAGTCCTGCTGTCTGTCACCCCCCTCTCACTGGAAGGATGCATTCACAGCGAGTCAACTGCAAGAATTCCATTTAAAAAAAATGCACAATCATAATCAATATTTTAACTTACGTCTAAAAAGTCTATTCAGTTATATCCCCCCCCCCCACCCACCCTGTGTTTTAACTTATTTTTGCAGGAGGGAGGCTGCACAGGGTGCATCTGTGCAGGGACCGCAACAACCGCTCAGACCGAGTGTAGACAGTAGAGGGACCGTAGCGTGACTGCCGTAAAGAGTTCTAGTTCTCCTTCTTGCCCTCCATTTTGCCGTAAGTAGAGCCGGTTTTGTTCACCTCAGACACACTGATCAGGCGGCGCACTGCTATGGAGGCTGTGGAGAGAGGAGACAGAGAGATATTTGTCAATAATTAGTAGAAAGAAAGCAGAAGACAAAAAAAAAAAAAAGAGGTATAATAGAGATGAACAAAGTGCAGATACAGGAGTCGGCAATCACATGTACCTACTATACAAGGCTCAACAAGGACCAAAACACTCACATTTCAGTCATCATGCCCTGTTGGAATTAACATTTCAAGTCTTTCCCAAAAAACTTCCCCGATTTAAATGTTGACTGCAAAGATAGAATCAGGAAAACGGAATTTACGAAAAGATAAAACAGACTTTATAGGGCACTACAACTGTAGAGTGACTGTTCAGAATCGCTAACAATAGTATCGGGTCAATTTCACACCATATGTATTGAATTCAAAAAATTAACAGTTGCACAACGTTTCGGAGGAGGTGTATGGCGAACCAGTTACCAACACCTGCGCCGAACGTTGTGCGACAGGTAATTCATATGCTTACCTAAGTAGTTAGATGGTTTTTCATTAAATATATTAGATAGAAATGCTTCTAATATCCGTACATTATTGACCCGTGACTGACAACGGTGAAGTACGTTAGCTAAAACCCTAAAACTAGGTGACGTCAGATGTCTACTTAAGTAAGCAATAGGCGGAAAAAAGCCTGTCTATCGTGTTCATTGATTGGGTTAAGACGAACCATCACTCCAAAACTAGCGGACCAATGGAGACTCATTGTTTACGCCTCCCTCTAAACCGCGCCCTTCATGGAAAAAATGACAAAACTCGCAATCTAAAAACCTGGCAGTAAAAGCAAAGAAAGACATCAAAAGCAAAGATACGAGGAGTGTAACCAAAAGGTAGTACATGCAGGCAAGAGCGTAGGCTAAATCTATCCCATAGGATTGGTTTCTGGGAAAGTTTAACCGAAAAACGATTTTTGCCTTCATTTTCAAATATTTGTTCAAATCATTTGTCATAGAGTTTTGCTCTCGCTTTAAGATTATTTGCTTACGAGTTTTGGGGTTTTGATGTCTTATTTTTGTTTACAATTCTATACATTTTGCTTTCAATTGTTGGGTTTTTGATTTCAGCATCCATTATTTCACCCGTCCTATTTTTCATGTTTTTCATTTTTAATTCAATACATGTGGCGTGAATTTGACCCCATACAATAGCACCCTTTTTTTTTAGATTGTTGAGGAAAAAAATCTAACCAAACAATCAATGTGAATATGATAGTCAAGTTAAAACCCCCTTAGGTCAAAGGGCCCAGGGCTGGGTTAGCTATTGGATTTAGAATTTTAGGACCTCTGTTAGTATAAAAATATAAATACATATTTTTGGATTAAACATTTAATTTAGTCTTACTGCTATTAGCCCTTATTAACATATTGAATCACAACAGATAGTCCAAAAAGAAATCAAAAGGAGGTATGTTTTGAAGTGTCTGTCCTATATCTACGCTCATTTGATTTCCGCAGGGAAAAGATGGCTAGTCATCATCAGCCTGGTTCTGTATGGAATGCAAAACCACTGGTCAAGTCATTAATTAGCGCTCAGTGGTGAAAAAAATTGGTGCGACCAAATCTTGTGCTGGTGCCATCAACCGAAAAAGTTGTTAGCACCAGTCCCACCAGCAGAAAGGGGTAGTCTAGAGCCATGCTTTATTTACACTATACATTTAGAGCAGATAAATGTGTATTTATTTAACGAGGCAAGTCAGTTAACAACAAATTCTTATTTACAATGACAGCCTACCCCGGGCCAAACTCGGACGATGCTGCGCCAATTGAGCGCCGCCCTAATGGGACTCCCAATCATGGCCGGATGTGATACAGCCTGAATTCGAACCAGGGACTGTAGTGGCGCCTCTTGCACTGAGATGCAGTGCCTTAGACCACTGCGCCACTCGGGAGCCCAAGTCCTGGACTACAACACATGCTTAATGGAGAATCTCTATTGAAATAGCTTTTTAGTCTAGAACTAGGCTTATTCTGTGTTTGGGAAACCAGCCAATAATGAGTCAAAATGAGATTATATAGTACAGGAAGGACCTAACAACATAAGAACTTGGAAAAGGCAGTAGGCTTAGCGCAGGCTAAATGGGTGGCATCCGCACCGATGATGCAGAAGATCAGGAAGCCGACGATGAGGAGGGGAGAGCCACTGACAAACACCCCACAGGCGAAGTTGAGGAGGGGGGTGAGAAGCAGGGTGGCCCAGAAGAGGAAGTTGAGCAGCGTCCACAGCCGACGGGGGGGCTTGATGGTGGGACCGGGGAAACTGCCCTCCTTCTCGTAGTGCTCCTGCAGTGCATCCTACAGAAAGAGAAAGGAAGAAAGAGAGAATGTTGTCAATATTATATTAGTGGAGAGAGTCATTGACTTATGGCTAGAAAGGGTAAATACATGGGAGGGAAAGCCGAGTTCCCAGCACCTTCTGCTGGTAGAGCTTGTGAAGCCAGGTTGCACACTCCTTCTCGTCCTCTGGGATTTCCTCCACTGGGTAACGCCTATACAGGAAGGAGAGGAACTGTCAGTTCAGTACAACACTTCTAAAGGGCAGCAAGTCACTGTACTGGTGATACAGTAAGTCAGCAGGTCAAAGGACCCATAGCTCACATTTAGGACCAGTGCCCTGCCTTTGTTTGTGGGAGAGGGACAGGCGCCACCTACTTGATATTCATATCGGCCATGTACTTCTTTCCACTGACGATGCCGTGCAACGTTGGGACCTTCTTGTCTCTGAAATTTAGTGTCACGTCGTACACAGCAGATACTGAGAAAGGAAAGAGTGCGACCATGAGTGTGATGCTGTAAATGTGTGTGTGCACGTGCCTGTGCGTGTGTGTCCCACCTGTGCCTTTGAGACAGCTCAGTGTTGTGGTGAAGCCTTTGGTTCTGGGCAGTAGATGGTATTTGAGTTTCGGCAGACCTTTACTCTCTGCTACCTCCATACTGATCTCATGCTTCTTCGGTGTGAAACGGGTACCTTCACAGTACAAGAGGAACTGAAGAAAGAGGGAGAGAAGTCAACACACACACGCACACTGTTGCAGTCTTTGGAGGGTAAACACTCAACACACTAAAGCTCATGACCTTGTAATCCCCGTTTGTCCCACTGGAAACTACAGAAGGTAGAAACGCCAACAGAGGTGAACTACCTCAGACACACCCTGCCTTTCTTGCTACACTGTCCACAGTAACAAGAACACATGCACAAACACACATACAGACAGAATCTCAGTTGTATTTCTTTGATTCCTCCCCTCAGACCCTCTCTCTCTCTTGCATTCCCCCCCCCCATCAGAGTTTGTCAGATTACTGGCTTAGATTGTGTGCACGTACCCACCAACAATTCTGGGGCGTGTTTATTTGGGCACTCAGCGGAAAACATTATGCAACAGTAAACAGAAATATGCGTTTTTCATCTGTTTGATGCTTAATGAACATGCCCCAGGGTACAACTCCATACAGAGACGCGCGGACGGTCAGAGGGATAGGGGCAAACGCCATTGTGTTGTCGGTTTGTCGTCCTACTCACCCACATAAACTCAGGGTAATCCTTTAGCTGGGCCAGGCCTTTGAACACAGTGTCTCTGTCCTCCTCCCACTTCCTCTTACAGAAGACAATCTCCAGGAAGTACCAGGTCCAGCCAATCAGAGGCACCTTCAGCAGTTCGTACTTGGCCAAGACCTTTGAAGCCTGAGAAGACAAGACGACGTTATTCAGCCAACCTACCAAACATTTTATTTTCATAAACAGTAGATATAGGCGGCTAAACTCAATCCCTCTTTCTCACACACAAACACACACACACACACTCACTCCAAGCACGCCGTAGCGTTCACACATGGTCCAGCCACAGAGGAAGTCGATCTCGTAGTTGTGGTTGAGGATGATGATGACGTGCTCCTTGCCAAATTTGTCCACCGTGGCCTGGTCTGCGAATATGGTGCATTCTGTACCCGACCACCACTCCAGCAGCATTACCAGCTCTACAGGACAGAGAGGGCCAGTAGAGAGTTAAGACAACGAACCAGTGTAAACTCCGTCACAATGAACCACCCAGTCACATCAAACTGCTGTCAATTTTTCCCCCCACACAAGACGCAATCAGGACACGCAGGTTGAAATTGCAAAACCAACTATATTAATTTGGGGACAGGTCAATAAGCAAATACAGTGGGGCAAAAAAGTATTTAGTCAGCCATCAATTGTGAAAGTTCTCCCACTTAAAAAGATGAGAGGCCTGTAATTTTCATCATAGGTACACTTCAACTATGACAGACAAAATTAGAAAAAAAAAATCCAGAAAATCACATTGTAGGATTTTTTATGAATTTATTTGCAAATTATGGTGGAAAATAAGTATTTGGTCACCTACAAACAAGCAAGATTTCTGGCTCTCACAGACCTGTAACTTCTTCTTTAAGAGTCTCCTCTGTCCTCCACTCGTTACCTGTATTAATGGCACCTGTTTGAACTTGTTATCAGTATAAAAGACCTGTCCACAACCTCAAACAGTCACACTCCAAACTCCACTATGGCCAAGACCAAAGAGCTGTCAAAGGACACCAGAAACAAAATTGTAGACCTGCACCAGGCTGGGAAGACTGAATCTGCAATAGGTAAGCAGTTTGGTTTGAAGAAATCAACTGTGGGAGCAATTATAAGGAAATGGAAGACATACAATACCACTGATAATCTCCCTCGATCTGGTGCAAGATCTCACCCCGGGGGGTCAAAATGATCACAAGAGCGGTGAGCAAAAATCCCAGAACCACACGGGGGGACCTAGTGAATAACCTGCAGAGAGCTGGGACCAAAGTAACAAAGCCTACCATCAGTAACACACTACGCCGCCAGGGACTCAAATCCTGCAGTGCCAGACGTGTCCCCCTGCTTAAGCCAGTACATGTCCAGGCCTGTCTGAAGTTTGCTAGAGAGCATTTGGATGATCCAGAAGAAGATTGGGAGAATGTCATATGGTCAGATGAAACCAAAATAGAACTTTTTGGTAAAAACTCAACTCATCGTGTTTGGAGGACAAAGAATGCTGAGTTGCATCCAAAGAACACCATACCTACTGTGAAGCATGGGGGTGGAAACATCATGCTTTGGGGCTGTTTTTCTGCAAAGGGACCAGGACCATCCGTGTAAAGGAAAGAATGAATGGATGTATCGTGAGATTTTGAGTGAAAACCTCCTTCCATCAGCAAAGGCATTGAAGATGAAACATGGCTGGGTCTTTCAGCATGACAATGATCCCAAACACACTGCCCGGGCAACGAAGGAGTGGCTTCGTAAGAAGTATTTCAAGGTCCTGGAGTGGCCTAGCCAGTCTCCAGATCTCAACCCCATAGAAAATCTTTGGAGGGAGTTGAAAGTCTGTGTTGCCCAGCAACAGCCCCAAAACATCACTGCTCTAGAGGAGATCTGCATGGAGGAATGGGCCAAAATACCAGCAACAGTGTGTGAAAACCTTGTGAAGACTTACAAAAAAGTCCCACTGTATTTATGACAACTTAGCTAGCTAGCTTGCTGTTAGCTAATTTGTCCTGGGATATAAACATTGGGTTGTTATTTTACCTGAAATGCACAAGGTCCTCTACTCTGACAAATAATCCACAGATAAAACGGTAAACCGAGTGTGTTTCTAGTAATATCTCCTCCTTCAGGCTGCTTCTTCTTCTCTGGACTTTATATGGAGGTTGGCAACCAACTTTAACGTGCATTACCACCACCAACTGCTCTGGATTGTGGACCTCAGTTCGTCTTTCATTCACCCACGTGGGTATATGCTCCTAAAAACCAATGAGGAGATGGGAGAGGCGGGACTTGCAGCGCATCAAGCATCACAAATAGAACCAAGTTCTATTTTGGCACCTGGCTACGCAGACGTGGGTGCAATGACTGAATAACATGTGTACATTTATTTTGCCCCGTTCGCACACGCGATGGGAGCGGTGTGGTCAGAATGTAACCAGTCGCAACGAATTACATTACACTAGTCTCAATTCCGACAAAACATTGAACCTATAAAAATCACATCAGTGTAAACTCAGTGTATGTTTATGCTAGGAAACAAGCTATGTTCTTCCTAATGAAAATAACACCCTGTGGGCGTAAACAATAAGTAGGCTGAAGTGAACCAGATTTTTTTCTCTCACACACACACACACACACACACACACACACACACACAGGTTAGAGCATTGGACTAGTAACCGAGAGGTTGCAAGATCAAATCCCCGAGCTGACAAGTTTTTAAAAATCTGTCATTCTGCCCCTGAACAAGGCAGTTAACCCACTGTACTATCTGTGCATCAACCATTCAATCCTTAGTCTGTTCATAATTATTAAACACACCATCAACGATTAACCAAATTATTTTTATGTTTGATTATTAAACAACAAATTGACTGAAGTTGGTTCAATTACTTGAATTCCATTTAGATATATTTTTTTGTGTGAGCACAATGCCCGTTTCTCTAGAGAGAAATCCTATCAAGCACAAGAGACATCAAATCAAGAACGAACTGTGGGATGCTGTAGGAAGTTGTAGTTTTCAACAGACAAAATATTCAACCTAGTTCAGTGCAGAAAATGTAGTAATGAACTACAATGACCAAAATCCATTGCGCCCATTGTTCACCGGCAGCCCCACACACAGACCGCATGAGAGAGGAATGCACACAACACAGCAACGAGAGGGCTAGAGGGGAATGCCAAAACCAGTACACTATGTGGGTGGAGTTTGCACTGCATATAAGACTGGTTTGTTTTGGGACAACAGACAGAATGTGCTGCTCTGAGCCGAGCCCCCCCACACACACACACAAACAAACAAACACACACACACGACCCAAGACTATGAGTGTGACTCACGGCTCCAGAGGGAGTAGGAGAGGCGGGTGTTGATCTTTCTGTAGAGCTGCCTGTCAATGGGCCATAGGACGCAGGTGCAGAGCTGAATGAAGTTGATGATGAGGCCGCTGACCACAAACACAAATCCAACGAGCAGCTGCACGATGAACAGGCTCTTGATGTACGCTATCAGCCCCATGACCAGGGCTGTCTGGAGGATAGCAGGGCTGCCAACGCACTACGGCCGACCTGGTGGAGAAAACCATGAAAGAAACTATGCATTTCCATTTAATTCGGTGGAAAATACCACCAGGTAGCACCGGTTCTCCATATGACGTTGAGAAATAGTGCATTGTGGGTAGTTCCGAAGATATCCAAAATAAGTTAATAAATATGTACAAAAAATAACATAACTATGATCATGACTACAATTCAGTTACTAAGTATTTGACCACACTGTTGTTACTTCGGTGTGTAAAAACTCATGCTTCCTACCCTTCAAAAAAGGATGTTTATGAATATGAGTCGGGAAAAGAGTTTCCCCTGACCAACTGATCTGACCAGGAATAGGTCTGAGCCTTATTGGCTATGACGAGGACCCAGAGTTCTCTTAGTCTGGTCCCATGGTCAGGGAAAACTCCTGACCCCTTTGATGAGGCTGGGTTAATAGTGGAAGGGTGATAATGTTCAGAAATTCCAGTGCAACTAACCACGGTGGGTTCCCTTCACAAGCCCCGTTTGCACGGCCCGTCAGCTAATACTACAGACCTGTGGGACAGAGAAGAACATCATTACAAACTAGTCACAATCAGTTTAACAGTTAGCCATGCTCAAGGTCCTAAACGGTATCCTAACAGCCATCGATAAGAGACATTACTGTGCAGCCGTATTAATCGACCTGGCCAAGGCTTTCGACTCAATCACCACATTCTTATCGGCAGACACAACAGCATTGGTTTCTCAAATGATTGCCTCGCCTGGTTCACCAACTACTTCTCTGATAGAGTTCAGTGTGTCAAATCGGAGGGCCTGTTGTCCGGACCTCTGGCAGTCTCTATGGGGGTGCCACAGGGTTCAATTGTCGGGCCGACTTTTCTCTGTAACTATCAATGATATCGCTCTTGCAGCGGGTGATTCTTTGATCCACCTCTACGCAGACGACACCATTCTGTATACATCTGACCTTTCTTTGGACACTGTGTTAACAAACCTCCAAACGAGCTTCAATGCCATACAACACTCCTTCCGTGGCCTCCAACTGCTCTTAAATGCAAGTAAAACAAAATGCATGCTCTTCAACCAATCGCTGCCCGCACCTGCCCGCCCGTCCCGCATCACTACTCTGGACGGTTCTGACTTAGAATATGTGGACAACTACAAATACCTAGGTGTCTGGTTAGACTGTAAACTCTCCTTCCAGACTCACATTTTAAGAATCTCCAATACAAAATTACATCTAGAATCTGCTTCCTATTTCGCAACAAAGCATCCTTCACTCATGCTGCCAAACATACCCTCGTAAAACTGACCATCCTACCGATCCTCGACTTCGGCGATGTCATTTACAAAATAGCCTCCAACACTCTACTCAACAAATTGGATGCAGTCTATCACAGTGCCATCCATTTTGTCACCAAAGCCCCATATACTACCCACCACTGCGACCTGCACGCTCTTTGTTGGCTGGCCCTCGCTACATATTCGTCGCCAAACCCACTGGCTCCAGGTCATCTACAAGTCTCTGCTAGGTAAAGCTCCGCCTTATCTCAGCTCACTGGTCACCATAGCAGCACCCACCCGCAGCACACGCTGCAGCAGAAATATCTCACTGGTCACCCCCAAAGCCAATTCTTCCTTTGGCTGCCTTTCCTTCCAGTTCTCTGCTGCCAATGACTGGAACGAACTGCAAAAATCACTGAAGCTGGAGACTCCTATCTACCTCACTAGCTTTAAGCACCAGCTGTCAGAGCAGCTCACAGATCACTGCACATAGCCCATCCAACTACCTCACCCCCATACTGTATTTATTTATCTTGTTCCTTTACACCCCAGTATCTCTACTTGCACATTCATCTTCTACACATCTACAATTCCAGTGTTTAATTGCTATATTGTAATTACTTCACCACCATGGCCTATTTATTGCCACTAGACTGTTTGTTTATTCCATGTGTAACTCTGCGTTGTTGTATGTGTCGAACTGCTTTGCTTTATATTGGCCAAGTCACCCTTGCAAATGAGAACTTGTTCTCAACTAGCCTACCTAATTAAATAAAGGTTAAATAAAAAATAAATAAAAGACAGGAAGATCTGAACAATCTTAACTCTTTCCCAAAACAGAATCTAACTTGCACCAAATGGCCGCAAACAATTTTTTTTAAAGACTGTAAACATCATACAACTGAATAATTCAGAGAACTGTGACAAAAAAAAAATAATAGAGCAGGTTAATTCTGAGGAGATCAGCAGACAACCAGTCAGTTTCTGTGACTTATTTCCATTTCCATTTCCCCAATATTA
This sequence comes from Oncorhynchus mykiss, assembly GCF_057628025.1. NCBI lineage: Eukaryota > Metazoa > Chordata > Actinopteri > Salmoniformes > Salmonidae > Oncorhynchus > Oncorhynchus mykiss. The sequence goes on along the minus strand of NC_143028.1, from coordinate 19,811,248 downwards.
AATAGGAAACTATCAGGTTAAAAACACAGCTTGCCCTCAAAAATAAATTCCCTTCCACCCAAATGGCGTTGCACATAACCTCCCTCCCACTGATATGTACATGTCCGCATACCCACACACACATATACGCTCACACACCCTTTCACCTAGTTGGAAAAAGGCCAGCAACTCCTTACTCACTCCCTTTCTCTCACACACACACACACACACACACACACACACACACACACACACACACACACAATTCAGTGTTTTGCCAACTTTATTTTCAAAGTCACAGCACAGACTTGCCTTGCTGCAACACAGCTGCGGTCCCCAAAGTAGCGTTTTCGCCCCCTCTCCTGCCGCACACCCTCTCCCCTTGCTTCTATGCCTGTCAATCAAATACATTTTATATAGCCCTTTTTACATCAGCAGTTGTCACAAAGTGTTAACTGTTCGTGTGATGTTGCTGTGACTTCTGTTGCAGATAGATAATCCTAGAATTGAGTGGGAAAAGTCGCCAAATGCTATTAAAACCCCTTGGTGGCAAAACTCTCCAAGGCAGCCTGATAAGTAGCTGCATTTGTTGCTAGGCTCTTAACAATAACAGTCTCTGGAGCGGTTTCAAAACTCGCTAAATAAATATAGAGACAAAGTCTCTAAATTGGCAACACTTGCCCCATTCAACCTCTCTGGGATTCTGGTGTGTCCTCTTTGCTAAATCTAGACCACACACACACCCTCAAACAGCAGCCCTGCATCACTCCACTCCCTTCCACATATTACTATCATTAGTAATACTACAGAATTAGTCATACTTTATCCACTAAAGAAATTTCACCTACTGTGCCCCAATTCCTATGTCCAATCTCAATAATAAAATAGGCTACTTTCCAAAGCTATACCGAACCCATCCTAAAACAGTGATAACTACAGTGGCCTAATAACGGAATGAGCATTAAGTCAAAGTTACACTGTTTTTGTCAAATCACATCCTAGAAACAAAATCAATGGCTGTGTGTGTGTGTGTGTGTGTACTACAGGCCAGCTGTACCAACTCCACAGGAGGTCTTACCTACAGAGCGTGGACTTGAGTAACCTCAGTACCCACTGAACCAATTTGAATCAATGTTGGCACCAATGCTTACTGTTGGAACCCACTGAATTGTTTAATCACTATGACCTTGACCTTTTGTCAATATTCCAGCAGCCCAAAAGGCATTTTCTGAGAAAAAAACAACATGTATCTGACCAGCATCTACTCAAATCATTTGAACATATAGGGCTGAGGGAACATAGGGCTGTGGGAACTGAGGTAACGTAGGGCTGTGGGAACTGAGGTAACGTAGGGCTGTGGGAACTGAGGTAACGTAGGTCTGTGAGGGCTAAGGGAACATAGGGCTGAGAGAACAGACTTGGTCCCTCTGAACACACTAACTCTCACCCTCCTGTGTGTGTGTGTGTGTAACGGAGTTGGATTCATAACCTCACTACTTAGCGTGGGTGGAGACATTTCAAGCTATGAAACTGCTAGCTTTTCTATAGTTGGCTAAGACACTGTCGAGCGGGCAGTAGTGGTGCCGTGACCCGGATCTACAGCTGCACTCTGCTCAACGACTGGGGTCACTGGAGTGAGTTTAGGAGGTGCGAGTGTAACAGAGTTGGATTCATAACCTCATTCCACAGCTTGAAACGTCTCCACCTGTGCTTTCGAACTGCTATCTTTTCAAGATCAAGGGTCAGTAAGGACTTGTGAGGAAGGAAGCTATACTGTTAAGCAAGCAGTGACACGTGTGCATATTTCTCCGTGGGCTGACTAGGATTTCCCAATCCACTTTCTCAATACTTCAAGGTTCTGTTCTAACTTCACTGCCCCGAAGAGTTGTGATAGATGCCATAAAGCCAAGGCATAACAGGGTGTGTGGTGTAGGTCTGTAGGAACCATGTTTTAAATGGCCCATTAAACGAAGGCCGTTTCCTGCACCGAAGGCCAGAAAACATCCTTATCCGACACTCAAGAATCAAGCAGACATCCACAAAGGCGGGTGACATTCTCTACGGATACTGATCTTTGGTATAGGCTATCAAACTTCAGGTTTGTCCCACATTGACATCAGGTTGCAATGCAGTGAACTGCTTCCTTCACCAAACAACCACGGCAGTCAAACGTAAAAACGATAGCCGGCAATATCAACTCTGCAACCAAGTCTAATTATAATACAAACAGTTGCTATGGTGCGTCTGGCATCTGCAAGGAGATAATAGCAGGCATGCTTAAAAGGCCCTTCCTATTTCTATTCCTTCTATTTCTCTACAATAGGAGCATCAGTTCACAGTCAAACAGGTGATTGAGGTTTAACACGGAGACATTTTTTCTTTGACTAGTAATTCCATCGTCCAACGATGTCAATATTCATAAAATAACATTGCATTCACACCAATAACCCCTGGGAAATGAGCATAAATACCACTAACCTTGTTCTGGAAGAGAGAGCAAGTCGTTTTGTCAAAGTGTGAAGCCCTAGCTTTGCCCACAGACAGGAACAGAGTGAGAATTACTAATAGTGGGAAAGAGAGCTTGAGAACCACCAGCGCTCCTCGGTAAACATGAGTGAACTTTGGAGTCTTGCCTAAGAGACTAATGACATCTCACAAGCCCGTCCATTACCAGAGTGGGAAACTTGTCCCCACACAGAACAAAAAGGAGAGGGATACACTCCCTCAGCCTGCCTGCCAAAGCGCTGCCTAGTGAGGGGGGATGGGGAGAGGGCGGAGAGGGGATGGGGAGGAGGGGATGTCTGCCATCACCTGATCCCCTCAGACGAATGGCTGGCCGTCAATACTGGGCCAACGAACTGAGTGACACACACACACACACAAAGAGGTTAAAAAAGTTCAGGCATTTTTCACCAGGTATAAGGGGGGTGGGGGAGACTGCGTCCTGCTTTCGTTCCCCCCCGACACAAACTCTATTCTAATCACTGAATGAAATTGAGTGAAAGAAATAGAACACGTGTTAAAACTTTTTATTTTTTAAGTCTATACACAGGCCAAGACATTTTGGGGATGTTCAGTTGTCTCTCAACTCATCTCTTGCTTTCTATGGGCATGGTGCTTGTATAGGCTGCTTGTCTATTAGTTTGAGACCAAATGGTCTCATCGTGTTATTTCATGATCATTTGATGATTTACCCAATTATTTCCTAAGAAGTCCACTGTTTGCCAACTAGGGGGCCTCAGGCAGATTTCAGTAGATAAAACTACAAACATCTCACATATAGTATGTATGTAGGCATTAACACATTGTGAAATGTCATTTTGTCTTAATGTGATTTCTGATGTAGGGGGTCCCCATATATTTGTTTAAGCGTTTCAGTGAGTCTTGAAACAGAAACGATTTACAACCCCTGGCCTAGCCTACATGGCAGGCAAAGGATGTAAATTGCCATTGATTATGTACCAGGTTAATTCCATTTAGCAGGCTACCAAGTATGCAAGGGTACACACACACACACACACACACACAAGGCCTGATTGGATGTGGGTTGTGGCAGAGATTAGCAATAGCCACTCAGGGCTAAACTGATTAACAGGGAGAAACAGCCTGGCCAACATTGGCCTTCCGAGGGCCAAAACAGGCTAAACTTGGCCAAGATATTCAGCAGCAGAAGGTCCCGAGCCACGTCTGAACAAATAAGACAAACCCACAGAAGTCAACAACCAACCAAGCCCAGTCTACACTCTCCCGAAACCAGTGTCAGGCAGTAGAATAGATTTTAATTTATAGTTTGTGGTTGCCCACAGCCTCAAGCAGTTGGAGTCAACAAACGTACCCGTCATGTCTATAAAGTTCTTATAAATTCTGGCGCGATCCTCGACTGCTCCCTCAACAGGACTTACCAGTAGGTATAGTATGCGATCGCCAGCACCACCAGTGCCCCACACAGCCCTGTAAAGAGCATCACGGCCCCCTGGTTCAGCATCTTCACCCCCCTCGTTGATTACCTCACCCACCCCCCCCACCCCCCCAAGGAAAGAAAAAAGGATCACGGAAAAGAAAGAGATGAAAATCTCCAAAGCGTTTTAAGAGGAGGACGAGGGGGAGTCAGTGTCCACGGTGCCCGAGACTCATGCTAATACGCATAGGAGACCAACTATGATGACAGCATGAACACTAAATCCCAAGGAAAAGAGGAGGATGAGGAGGGAGCGTCCATCTGCGCAACAAGAAAGCAACTCAGGTGAGAAACGAAAGAGCTAGTCGGCGACGGCTTCGCACCAGATCCCCACAAGACGAGAACAATAATCAAGACACGCTGGTTTAAAAGTGTTAAAACAGACGGAACACAGAAGGAGCCTCTCCTCTGTACAGAGAGGAAAATGAGAGATGTTGGATAACAAAGCTCTAATCTGGCCTAGAACAGATTAGCACTGCTTAGTGCTCTTGCAGAAGCACCCTGGATAAATCACCATCCATTTGTACGGGGGGGGGGGGGGGGGGTTGGGTGGAGAAGCTCAGCTGCTGTGATGGGTCGTGTTCAATAGTCACCAAAATGGAAGAAAGCAGATGGACACTGGGAGTGCCTGGATTGGTCTGATAAAATGCACATTTTTACTTTCCGTTGCTCAATTTTTTAAAACGCTTTGTTACAGTCCTTTCATGGAGGTGATCAGGCCCCACACCACTGTCCTATCTAAACGACCACCCCTCATCACTGTCAAACGCTCCCTAAAACACTTCAGCGAACAGGCCTTTCTAATCGACCTGGCCGGGGTATCCTGGAACGACATTGACCTCATCCCGTCAGTAGAGGATGCCTGGTTATTCTTTAAAAGTGCCTTCCTCACCATCTTCAATAAGCATGCCCCATTCAAAAAATGTTGAACTAGGAATAGATATAGCCCTTGGTTCACTCCAGACCTGTCTGTCCTCAACCAGCACAAAACTTCCTGTAGTGGACTGCAATAGCATCGAATAGTCCCCGCGATATGCAACTGTTCAGGGAAGTTAGGAACCAATATACACAGGCAGTTAGGAAAGCTAAGGCTAGCTCTTTCAAACAGAAATTTGTATCCTGAAATTTGCATCCTGTAACTCCCAAAAGTTTTGGGACACTGTAAAGTCCATGGAGAACAAGAGCACCTCCTCCCAGCTGCCAACTGCACTGAGGCTAGGTAACACTGTCACCACCGATAAATCCAAGATAATCGAGAATTTCAATAAGCATCTCTCTACGGCTGGCAATGCTTTCCTCCTGGCTACCCCAACCCAAGTCAACAGCTCCAAGCCTCCCCAGCTTCTCCGTCACACAAATCCAGATAGCAGATGTTCTGAAAGAGCTGCAAAACCTGGACCCGTGCAAATCAAATTATCTGCCGAAATTATTGCAACCCCTATTACCAGTCTGTTCAACCTCTCTTTCATAACGTCTGAGATCCCTAAAGATTGGAAAGCTGCCGCGGTCATCTCCCTCTTCAAAGGGGGTGACACTCTAGACCCAAACTGTTATACACCTATATCCATCCTGCCCTGCCTTTGTAAAGTTTTCGAAAACCAAGTTAATAAACAGATCACTGACCATTTCGAATCCCACCGTACCTTCTGCGCTGTGCAATCTGTTTTCCGAGCTGGTCACGGGCGCACCTCAGCCACGCTCAAGGTACTAAATGATATCATAACCGCCATCGATAAAATATTGTACTGTGAAGCTGTCTTCATCGACCTGGCCAAGGCTTTCGACTCTGTCAATCACCATATTATTATCAGCAGACTCAACAGCCTTGGTTTCTCAAATGGCTGCCTCGCCTGGTTCACCAACTACTTCTCAGGCAGAGTTCAGTGTGTCAAATCAGAGGGCCTGTTGTCCGGACCTCTGGCTGTCTCTATGGGGGTACCACAGGGTTCAATTCTCGGGCCGACTCTTTTCTCTGTATATATCAAATATGTCGCTCTTGCTGCGGGTGATTCCCTGATCCACCTCTACGCAGACGACACCATTCTGTATACATCTGGCCCTTTGGACACTGTGTTAACAAACCTCCAAACGAGCTTCAATGCCATACAACACTCCTTCCATGGCCTCCAACTGCTCTTAAAACGCTAGAAAAACTAGCTTCAACCGATCGCTGCCCGCACCCGCCCACCCGACTAACATCACTACTCTGGACGGTTCTGACATAGAATATGTGGACACTACAAATACCTAGGTGTCTGGCTAGACTGCAAACTCTCCTTCCAGACTCATATTAAACATCTCCAATCCAAAATTAAATCTAGAATCGGCTTTCTATTCCGCAACAAAGCCTCCTTCACTCATGCCGCCAAACATACCCTGGTAAAACTGACCATCCTACCGATCCTCGACTTCGGTGATGTCATTTACAAAAGCCTCCAACACTCTACTCAGCAAACTGGATGCAGTCTATCACAGCGCCATCCATTTTGTGACCAAAGCCCCATATACCACCCACCACTGCGACCTGTATGCTCTAAATCGGCTGGCCCTCGCTACATATTCGTCGCCAGACTCACTGGCTCCAGGTCATCTATAAGTCTTTGCTAGGTAAAGCTCTGCCTTAACTCAGGTTCACTGGTCACAATAACAACACCCACCCGTAGCACGCGCTCCAGCAGGTATATCTCACTGGTCATTCCCAAAGCCAACACCTAATTTGGCCGTCTTTCCTTCCAGTTCTCTGCTGCCAATGACTGGAACGAATTGCAAAAATCGCTGAAGCTGGAGACTTATATTTCCCTCAACTTTAAAACATCAGCTATCCGAGCATCTAACCGATCGCTGCAGCTGTACATAACCCATCTGAAATAACCCATCCAATCTACCTACCTCATCCCCATATTGTTTTGATTTACTTTTCTGCTCTTTTGCATACCAGTATTTCTACTTGCACATCATCATCTGCACATCTATCACTCCAGTGCTAAATTGTAATTACTTGCTACTATGGTCTATTTATTGCCTTACCTCCTCACGCCATTTGCACACACTGTATATAGACTTTATTTTGTTTTAAATCTATTGTGTTATTGACTGTACACTTGTTTATTCCATGTGTAACTCTGTTGTTGTTTGTGTCGCACTGCTTTACTTTATCTTGGCCAGGTCGCAGTTGTAAATGAGAACTTATTCTCAATTACCTGGTTAAATAAAGGTGAAATAAATAAATAACACCATCCAACCCCACCTACTGGTGGACAAGCTGGAGAATTTGGGTGTCAACTCTCTACTGATCAAGTGAATTAATAGTTTCCTTGTGAACCGTACTCAACAAGTGAAGTTTAAATCTGTCATCTCTACACCTAGAATGGTAAATACGGCAGCCCCTCAAGTTTGCGTACTTTCACCGATACTGTACACAAACGATTGTCAAACCTCTGACGCAGCCCACACATTTTTTTAATATGCAGATGACATCGCTGTTGTGGGTTTCCTCCACTCAGACCAAGCCTCTATTCAAGGTTTTGACAGAGAAACAGCTCAATTCATCCAGTGGTGTGCAGATAACTTTCTTGAAATTAACGTTAAGAAAACAAAGAGATGGAAATTGATTTCCGAAGGAACAAAACTCCACTACCTCCTACGAAGATCAATGGGAAATCAGTCGATAGAGTGACCACATAAGTACCGAGGAATCGAAATAGACAAGCTGAAATCCAATGACTGTGCCTTTGCAAAGATTGTTTTTTTTTTTTTATGCAAACTGAACCATTTTAAAATGTTGACCACCATATCGTACAAATGTTCTATAAATCTGTCCTGCAGAGTGTGCTGTCCTTTGGTCTGATATGCGTGTTTGGAAACATGTAATTGGTATAGATCAAGAATCAACCACCAACCTGTACACAAAACTCATCCTCATAAAACAGCATTTTACAGGACAGTACTAATCCCATTCACTCAAAATTCAGTCACAGCAGCAGCCGGACAAGGGGAAAGAGACTTCTTCAAAAGAAAATCAAAACAGAAAGATATGGGGAATCTTTTATTCCAACAGCCAATAGTCTGTTGATCCCTTGAGTACACAACATATTGCAATTTTATTGAAATGTGTAGCTAGTGCACTTTAAATGAATTATATTGTTTTATGTACGTCTTTTTAGGCACCTGACCAAATTAATTTCCCCCTGGTGGGATAATAAAGTTGATCTGAATAGGTAAATGCCACAGGCAGTGACTAAGTCCAATTCATATTCTAGACAACATAATTTCACAGTTTCACATTACATTTCTTCCTCTATAAGTGACGTTTCACCCTTCTCTCCCCATATATATATAACCCACTGGCAGTAATTACAAGGTTAACCAAATTTACAATGTTATCTGAATTTATTATGGCAACATGCAAATCTGCAAACTCCTGAAAACATCTATGCAACCAGACAATGTGAAAGATTAGGTATAAAGGCTTCAAATTGGAAGTACACAGAGACATTTCATGAGATTAGTATGGAATGACGTTTCGGGCTTTGCGTGTCATAAAAGATACGTCAAATAACACTATTTGACACACCAAATAAACTTGTTGACCAATCAGGACCTAAATATGACTGCACGTCACATAATAATTTAACGCGTTTATAATTGTTTTATGTCGTTATTACACATTGATTACAACATCACTCGTATTTCATATGTCACAGCGATTCACCGACACGTGCTATGATGCTGGTAAAGTTGTCTCTTGCACCTGCCGCATGAGACAGACACACTTCCCCAAACTCTGGGACAGTACTGGTATAAAAAAAAAAAAAAAAGCTAACTAGCTGATGGATGCAAACAATGTTCTCCCCCCCCCCCAAAACATTGCAATTCTACATCAGTTTAAGTAGCTATAGTTAGCTAGCTAACCATCTAGATACAGTGCCTTGCGAAAGTATTCGGCCCCCTTGAACTTTGAGACCTTTTGCCACATTTCAGGCTTCAAACATAAAGATATAAAACTGTATTTTTTTGTGAAGAATCAACTACAAGTGGGACACAATCATGAAGTGTAACCACATTTTTTAACAAATCAAAAACTGAAAAATTTGGCGTGCAAAATTATTCAGCCCCTTTACTTTCAGTGCAGCAAACTCTCTCCAGAAGTTCAGTGAGGATCTCTGAATGATCCAATGTTGACCTAAATGACTAATGATGATAAATACAATCCACCTGTGTGTAATCAAGTCTCCGTATAAATGCACCTGCACTGTGATAGTCTCAGAGGTCCGTTAAAAGCGCAGAGAGCATCATGAAGAACAAGGAACACACCAGGCAGGTCCGAGATACTGTTGTGAAGAAGTTTAAAGCCGGATTTGGATACAAAAAGATTTCCCAAGCTTTAAACATCCCAAGGAGCACTGTGCAAGCGATAATATTGAAATGGAAGGAGTATCAGACCACTGCAAATCTACCAAGACCTGGCCGTCCCTCTAAACTTTCAGCTCATACAAGGAGAAGACTGATCAGAGATGCAGCCAAGAGGCCCATGATCACTCTGGATGAACTGCAGAGTTCTACAGCTGAGGTGGGAGACTGTCCATAGGACAACAATCAGTCGTATATTGCACAAATCTGGCCTTTATGGAAGAGTGGCAAGAAGAAAGCCATTTCTTTAAGATATCCATAAAAAGTGTCGTTTAAAGTTTGCCACAAGCCACCTGGGAGACACACCAAACATGTGGAAGAAGGTGCTCTGGTCAGATGAAACCAAAATTGAACTTTTTGGCAACAATGCAAAACGTTATGTTTGGCGTAAAAGCAACACAGCTCATCACCCTGAACACACCATCCCCACTGTCAAACATGGTGGTGGCAGCATCATGGTTTGGGCCTGCTTTTCTTCAGCAGGGACAGGGAAGATGGTTAAAATTGATGGGAAGATGGATGGAGCCAAATACAGGACCATTCTGGAAGAAAACCTGATGGAGTCTGCAAAAGACCTGAGACTGGGACGGAGATTTGTCTTCCAACAAGACAATGATCCAAAACATAAAGCAACATCTACAATGGAATGGTTCAAAAATAAACATATCCAGGTGTTAGAATGGCCAAGTCAAAGTCCAGACCTGAATCCAATCGAGAATCTGTGGAAAGAACTGAAAACTGCTGTTCACAAATGCTCTCCATCCAACCTCACTGAGCTCGAGCTGTTTTGCAAGGAGGAATGGGAAAAAAATTCAGTCTCTCGATGTGCAAAACTGATAGACATACCCCAAGCGACTTACAGCTGTAATCGCAGCAAAAGGTGGCGCTACAAAGTATTAACTTAAGGGGGCTGAATAATTTTGCACGCCCAATTTTTCATTTTTTGATTTGTTAAAAAAGTTTGAAATATCCAATAAATGTCGTTCCACTTCATGATTGTGTCCCACTTGTTGTTGATTCTTCACAAAAAAATACAGTTTTATATCTTTATGTTTGAAGCCTGAAATGTGGCAAAAGGTCGCAAAGTTCAAGGGGGCCGAATACTTTCGCAAGGCACTGTAAGTGTCATCTTAAAATACCCCTAATTTATAAGACAGTTTTTGTATTTGGTTGATGATGGTTGGACCCGGTCAATCCACAATAGCGAGATTAAGCTAGCTCGCTGCTTATAACTAGTTTGGGGCAACAGTGCAAGGTAGCTGACTAGCTTGTTTAGTTTGTTAGCTAGCTAGTTTTTTTCATGAACTGAAGTTTGATTTCAATAGAACAACAAGTGGCTGGCTAACTAATACGTAGTCACATATATTCCTTAATCATTGCTAAGAATGTTGAAAATGATTGCAGTTTCTGATCATTTTTCCTGGCTGGTCGTATTGGTTCTAGATAAGTACCCAAGCTAAAGCTACTTAGCTAGCTACCCCAGAAGTTGCTAATAACACCTGTATCAAAGACATTTGTGATTGACTTTGTCATACTGCAAACCGAAGTCAACGCAGTAGGGAGACAGCCTACCTCCAGTTTCCAAACTGTTATCAACGGTGACAAAATGCTTGATTATTATTCTGTATTTCGACTAGCTAGGATTAATCAGGTGAAACTGCTTGGGATGTGGTTGGCAGGCAGACAGAACCAGCAAGATCACCATTGTTTCTCCCCTGCTTCTGGGATAGTTGCATGTCGGGGAGAATGTTGGACAACCTAGCGAACATTTGTGATTTTGCTTGTTATTTTAAATGCTCACACATATGTTTTCCCATTCGGTCTAACACATAATGGCTTATTACCAACGCAGTATTGTAAACACATTGTGGCTGGTGTGTGCTTCTTTGTAGCCCAATTGTTTTTGTTTTTACAGTGCTCCTGACCTTAGTGGTGGCACTTGGCTTAGTTGCGCATGCAAATTCAGCACGCACAACATTGTTGTAATAGAAGTTGGCTATTTGGCACATCAAATTAAAAGCTTATTTGATGTTTCGTCTTTTTTGACACGCAAAGACCCAAACGGCATTCCATAAATACGTGTTGAAGGTTAAGGAGTTTGGGGCAGTGTTGCCAACTCCTCAGTAAGGAAAGTAGCTATAGGCTGTCCTAAAAGTTGCTACATGACATCATCACCTAATTTGCATAATTGGCCATGTGCAAGTAATTGTGATGGACGCCGTAGGAGGGAGGAATAACGTTGTGGGAGAGACAAAAAGTGAGTAAAAAAACACCCTAAATATGTTTAGAACTACAAATGAACTTTCTTCTGTCAATTCTTGTTTTTTTTATGTCACAATTCCAACCCTCCTCCTTTATCCGGGCTTGGGACCGGCAAAAGTGACCCAAAAGAGACACTCCGGCGGAGTTACTTAGTTTTTTTAATGTAAGCCAGGGCGGGATCAGCCAGCGGTGGCTTCCCGCATGCGCAAACCATTTGGACCAGTCTGGACCCGGAGGGCTCCAATTTAAGGTTATGGTTAGGCATAATGTTAGCAGTGTGGTTAGGGTTAGTTTTAAAATCAGATTTTAAGAAATTGTAGAAATAGGCGGGGTTTTTGACTTTGTGGCTGTGGTAACAAGTGACGACCACGTCGTGTTCAACAACACAAAGGAGCTGATTGGTTGACACTGCCATTCCAAAATTTATGCGGTGGCTACTACAAGCTAGCATGAGGACGAAAAAGGCTGTTTTCGTGGAAAAATAGCAGTATTTTAATATTTTCGATGGAGCAGTGTTGATAAAAGTAAAACCTGGAGTACAGAGTCATATCCCATCCCTGCATTACGGTATGTTTTCCGACCCATATCTCGTGCCGGCTCCACTGTGTCTTAATGTAACCAGGATCGCATTCTGACCCCAGTGCAGCTCAGTGTAAACAAGCGTAACGGTCGGTATCTTCCGGCAAGCTACTGTGCATGAGAAATGGTGGTGCAGCGGTCTAAGGCACTGCATCTCAGAGCAAGAGGCGTCACTACAGTCCCTGGTTCGATTCCAGTCTGTGTCACATCCGGCCGTGATTGGGAGTCCCATAGGGCGGCGCACAATTGGCCCAGTGTCTTCCAGGTTTGGCCCGGGATAGACCGTCATTGTAAATAAGACTTTGCCCAATTTGCTCAAAAAAATAAAAGGGAACACTAAAATGACACATCCTAGATCTGAATGAATGAAATACTCTTATTAAATACTTTTTTTACATAGTTGAATGTGCTGACAACAAAATCACACAAAAATGATCAATGGAAATCAAATGTATCAACCCATGGAGGTCTGGATTTGGAGTGACACTCAAAATTAAAGTGGAAAACCACACTACAGGCTGATCCAACTTTGATGTAATGTCCTTAAAATGTCTAGTAATGTCCTCAAAATGAGGCTCCGTAGTGTGTGTGGCCTCCACGTGCCTGTATGATCTCCCCACAATGCCTGGGCATGCTCCTGATGAGGTGGCAGATGGTCTCCTGAGGGATCTAAAGCATCCGCCAACTCCTGGACAGTCTGTGGTGCAACGTGGCGTTGGTGGATGGAGCGAGACATGATGTCCCAGATGTGCTCAATTGGATTCAGGTCTGGGGAACGGGCGGGCCAGTCCATAGCATCAATGCCTTTCTCTTGCAGGAACTGCTGACACACTCCAGCCACATGAGGTCTAGCATTGTCTTGCATTAGGAGGAACCCAGGGCCAACCGCACCAGCATATGGTCTCACAAGGGGTCTGAGGATCTCATCTCGGTTACCTCTGGCGAGCACATGGAGGGCTGTGCGGCCCCCCAAAGAAATGCCACCCCACACCATGACTGACCCACCGCCAAACCGGTCATGCTGGAGGATGTTGCAGGCAGCAGAACGTTCTCCACGGCGTCTCCAGACTCTGTCACGTCTGTCACGTGCTCAGTGTGAACCTGCTTTCAGCTGTGAAGAGCACAAGGCGCCAGTGGCGAATTTGCCAATCTTGGTGTTCTCTGGCAAATGCCAAACGTCCTGCACGGTGTTGGGCTGTAAGCACAACCCCCACCTGTGGACGTCGGGCCCTCATACCACCCTCATGGAGTCTGTTTCTGACCGTTTGAGCAGACACATGCACATTTGTGGCCTGCTGGAGGTCATTTTGTAGGGTTCTGGCAGTGCTCCTCCTGCTCCTCCTTGCACAAAGGCGGAGGTAGCGGTCCTGCTGCTGGGTTGTTGCCCTCCTACGGCCTCCTCCATGTCTCCTGATGTACTGGCCTGTCTCCTGGTATCGCCTCCATGCTCTGGACACTACGCTGACAGACACAGCAAACCTTCTTGCCACAGCTCGCATTGATGTGCCATCCTGGATGAGCTGTACTACCTGAGCCACTTGTGTGGGTTGTAGACTCCGTCTCATGCTACCACTAGAGTGAAAGCACCGCCAGCATTCAAAAGTGATCAAAACATCAGCCAGGAAGCATTGGAACTGAGAAGTGGTCTGTGGTTATCACCTGCAGAACCACTCCTTTATTGGGGGTGTCTTGCTAATTGCCTATAATTTCCACCTGTTGTCTATTCCATTTGCACAAAAGCATGTGAAATTTATTGTCAATCAGTGTTGCTTCCTAAGTGGACAGTTTGATTTCACAGAAGTGTGATTGACTTGGAGTTACATTGTGTTGTTTAAGTGTTCCCTTTATTTTTTTGAGCAGTGTACATGGCCCTTATCTTTCATCAGTGAGAAGGAATACTTCAAATAAAAGATACACTTACTGTAGCAGTTTTGCACAGATCCATACCATCTTAGAGTGCCTCCATCCGAGGAAACTACACTTTCGCTACACTTCCTGAGTTACGCTTACACACAGTTGTTCAGAGCATGCTAGATAGCTTAACACAGGCGGTCGCCTCGTCTTCCATATGTTTTCCATAAACAAGCGCTGTAACATGGAGATATGACCATGTGGAAACACTAATCCTATCAAAGTTTGTATGATTTTAACCTTGTTTTTTAAAAATAATTTCTCGCTGATATGAAAGATAAGGTCATTATGGTTCCGAAAACATACCACAAGCGCCACGTGTTAATGTTCAGGTCCCCCTACAGAAAATGCCTTGACTCTTATGTGACTTATGTATAATGTAATGGAACTGAGTCATGATCAAGGGCTAGTGGTTGACTGACATTAGCTGATCTAATTCATTCACACGTGGGAGTGTATTATGAACATAAATAGTTGCTGGTTAATTCCGCATGCATATTTATACTGACTTTAGTTAGCTAACACACTCCAATTTTCATGTGAATGCCAGCATTAACTGAGAGTCACAGCTAGCTAGCTAGGCTAACTTCTCCTAGCTATCTAGTTTCTCTCTAACGTTAACTCGAACTTGGTTGTAACCCTAATATGTGACTGGAGTTGAGCCTATTATTTCAAGTCTGTATCCTACAAATAAATCAATTGTGAAGCATTTGCGAGTGCGACACACTAGGTTGGCTGGAACATTAAGCGCTCAGCATTTAAACAACATTTTGTTGTATTAAATAATTAGTCTATAAATTGTGCATTTAGACTGTGAAATACTTACAATTAAATTAAATTAAAAATGCCTTACTAGGCTCAGTCTACAGAGTCTGTTGCTTCAGGCCCATGAGATGGTGCAGGCCAGCAGCGGAGAACACCCTCTCGGCGCAGTGTGGTGGCAGGACAACAACCTCTCCCTCAATGTGAGCAAGACAAAGGAGCTGATTGTGGACTACAGGAAAAGGCCGGCCGAACAGGCCCCCATTAACATCGACGGGGCTGTAATGTAGCGGGTCATGAGTTTCAAGTTCCTTGGTGTCCACATCACCAACGAACTATCATGGTCAAAACACACCAAGACAGTCGTAAAGAGGGCACGACAGCACCTTTTCCCCCTCAGGAGACTGAAAAGATTTGGCATGGGTCCCCAGATCCTCAAAAAGTCGAGAGCATCCTGGTTGCATCTCCGCCTGGTATGGAAACTGCTCGGCATCTGACAGTAAGGTGCTACAGAGCGTAGTGTGTATGGCCCAGTACATTACTGGGGCCAAGTTTCCTGCCACCCAGGGGCTATATAATAGGCGGTGTCAGAGGAAAGCCCAAAAAATTGTCAGAGACGCCAGTCACCCAAGTCATAGACTTTTTCCTCTAATTTATTTTATTTATGTATTATATTAAGTTAAAATAAAAAAGTGTTCATTCAGTATGGTTGTAATTGTCATTATTACAATTCAACAACCTTTTTCAGGATCATGTCTTTCAAAGATAATTCGTAAAATTCCAAATAACTTAACAGATCTTCATTGTAAAGGGTTTAAACACTGTTTCCCATGCTTGTTCAATGAACCATAAAAAATTAATGAACATCCACCTGTGGAACGGTCGTTAAGACACTAACAGCTTACCGATGGTAGGCAATTAAGGTCACAGTTATGAAAACTTAGGACACTAAAGAGGCCTTTCTATGGACTCTGAAAAACACCCAAAGAAAGATGCCCAGGGTCCCTGCTTATCTGCGTGAACATGCCTTAGGCATGCTGCAAGGAGGCATGAGGATCCCCCCCCCCCCCCCTTTGTTCAGGGACACATTATTATATTTCTGTTAGTCACATGTCTGTGGATCTTGTTCAGTTTATGTCTCAGTTGTTAAATCTTGTTATGTTCATACAAATATTTACACAAAACCTCTTGGAACTACCCATCCCGGATCTGGGAGAATTGTCATCAACTACACTAATTAGCATAGCGCAACGGTCAAATAATATTACTAGAAAATATTCATATTCATGAAATCACAAGTGAAATATAGTGAAACACAGCTTAGCCTTTTGTTAATCACCCTGTCGTCTCAGATTTTGAAATTATGCTTTACAGCCAAAGCAAGACAACCGTTTGTGTAAGTTTATCAATAGCCTAGCATAGCATTATGTCCAGCTAGCAGCAAGAAGCTTGGTCACGAAAATCAGAAAAGCAATCAAATTAATTGTTTACCTTTGAGGATCTTCGGATGTTTTCACTCACGAGACTCCCAGTTAGACAGCAAATGTTCCTTTTGTTCCATAAAGATTATTTTTATACCCAAAATACCTCCGTTTGCTGGTCACGTTATGTTGAAAAATCCACCTGAAATAGCGGTCATGACAACGCTGAAAAAAAATCTAAATTATATCCACAATATCGACAGAAACATGGCAAATGTTTTTTATAATCAATCCTCAAGGTGTTTTTCAAATATCTATTCGATAATATATCAACCGGGACAATTGGCTTTTCAGTAGGAGCGAGAGGAAAAATGACTACCTCTGTCTTTTACGCAAGAATCACTCAGAGCCCTCAGCTGGCCACTTACGCAATATTGTCGTTTACACTCATTCTTCAACATTAAGGCGTGAAACTACGTCAAAATGCTGTAGACACCTTAGGGAATACGTAAAAATAGGAATCTGGTTGATATCCCTTTCAATGGTCAATAGGGGTACATAGGAACACAACGGTTTCAAAATAAGAGGCACTTCCTGATTGGATTTTCCTCTGGGTTTCGCCTGCAATATCAGTTGTTATACTCACAGACAATATTTTGACAGTTTTGGAAACTTTAGTGTGTTTTCTATCCTAAGCTGTCAATTATATGCATATTCTAGCATCTGGTCCTGAGAAATAGGCAGTTTACTTTGGGAACGATATTTTTCCAAAAATAAAAATAGTGCCCCCTAGTTTCAAGAGGTTCAGTTTGCTGAAAATAAACACAGTTGACAGTGAGAGAACGTTTCTTTTTTTGCTGAGTTATTATTATATATATATATATAAAAATAATTAATCGGGATCGGCTTTTTTTGGTCTTCCAATAAATCGGTATCGGCGTTGAAAAATCTGAATCGGTTGACCTCTACAAGACATGTCTGATTCGTGCCTGTCTGAGTGGACTAATCCATTGTGGATGCCGTGGGGGTGGTGCAATCCATCACTAAGACATGTGCTACTGAAATTGTATATGATTAGAGAAAGGGGGATACCTAGTCAGTTGTACAACTGAAATGTGTCTTCCGGATTTAACCCAACCCCTCTGAATCAGAGAGGTGCGGGGGGCTGCCATAATCGACGTCCACGTCTTTGGATTAACTGCTTTGCTAAGGGGGCAGAACGACAGATATGTACCGTGTCAGCTCAGGGATTCTATCCAGCAACCTTTCAGTTACTGGCCCAATGCTCTAACCACTAGGCTACCTTATATTATGTAAGAACAATGGTGCAACACTAATAAAAATAATATTATTTTATAACAAATGCACATTCTCCTGTGTTGGATAACAATCGCTGTCTGTGGTTCTGAAACATCAGTGTGCTGTTGAATAGGTGCCTTTTCCTAGACAATGTTGCTATGTGCCTAATAGCAAAGTTAACCAGCATATTGGTGTTGAGAACAATGCGACTGAAATAGCAGCGGAGTTAGGGGACGAGAACTGTTTTGTGCAAAACGCAAGGTAAGCCTACACAAAACACAGCCTTTATTTTAAGTGCTACTAAAATCCCTTATGGGAAAAATGAATGGTGGAAAAACAATTGCAACCATTTCTTGTTTGACCTGGTACTCTATAGCAGCACACAAGTAGTTTACAAAAAAATGTTATAACAAAATAATATTTTAAAAATAATACAAAAAACAAATACTAAAAATAAAAATGACAAAAAAGTAGCCTACAAATGCATGATGGGCAGGCACACCGACAGTGTTATTGCACAAAATGGTATGCACTATCATCTGAAGAGGTATGTGGCAGGGTCTACAGTCAATCACGGATTACAAAAAGAAAACCAGCCCCGTCACGGACCAGGATGTCTTGCTCCCAGGCAGACTAAATAACTTTTTTGCCCGCTTTGAGGACAATACAGTGCCACTGACACGGCCCGCAACCAAAACGTGCAGACTCTCCTTCACTGCAGTAGACGTGAGGAAAACATTTAAACGTGTCAACCCTCGCAAGGCTGCAGGCCCAGACGGCATCCCCAGCCGCGCCCTCAGAGCATGCGCAGACCAGCTGGCTGGTGTGTTTACGGACAAATACTTAGTTTCCACCATAATTGGCAAATTAATTAATTAAAAATCCTACAATGTGATTTTCTGGATTTTCTTTTCTCATTTTGTCTGTCATAGTTGAAGTGTACCTGTGATGAAAATTACAGGCCTCTCATCTTTTTAAGTGGGAGAACTTGCACAATTGGTGGCTGACTAAATACTTTTTTGCCTCACTGTACCCTACATTATTCATCTCGTATATACATGTATCACTAGCCACTTTAACTATGCCACTTTGTTTACATACTCATCTCATATGTATATACTGTACTCAATACCATCTACTGTATCTTGCCTATGCCACTCTGTACCATCACTCATTCATATATCTTTATGTACATATTCTTTATCCCCTTACACTTGTGTCTATAAGGTAGTAGTTTTGGAATTGTTAGCTAGATTACTTGTTGGTTATTACTGCATTGTCGGAACTAGAAGCACAAGCATTTCGCTACACTTGCATTAACATCTGCTAACCATGTGTATGTGACAAATAAAATTTGATTTGAATGTGTACATCAAAGGTTCAACATTCAGCTTCTACTACCATTTCTGTCAAGCCGTCTACGCGTACAGTTTGATGCATATGTTCAATAAATCCAATGTATGCGCCACACAGAACGTACTACAACAACTGCCTCTGCAACGCAATGCTGTAAGGCAAACGCAGCGTGCCATTGGAAATGAATGTACTTCTGGTACCAAAATGCAAAAACACCCAGTGTGATAGAGGCGTGAGCTCACGAAGTGAGCGCTACTGGAGAAGGCCGAAGCTCCAGCCTTGGAAAACTCGTTCAGCGCTCCAGTCAAATTGGGCACGCTCTGCTCACATACTGTGGTCATACCTACCAAACCTGAGTCCAGACTGCTATGCAGTGATATGTTAAATTAGGTGGCATGTTAGCTAGCTACTGCAGTGGTTTTACCTATCTAGTTAACCAGGGGTGTATTCATCACGGAAACCGTTTACCGTTTAACAACCAAACGGAAATGAGGCGGGACCTACCTGCATTTGTCCAATAGAAACTCTGGTTTAGGTTGTCCGTCTGAGTAAACGTTTTGCAACAGAATCGACGTAAATATTATTTACACCTCTGCTAACTTGGATAGCATTTTAGCTAGCTAACGTTACCTGATTTCTGGATCCCGACGACGTGGAATGCTACCAAACAGGTCCAACGCGTTGCTTTTCAACTCAAGACATAAATAACATTGGTGTCTTTGCACCACAGAGTCATAGACGCATATATTTTTCAATATAAAGGTTTATCTTTTAGCTAGCTAGCTACATCCTTCTGTGAAACATGCAACTTCCTGTCTATCCAACCACAAACTCTGTCCCCCTGGAAACAATGCATAACAATAAAGAGTATCTATTATATTTCCAAGATAATCGAGTGACCACTCTAACGATGGTAATACGTGTCCTCAAAGATGGAAGGCAGGTGGGAGGTGGCGAGATCAGGTGGGACCATTCTAGCCAATGAGAGGCCAGATACGCGTGTGCACAACAGTCACAACACCATAGACACAACTCGGATATAAAGTTGATGTTTTTTCTGCCGATATGCTACGTGCATCCAATTATATCAGTGCACCCGTAACAACCTAACCATTACCGAACTTATATTGGATCAAATAAGCCTCACGTAGCAAATTCATTGTTTTTTTGTTGACCAAATTTGACTCTCTCATCGACCTCTTTGGCAGAGAGTAAACACTCTCGCTTTGCCTCTTCCTCTCTGATAACAAGCCAGCGTTTCCATTATGTCCCCTCTCTCACCCAACACCTGTGACGGAATTGTAATGCAGGTAGATATCCCTGTGACTCGTTTCATTCTGAATATGTTAGGGGTTTTTCCTACATTGAACTTGTGAATTCCATCAGATCATGAATTATTTTTGCCAGTTTGGTCAAGGGTGACCACAGAGTTATGTCATCTTGGTTTCCATGGCAAAATGCTCTGATTTTAAATGTTCTCCACAAGCTGTTTATGCGTGTTGTGTCTTATAATAACTGAGGTATACCCACATGAAACATTTATGATCATTAATTGACAAACCCATACAGTGAGAGGGAATGCAGTTTTCAACAGACAGTACTGAAGACCCTCCAGAAAGTAGGTGTAAAGGCAGTACTTGACTTGGGCAGGACCTCACACTGCCAAAGGAGCTAAGAACCGGCACCTCAAATGTTCTACTGCTTGAGCTCTTGTTCCTCTTATATAATATTATCTCAAAAGTATTGTGGAGCTCTTGCACCTAAATATAAACAGTACCGGCACCCAAAATGAGTACCGGCACCTATTTAAGTCCAAGTCAAGCACTGCCTATAGGTATCATCTTAGGTATTCTAACTCTGTGCAAACTGGTATACCGGTGTTCAGTTGAGTATAGGTAGACAGCATATGTGATTATGATCTTTCATTGACCATGCAATACAGATATACAGAATACCGTTTTTGACAAGCACCCTACCAGTGTCATGTTCATGAATTCAATGAAATAGTCAACCTTTGTTTGTCTGTCGTATTGGAGGAAACTAATATTCATATTAGTTGCTTGTAGTAAAGTGTCCCCTGATAGGCATGCATTGGCTTACGTACATGACAAGCATCGTATGGGATATGTTACCAGGAAAGTTAGTTACCCGACATTGCAGGTAGATATTGAATGTACAAAATGCAAACACCTGTCTATTTCAAATATACATTTTCTTTTGCATGTAATTTGTATCTGTTACATTTTTTTATGTTTTATTTTTTACATACTTTCAGTTTCAGCCAACTATGGACTTCCTTGACCGGCCCCTTCCTTTGGCAGTGTGTTGATACTCATTACTTACAGAAAAAAGCAGATGGATATAATATAATCATTACTTTATTTTTATTGCATCATAACATACATATCATATATTATAAATGTGGATTTGTACACTACAATCTTCATTGTAACATGTTATAAAATATTCAGGCTCAAAAAACGAAGCACTAAAAACTTTACCAAACAGTTAACACATTTCATTGTTTGCCCATTGAGAAAAGAAAATGTAAAAAGAACATCTTCAACATAAGAACAAAACAAAAGAAGAGCCAAGCATAGACTGGTCACTGTTAAAACCACTAAGGGACAGATACAGTTACAAAGGCAGGGGGTAGTAGGGGGCACTCAGTTGCGCTTAATGCTGCATTCGTAACCAAGTGAGAAGTGGGAATTTACCACATACAACTGGGAAAAATCCACTTGAACGGCCCTCCAACTGGTAATTACTTGTGGGAAACTTGTCCACCATCCTGAGCTCCCCATTCTCCTACATGCTGACATCATCTACTAAGGATATAACCTCGATAATAGCATTTCCGGCAGTTAAATGCAACAAAACATTATTTATAAAAAATCTATTAATATGGTTTTTGAACACTATAATTTGTTTACAAGCGTGACAGCTGTATTTTTAGTTTATGTTTTTTGCAGCTTGTTGGCCATTAGTCAATCAGCGTTTCGACGAGTTCAAAGCAGGAAATTGCAACCAACTCGTTTTTTACGACTTCACAACTTGTAAATTCCCAACTCCCACTTGGTCACGAATGCTGCATTAGTCAAAGATCTCCCTTTCTGTACTGACATCATGGTTAATATTCTAGTGTTGCCTACTGTTTCTTGTATACACATGGCAAGAGTATATGTTATGATACTTTGCCAAAGGGACTATTTTAGGAGAGAGCCAACACTACAGCAAACACAGTGGTCCAAACAAAGAAACATATTTTATTTATTTTTTATATATATTCATTACTTTTATATATTTAACCTTTATTTAACTAGGCACTACCTTGAATCAGATGGGACATTCCAAAATCTCTTCTTCCCTAATATTCAGCCAATAGCACGTGGCTCAATTGCAGTAGTGGTGAAACCCCAAAAATGGGTTAAGGATGATTGTTGACATGTAATGCCCTACATTGGCATTTTTTCTCATTTTTTCTAGACCAAAACACAAAATGTTGCACACCGTTACATGTCAACAATCATCCTTAACCCATTTTGTTTTTGTTTCACCACTACTGCACGTGCTATTGGCTGAATATTAAGGAAGAAGATACTTCGGAATGTCCTATCTGATTCAAGGCCGCGCCCTCAAATATATGTTTCAGAAATTGGCCATATCTTTAGCACAGATTCATGATCCACAGTACATGACATATTTATACATATACTTTATATATGTATAAATAACATACATTTTGTAATCCCCCGTGAACGATCCCTCTACGTTTCCCCCAGGGAATGTGTTAAAACATTGCTGCAACAACAGTCAATATGTTGTTTCCATGGTTTCCCACAGAATACTGGGGGAGCTGAAGATTTAGTTATGTGACCAGACTCCATTTTGCAAGGCAACCCACTTCAGACCAACATATATATATATCGTCCGAAGACACAGACAGCCTCGACAGCCTCGACCTTCGAACTCCCCCAAGCTCCTACTCAAAGTACACACTCGGACCACTCAATGGCAGTTTTAGGTGCTTCCGTTTTGGAGTTCAATGCCCACATACAGTATTTGGGTTCAAAAGCTGGCACAGCCAACAAACCTCATCACCACCGACTTAGTCAGCAGCTGGGCTATTTCTACAAGAGCACCGGAAAGGCTAGTTTCTGGATGATAAGACTTTGCTTCTCTTCTTTTTTTATTAATTTTTTAAAACTAGTTTCCCCCCACCCCAACCCCTCCCCTAAAACCCCCAAACCCCATTACAGAGGAAATATACACTTACATACATGTACATACTCTCACATACACACACACACACACACACACACGCAAACACACACATGTACAGTAACGCACAATTGGAACATAGATTAAACAGTTCACTGATTTCATGAAAAGCTGAGGAGTAAGTACATGTCAGTCAGAGCAGAACTAACCCCTGATTGGTCCTGCACACGGACACTCCCCCGCCTGAGGAGAAATGGTTGTAACATAGCATCACCAGAAAGATCAAATCAGCTTTCTCCACATTGTTCATTCTTCAGAACAGAGCGTAAAATATGGAGAATTCCCCACAAAGCAGGGGAAGACAGAAAACTTACAGCAAGTTGGCTAAATAACAGGAATCATATTAACTTTATTGCAATTTCATGTCTGTTTCAGGAAACAGCCAGTTTGGCACTCTCTAACATAATTTGATTTCACAAGTTTGGTACAGACAGAGAAACCATATCAATATTATATCTGCCCAAGATATGTAAATATACAAACACATAAAAAAGTATATGAATGTTTTGCTTAATTTGTATGTATAAAATGAACAGTGTAGATTATCCTTGCTAGTCCTTGCAACCAATTAAGAACAAAATAAAAGACATACGCATGGTAATTCCAATAACATTGAAATTTGAACACACACGGATCATACATCAACAAATGTTGAAATGATAGATCTCCAGCATTTCACACATTGTAAATAACAAACAACACACAAAAACGTACAACCACAAAGTTAGTGACGTGCTTACAATGATCATACGCTGATCATGATCTAAGCACCGAACATGGACAATTGATTTAAGAATCAACATACCCAAAACCATTGTCCTGTTGTGACATATGAGGTAAAACGTTTATAAACCACCACTCCTCCACTCAAATAAGTGCCTCAGAGTCTATCCTATCCCTGATCAGTATTCTGCCCTCAGCTGTGCATATATTTCACAAGGCTTGATTGATTGACAGATTGTTGATTGGTTGATTTTTGTAGGCCAGATATAACCTCGGCCTAGGCTTTAGCTAGCCTGAGCCACCACATTGCCACCGTAGTTAGCTAGTGCTGCAACTCCAATAGGCCTAAGCCCTGTGATGCCTGGCCTTGGAATAGTCTAGGCCTGGGCTGGCCTGTGCTGTGAAGATGTGTGTGCAGGACAAACCAAGAGGTTAGGCAAGCTCAAAGAGGGAGTGGGAGAGATAAAGAGAGACCGAGAGAGACCAGGTTGTCGAAAAGAGGTGTCTGAGTGCAGTAGCCCCCACCCCGGCCCACTCAGGTCTTCCCCTCCTCTGCTCACCCCCCCATCTGTCCATCCATACCCTGCTAAGTCTCCTCATATGGAAATGTTGTGCTCTGTAAGAGATTTCTAAGGCAATGTCACATTACAGATCAAAATGTACAACACCTATACATTGTGCGGTTGTGGCGCGGGGGGGGGGGGGGGGGGGGGGGGGATTGGGGCTCTATAGGTTTAGGACAGTAGCCTCCATCACGATGGCAGGGTCCTCAATGTCTGCTTTACTCTGAACCATCCTCAGCTCCAGTTGAGGCGGGCTGGGTTTTCGGCCAGGCCCTGCTAAATCTGACAGGGAGAAGGAGATGGGGGAGGTGAATCACCCAGGGAAAGAGAAAAACAAAGACAGAAGGAGCAAATGAACGCTCAAGCATCTTAAACACGAAGCACATATACAGTGGGGCAAAAAAGTATTTAGTCAGCCACCAATTGTGCAAGTTCTCCCACTTAAAAAGATGAGAGAGGACTGTAATTTTCATCATAGGTACACTTCAACTATGACAGACAAAATGAGAAAAAAAATCCAGAAAATCACATTGTAGGATTTTTTATTAATTTATTTGCAAATTATGGTGGAAAATAAGTATTTGGTCAATAACAAAAGTTTATCTCAATACTTTGTTATATACCCTTTGTTGGCAATGACAGAGGTCAAACATTTTCTGTAAGTCTTCACAAGGTTTTCACACACTGTTGCTGGTATTTTGGCCCATTCCTCCATGCAGATCTCCTCTAGAGCAGTGATGTTTTGGGGCTGTTGCTGGGCAACACAGACTTTCAACTCCCTCCAAAGAATTTCTATGGGGTTGAGATCTGGAGACTGGCTAGGCCACTCCAGGACCTTACGAAGCCACTCCTTCCACATTCTCCCAATCTTCTTCTTGATCAACCAAATGCTCTCTAGCAAACTTCAGACGGGCCTGGACATGTACTGGCTTAAGCAGGGGGACACGTCTGACACTGCAGGATTTGAGTCCCTGGCGGCATAGTGTGTTACTGATGGTAGGCTTTGTTACTCAGGTCCCAGCTTTCTGCAGGTCATTCACTAGGTCCCCCCGTGTGGTTCTGGGATTTTTGCTCACCATTCTTGTGATCATTTTGACCCCACGGGTGAGATCTTGCATGGAGCCCCAGATCGAGGGAGATTATCAGTGGTCTTGTATGTCTTCCATTTCCTAATAATTGCTCCCACAGTTGATTTCTTCAAACCAAGCTGCTTACCTATTGCAGATTCAGTCTTCCCAGCCTGGTGCAGGTCTACAATTTTGTTTCTGGTGTCCTTTGACAGCTCTTTGGTCTTCGCCATAGTGGAGTTTGGAGTGTGACTGTTTGAGGTTGTGGACTTTTATACTGATAACAAGTTCAAACAGGTGCCATTAATACAGGTAACGAGTGGAGGACAGAGGAGCCTCTTAAAGAAGAAGCTACAGGTCTGTGAGAGCCAGAAATCTTGCTTGTTTGTAGGTGACCAAATACTTATTTTCCACCATAATTTGCAAATAAATTCATAAAAAATCCTACAATGTGATTTTCTGGATTTTATTTCTCATTTTGTCTGTCATAGTTGAAGTGTACCTATGATGAAAATTACAGGCCTCTCATCTTTTTAAGTGGGAGAACTTGCACAATTGGTGGCTGACTAAATACTTTTTTGCCCCACTGTACACACAAACACTTCTTACAGTGAGTAAAATGATGCTTGCTTTTGTCTTACCGTGAGCATAGGAGATGGTCCTCTTGATAACGTGATGCATGACTGAGAAAGTCTTCTCACATGCAGTCTAACAGAGAGAGAGAGAGAGAGAGAGAGAGAGAGACAGAGAGAGACTTGTTTATCAAAGCAATGTTGAAACTTTCAAAAGAAATTAAGCTGCCATCCCGGTCTTTCTTTTACAATTGCGGTTTTAAAATCCTAGGACTGAGCACCCCTTCAGTGGTTCAGACAATTTTTTAAATATTGGTAAGAGCTCCAGCATATCACACCTATGAAGTTTGACCTTACCTTAAATATGGGGGAAGTTTGAATGGTGGGAACGTAGCTGACTGATTGAGATCACTATTATTCTAAGTATGATGCTGACAGTATCAGTGGTGAGCTTCAGCTATACAAGAGAGAGCTATAAAACCTAGAGGGTGCACCTCCAATCTATTCTATTGATTGCTTCTATGACAGCATGGGCAGCGCCATGGAAGGCCATTACTATCACACTCCGGGGTGAAGTTTCCCCTAGATCTAGGATGATCTTCCCCTTCCCCAATCTTAACCATTAGTGGGGGAAATGCGAAACTGACTCAAGATCAGCATGTAGGGTAGTGGTCACCAACCGGTCGATCGCGATTGGTCCATCTCCAAGCCATTCCTAGTCGATCACCAAACATTTCTGTAAAAAACCCCATGATAAAGCCTTGCGTTCCTCTTTAAAAAAAATAGTTTTTATGCTGTTGGCGGTAGGTGCACTTGATTCAGCAGCCCTAGCGCCGGTAAGGCAAAGTGTTACCATTTTGAACAATTTCACGTGTCTGAAGGTAGAACTCCGCCTACCCGGCAGGCCCAGAGAGCAAATCAAGTGCACCCATATGTCTACCGCTAGCCAATCACATAGCTCAAATCTCCGTGTCTACAGTTTCCTTGCGCCATAGACTGTAAAAAGAAGCCTCGAACGCACAGCAAAGTTGCTAATGTGAGATTCCAAAACGTTTAAAACCACGACTAGAGAGAGACTCAACGAATACAGCAAAGTGCTGATGTTTTTATAAGTATGTTCCTGTTTAAGTTGATATTCAGCACTGTCAACACTTTGTTCAACAGTTTTAAAAGTCATTAAATGTGTGTTCTCCCTACTTCCACTCACACTACAACCAGCACTGCAGCTGCAATAAATGAGTATCGCAAAGTGTTTCGATAAGCTTGCGTTGTTATTATTAGCGGCTTAGCAGTCTTTTTCTCTGTGGTCATAGGAGTAACATGAATTGGTGCATGAGGCAGAAATAATGCAGTGCGACTTGAGTTTCACCATCAGCTGGAAGACAGTGTCCCCTTTTCCGAGCGGAGGGAGGGAGAGAGGAGGGACGGTGAGTCGGGAAAGAGGCAACCTCAACGCTGCTCCCTCCCTCCCCTCAGATTGACCATCAGATGCAGGCCATCAGTCTAGTAAACAAACAAAAAAAGACCAAATTATTATGCTCACTCAGCTGTGCCTCACAAGGAATACAACAAATGATCTCTTACCAGTGTGATCATATACCTACATTTAAAAATGTAGATAATTAAAAAATGGCCTTAGAAGAACAACATTGGCAGGGCAATTGAAGTGTAGCCAATATGCAGTGATAATGTATTGGGCCTATAGCCTACTGCACAAACCTCATTACTACAGAACTGTTTTTAATTGGTTAATATTGCATAGGCATACGTTTTTTAAGTCATGTTTTTAAAAGAATCTGAGTGGTAGATCTCGGCTTGCATTTTGATTGGTGACCAAAAGTCTAGGGGCAACTTCACCCTACACCTTACAATCACAGTCTTTTGTGCCAAATGAGCCCTCTAGGTTTTATAACTGGCTTTAGTACACACTGCAGACCTTGAGGTCGTTGGGGTAGTGGTGAGTCCAGGCCAGCAGCATCGCAGCAAACAGGTCCCCTGTCCCCACAAACACAGCGTCCACCTTGGGGATTTCCATACGAACCCTCTGGGTGGACTTGGTACCATCAGGCATCACTGGAGATGCAAGAAGAGGAAATGTTACACCAATGACCAATGATTCACAGATGGGACATATAACCATGACAGTTACATCAATTACTCATTGTCATTGTTAGTTTGCCCACCCTTGACCACACACACACACTTACACGTCCTCTGGCTGCCCAGGGACACAAGGAAGCGGTCACCCAGACGCGAGGGCAGGTCAGAGCTGGTGATGACCACCGTGTCAGGACCCATCTTATGGAGCAGGTCCATCACCTGGGGAAGGAGGCAGCAGCCAGGGGAAAAAGGTCAACTTCCTGCTACATTTAATGGAGCCACCTCCCTATTCAAAATCACATACTTAAAAAATGCACCCTTCTGTGCAGAGCCATGGTTGAGTTGTTAACACCCAGCACATATTCATGCCTCCCCAGCAGAGACAGGGCTTCAATCCCCGTCTCCACTCTTCTTGGGAACACAGATTTGGTCACAGATACCTTAAAATAAAAGGTAGGGGCGTGGATCAGAAAACCGGTCAGTATCTGGTGACCACCATGTCCCTTATGCAACGCAACACATCTACTTCGCATAGAGTTGATCAGGGCTGTTTATTGTGGCCTGTGGAATGTTGTCCCACTAATCATCAATGGCTGTGTGAAGATGCTAGATATTGGCGGGAACTGGAACACTCTGTCGTACATATCGATCCAGAGCATACCAAACATGCTCAATGGGTGACATGTCTGGTATGAGTATGCAGGCCTTGGAAGAACTGCAAAATGTTCAGCTTCCAGGAATTGTGTACAGATACTTGCGACATGGCGCCGTGCATTATCATGCTGAAACTTGAGGTGATGGCGACGGAGGAATGGCACGACAATGGACCTTAGGATCTCATCATTGTATCTCTGTGCATTGAAATTGCCATCGATAAAATGCAATTGTTTTCTGTGTCCGTAGCTTATGCCTGCCCATACCATAACCCCACCATGGGGCACTCTGTTCACAATGTTGACATCAGCAAACCGCTCACCCACACAACGCCATATACGCTGTCTGCCATCTGCCCGGTACAGATGTGAAACCGGGATTCATCCATGAAGAGCACACTTCTCCAACTTGCCAGTGACTATCGAAGGTGAGCATTTGCCCACTGAAGTCGGTTACAACGCCAAACTGCAGTGAGGTCAAGACACTGGTGAGGATGACGAGCACACAGATGAGCTTCCCTGAGACGGTTTTGACAGTTTCTATTCGGTTGTGCAAACACAGTTTGATCAGCTGTCCAGGGGGCTGGTCTCAGACGATCCCGCAGGTGAAGAAGCTGGATGTGGAGGTCCTGGACTGGCGTGATTACACGTGGTCTGCGGTTGTGAGGCCCGACGGACGAACTGCCAAATTCTCTAAAACGATGTTGGAGGCGGCTTATAGTAGAGAAATTAACATTCAATTATCTAGCAACATCTCTGGTCGACATTCCTGCAGTCAGCATGCTAATAGCACACTCCCTCAAATTTGAGACATTTGTGTCATTGTGTTGTGTGACAAAACTTCACATTTTAGAGTGGCCTTTTATTGTCCCCAGCACAAGGTGTACCTGTGTAATGATCATGCTATTTTATCAGCTTCTTGATATGCCACACCTGTCAGTTGGATGGATTATCTTGGCAAAGGAGAAATGCTCAGAAACAGGGATGTAAACATATTTGTGCGTATGGAACATTTCTGGGATATTTTATTTCAGCTCATGAAAAATGGGACCAACACTTTACATGTTGTGTTTATTTTAGTTCAGTGTAATAAAGCATAAAACATATGGTAAAAGTTCCACTCTCCTTATATTTTTTAAACAATGGGGGGGATGCCATCTGCTTACTTACATATCAGTGAATACCTCAAGGAAGGAAGAATCCATTTTATTGGTATTCAAACATGGCCCATGGATTATGGACAAAGTTCGACATGACTTGAGGACAACTTTGCAACATAATATATATGTTGCATGGTCTATGGTAAGACTCACCTCCACTGCATCTTTCTCTGTGCTAATGTTCTTCCCTGTCAGGAGCCTGGAGGACAAATACGGGCACATTAATAAGGTCACACACAAACATGCCCATGCTAATTTAACCTTGAAACCAGAGGAGGCTGGTGGGAGGAGGAGCTATAGGAGGATGGGCTCATTGTAATGGCTGGAATGGAATAAATGGAACGGTATCAAACACATCCGTTCCATTGAATCCATTCCAGCCATTACAATGAGCCCGTCCTCCTATAGCTTCCCCCCACCAGCCTCCTCTGCTTGACACTAACACCACATTCATTGTAAACAGCAACCGACAAACAGTCTAAGGAAGAGACTGTTTAGTGTTCTACTATAGTGTTCTAGTGGCCATAGTGAGAAACAGTGAGCAACATTTACGCCATCATCTCCAGGCTAAACGACTGAGACTATCATTAGGCTGTGGAAACACCTCAAGACACAACGTACAGTATATTATTATTCATCTGTATCCACCAGAGGGACCCTGTGCACCGGTAGACCTGGGATTGCAGTGATGAGCAGAGGAGGTGGTTTAGAAGTAGGGTTGAAAGGAGCGAGGGGAGAAGCAGTGGCGCACACATAAACCAACACAGAGCCCACACAAACCAGCACAGAACACACAAACCAACACAGCCCACACAAACCAACACAGCCCACACGAACCAACACAGCCCACTCGAACCAACACAGCCCACACGAACCAACACAGCCCACACAAACCAACACAGCCCACACAAACCAACACAGCCCACACAAACCAACACAGCCCACACAAACCAACACAGCCCACACAAACCAACACAGCCCACACAAACCAACACAGCCCACACAAACCAACACAGCCCACACAAACCAACACAGCCCACACAAACCAGCACAGCCCACACAAACCAACACAGCCCACACAAACCAGCACAGCCCACACAAACCAACACAGCCCACACAAACCAACATAGCCCGCACAAACCAACACAGCCCGCACAAACCAACACAGCCCGCACAAACCAACACAGCCCAAACAAACCAACACAGCACACACAAACCAACACAGCACACACAAACCAACACAGCACACACAAACCAACACAGCACACACAAACCAACACAGGAAAAATTATGGAGGAATGCAGACAAACACAGAGAGGAGTGACTGGGTATCACTCAGCTTAGCAGCCATCTTACTGACATGCTACACGCCATACATAGCACTTTGGTGTATCTGCCATTCAGTTGATAGGATATTGAGTAAAATTACATCAATGTAGCTGATTAGGATGTGGATGAGGCTTAGTGACAGTGATAGTAACAGATACGATACAGTCCCTGTGGTGATTTAACTCTCCGTCTCGCTCTCTCACACACACACACACAGCAGCTGTATACAGTGCCTTGCGAAAGTATTCGGCCCCCTTGAACTTTGCGACCTTTTGCCACATTTCAGGCTTCAAACATAAAGATATAAAACGGTATTTTTTTGTGAAGAATCAACAACAAGTGAGACACAATCATGAAGTGGAACGACATTTATTGGATATTTCAAACTTTTTTAACAAATCAAAAACTGAAAAATTGGGCGTGCAAAATTATTCAGCCCCTTTACTTTCAGTGCAGCAAACTCTCTCCAGAAGTTCAGTGAGGATCTCTGAATGATCCAATGTTGACCTAAATGACTAATGATGAGAAATACAATCAAGTCTCCGTATAAATGCACCTGCACTGTGATAGTCTCAGAGGTTCGTTAAAAGCGCAGAAAGCATCATGAAGAACAAGGAACACACCAGGCAGGTCCGAGATACTGTTGTGAAGACGTTTAAAGCCGGATTTGGATACAAAAATATTTCCCAAGCTTTAAACATCCCAAGGAGCACTGTGCAAGCGATAATATTGAAATGGAAGGAGTATCAGACCACTGCAAATCTACCAAGACCTGGCCGTCCCTCTAAACTTTCAGCTCATACAAGGAGAAGACTGATCAGAGATGCAGCCAAGAGGCCCATGATCACTCTGGATGAACTGCAGAGATCTACAGCTGAGGTGGGAGACTCTGTCCATAGGACAACAATCAGTCGTATATTGCACAAATCTGGCCTTTATGGAAGAGTGGCAAGAAGAAAGCCATTTCGTAAAGATATCCATAAAAAGTGTTGTTTAAAGTTTGCCACAAGCCACCTGGGAGACACACCAAACATGTGGAAGAAGGTGCTCTGGTCAGATGAAACCAAAATTGAACTTTTTGGCAACAATGCAAAATGTTATGTTTGGCGTAAAAGCAACACAGCTGAACACACCATCCCCACTGTCAAACATGGTGGTGGCAGCATCATGGTTTGGGCCTGCTTTTCTTCAGCAGGGACAGGGAAGATGGTTAAAATTGATGGGAAGGTGGATGGAGCCAAATACAGGACCATTCTGGAGGAAAACCTGATGGAGTCTGCAAAAGACCTGAGACTGGGAAGGAGATTTGTCTTCCAACAAGACAATGATCCAAAACATAAAGCAAAATCTACAATGGAATGGTTCAAAAATAAACATATCCAGGTGTTAGAATGGCCAAGTCAAAGTCCAGACCTGAATCCAATCGAGAATCTGTGGAAAGAACTGAAAACTGCTGTTCACAAATGCTCTCCATCCAACCTCACTGAGCTCGAGCTGTTTTGCAAGGAGGAATGGGAAAAAAAATCTCTCGATGTGCAAAACTGATAGAGACATACCCCAAGAGACTTACAGCTGTAATCGCAGCAAAAGGTGGCGCTACAAAGTATTAACTTAAGGGGGCTGAATAATTTTGCACGCCCAATTTTTCAGTTTTTGATTTGTTAAAAAAGTTTGAAATATCCAATAAATATCGTTCCACTTCATGATTGTGTCCCACTTGTTGTTGATTCTTCACAAAAAAATACAGTTTTATATCTTTATGTTTGAAGCCTGAAATGTGGCAAAAGGTCGCAAAGTTCAAGGGGGCCGAATACTTTCGCAAGGCACTGTAGATTCACTACTACTCACTCTGCTTCAAACTGATTGGGTGTGATGATGTCGGCCACTGGCACCACCTTGTTCTTGTAGACTGGGTGCAGGTTCTCTGGAACGTACTGGAGACAGAAAGAAACACATCAGTACCGGTGAGCAGCCACGCACTTACGTACGCGCGCGCGCACACACACACACACACACACACACACACACACACACACACACACACACACACACACACACACACACACACACACACACACACACACACACACACACACACACACACACACACACACACACACACACACACACACACACACACACACACACCACACACACACACACACACACACACACACACAGGGTGCATCTCAATCACCTGAAGTGACTGCCTCTCCTCATCAGCCCTTATTTATCTACACCGAGCTGAAATTTCTGCATAGCTCAGATCAGAGCAGACGAAAAAAAGGGGACGAGGAAAGGAAGCAACTTTAGACTACTGAGATGCATAACAAGGAAAGGATGGATGTTTTGAGTCAATCAGAATGATGAGCACAACAAGTATACACACCATTTCTCAATGTCACTATATACAAACATTATGCATGTATGCCCTTCTGCTCTCTCTACCTATCAAACACACACACACAAATACTAGTGTACGCACACACACGCACACTGTAACGCGTACGCACGCACGCACAGTGAGTCACAATCGAGCAAATTATTCCGCATAATTCTCTCTGTACAGACAGCGAGGGCAGCTCCGCTCATGCTAATTTCTTCTGTCACTGTGAAATGAGATGCGGTCTATCCTTCCCCAATCCACAACACACACAGCATACGCACGTCACACACACACACACACACACACACCATGATGCAACAATGACATCATGTCGACTGATCCCTGATGCTCAGCCCATAAAGGTAAAGAAGAGATTCCAGTAAGAGATGGGGGAGCGCGATAGAGGTGAGAGAGACGGGGACAGGAAGTGACACAGGGAGAGACAGACAGAGAAAGGACAAGGGATAACAGAAAGTGAAAGTGGGGTTCTAAGTCCGCAGTCACATTGCGGATTTTGTGTCTGAAAAATTTGCCAGTGGTTTTCCAACGGACAACGGAGATAGTTATCCATCAAAAAGGGCTCAATATGCCTTTTTACATCCGAAAATAGTTGACTTGAATTGAACTTTTGCCTGACAGACAAAAACAGGCAATCGATGAATGCATATAGGATTTCCGTTTATGTGTTCTCAGTGTGGCTGCGGGGTCTTAGGTTTGACTCATTGGTTCAGGTAAAGCTGAAGGTCAGCGTTGCCCCATTTAATGAGATTGAGCAGGAGTAGTGACATCACTTACTAGTACCATCTGATCACCCATTAAAGGCACAGTACTCTCTGGTGGCCTGGATTGTGTAGGATACATACCTACCAATGTCAGTGTGGGTTCAAATCCGACCCACTGTCTATGATGAACTCTTCCAATCTTACCCACTATTATATTTTCATAGTCTTTTCTGCTCTGTTCAATAAAACATATGAAATACAGGC
Source organism: Oncorhynchus mykiss (assembly GCF_057628025.1). Lineage (NCBI taxonomy): Eukaryota > Metazoa > Chordata > Actinopteri > Salmoniformes > Salmonidae > Oncorhynchus > Oncorhynchus mykiss. Next base: position 19,776,492 of record NC_143028.1, on the reverse strand, counting down.
AGCGTAACACAAAAACACAAAGTACTCACCATGGAGCCATGGTCCCCCAGCACCGGGTCACACACTGAAAAGGCAAACGAGAACACGCTCAACCTCTTAACACAGATCTCTCAGGTTTCACACAGACATTACAGATGTTTTGCATCGAAGTGAAGCTGACCCAAGATGTCTTCCGATTATGTTCATCGTCAGCTAATTACGTCAAAACACCTGGGTTGTATTCACTAGACGCCAAAACGGAGGATAACGGGACGAAATGGGGATGGACGTCATGGACAAAGAAATTCTTGTTTTCATTTTCCGTTGCAAAACGTGTTGCTATGTTGTGCACTAATGCATACGACACTGCCCTCGGAACAGACTGTAAACACGCCCTACAACAGTTTCATTCATCCCGCTCCTACATGCTGTTCAACTAATTTCCATGGAAATGCATGGGCGTTATTAAATGATGTCAACTTTAATCTTAATTAGCAGCTTAATGAAGAATGATTTACTTTGGACTCGCTGAAACAGACACAACTGTCCTGTCAGCGCTTTTTCTAAACGCAGCAAGGGCTTAAGGCGTCCGCATACTTAATGTTCAGTTTGCTTCTTGGAGAACTCAGTTAGGAGAAACAAACGTCTGAGCTCGCATACTCCCTAAAGACCTTTACTTGAAAAAAGGGGGAAAAAGCAGCAATATCACTGTTGTTTGTCCCTATTGAGCAACCATAGCAACAACATACCCAGTAACCCTTCCTCAAAATAAAAATAGTACAAAAAAAAAATAGTACATTACAACCTTATTCGAAAATGGATTAAATAAACATTTTCCTCATCAATCTACACACAATACCCCATAATGATAAATTATCAACAGTATTCAGACCCTTTGCTATGAGACTCGAAATTGAGCTCAGCTGCATCCTGTTTCATCTTTGAGATGTTTCTACAACTTGATTGGAGTTCAACTGTGATAAATTCAATTGATTGGACATGATTTGGAAAGGCACACACCTGTCTATATAAGGTCCCACAGTTGACAGTGCATGTCAGAGAAAAAACCAAGCCATGAGGTTGAAGGATTTGTCCGGAGAGCTTCGAGACAGAATTGTGTCGAGGCACAAATCTGGGGAAGGGTACCAACAAATGTATGCAGCATTGAAGGTCCACAAGAACACAGTGGTCTCCATCATTCTTAAATGGAAGAAGTTTGGAACCACCAAGACTCTTCCTAGAGCTGGCCGCCCGGCCAAACTGAGCAATCGGGGGAGAAGGGCCTTGGTCAGGGAGGTGACCAATAACCCAATGGTTCCTCTTTGGAGAGGAACCACCTTCCAGAAGGACAACCATCTCTGCAGCACTCCACCAATCAGGCCTTCATGGTAGTGGCCAGACGGAAGCCACTCCTCAGTAAAAGGCACATGACAGCCCACTTGGAGTTTACCAATAGGCACATAATGACTCTCAGACCATGAGAAACAAGATTCTCTGGTCTGATGAAACCAAGATTAAACTATTTTTGGCCTGAAGGTCAAGCGTTACGTTTGGAGGAAACCTGGTACCATCCCTACGGTGAAGCATGGTGGTGGCAGCATCATCCTCTGGGGATGTTTTTCAGCGGCAGGGAATGGGAGACTAGTCAGGAACAAAGAAATGGCGCAAAGTACAGAGAGATCCTTGATGAGGATCTGCAGAGAAGAATGGGAGACACTCCCCAAGTGCCAGGTTTATAGCATCATACCCAAGAAAACTCAAGGCTGTAATCGCTGCAAAAGGTGCTTCAACAAAGTATTGAGTAAAGGGCCTGAATACTTATGTAAATGTCATAATTCAGGTTTTATTTTTAATACATTTGCAAACATTTCTAAAATAAAATGGGTTTTGCTTTGCGATGATGGATTATTGTGTGTAGATTGATGAGGGGAAAAACGATTTAATCCATTTGAGAATAAGGCTATAACGTAACAAAATGTGGAAAAAGTCAAAGGGTCTGAATACTTTCCAAATGCACCGTGAATCAAGGTAAGTCATTCATTTGGCAGTTTTTGCAGAGGAAGTCTTAGTCACACAATGTTACATCTGACTAAGATGTTTGGTGCAGTATTTCTCATGTGAACAGATTTTCATGAAAACTAGTCGTCTCTTGTTGAATGACAACACTTCCTGTTCCCACTCCTTCTAGGAGTAGTACTGTTGACCAATCACAGACAAAGGGGGCTAGACTTCAGCTACCGAACTTCAGCTTGCCTCAGGAAAAATTTTTGTGTACACGAACAGCCCAAAAAGAACCTGCCGAAGACCAAAACAAACAAAATATTGTCATAATATAGGCATGAACTGTTTCGACTGGGAAACATATGGTAAGCTTTATTCCACATCAAGCTTGTCATTACCCTGGAACCCGGATGAAGGCAGCTTAGCTGTCGAATAACAGGTTATATCAAATGTATTGCTTCGGAGCCATGAGTATCTTTTCTTTGCTACGTGTCCTTACGCTTCTACCAACTCAAACCTGAAGACAATGATACAACAGCTAGGGCCTGGAGTTTTCCAGACCAGTTCAACCTGGTCAGGTCAGGTGGTCAGGAAAAACTCTTGGCCCTAACAATAATCCATACTGGCATCTTGAACTTGTGATCAGCAGTGGTCGAACCCCACCCTGTTGATTTGAACAGATGTGTGAGACACACACACACACATAGGGTTGACATAGCGAGGGATACACACCATACACAAGGTTAGGATTGGCCCTCTTCAGCTCTTGTACGATGTCCACAACCATCTCCAGAAAGGAAGTGTCTCGAGTGTACCCTGAGGGGCGAAGAGGATTCTGGGTCAAAGCAAACTCCTCAATGCCTCAATAAAGTTTTATACAGTTCACTGCAGACAAAACCAACCCCTCACCCAGGGCTCTAATGAAAGGATCGGGGATCATGGTGTGACAGTGTGTGTGTGTGTCAAATCAAATCAAATTTTATTTATCACATACACATGGTTAGCAGATGTTAATGCGAGTGTAGCGAAATGCTTGTGCTTCTAGTTCTGACAATGCAGTAATAACCAACGCGTAATCTAACCTAACAATTCCACAACTACTACCTTGTAAGTGTAAAGGGATAAATAATATGTACATAAATGAATATATGAATGAGTGATTGTACAGAACAGCATAGGCAAGATGCAGTAGATAGTATAGAGTACAGTATATACATATGAGATGAGTAATGTAGGGTATGTAAACATTATATTAAGTGGCATTGTTTAAAGTGGCTAATGATACATTTTTTACATCAATTTCCATTATTAAAGTGGCTGGAGTTGAGTCGGTATGTTGGCAGCAGCCACTCAATGTTAGTAGTGGCTGTTTAACAGTCTGATGGCATAGGGATAGAAGCTGTTTTTCAGTCTCTCGGTCCCTGCTTTGATGCACCTGTACTGACCTCGCCTTCTGGATGATAGCGGGGTGAACAGGCAGTGGCTTGGGTGGTTGTTGTCCTTGATGATCTTTATGGCCTTCCTGTGACATCGGGTGGTGTAGGTATCCTGGAGGGCAGGTAGTTTGCCCCCGGTGATGCGTTGTGCAGACCTCACTACCCTCTGGAGAGCCTTACAGTTGTGGGCGGAGCAGTTGCCGAACCAGGCAGTGATACAGCCCGACAGGATGCTCTCGATTGTGTATCTGTAAAAGTTTGTGAGTGCTTTTGGTGACAAGCCACATTTCTTCAGCCTCCTGAGGTTGAAGAGGCGCTGCTGCGCCTTCTTCACGACGCTGTCTGTGTGGGTGGACCAATTCAGTTTGTCCGTGATGTGTACGCCGAGGAACTTAAAACTTATACCCTCTCCACTACTGTCCCGTCGATGTGGATAGGGGGGTGCTCCCTCTGCTGTTTCCTGAAGTCCAAGATCATCTCCTTAGTTTTGTTGACGTTGAGTGTGAGGTTATTTTCCTGACACCACACTCCGAGGGCCCTCATCTCCTCCCTGTAGGCCGTCTCGTCGTTGTTGGTAATCAAGCCTACCACTGTAGTGTCGTCCGCAAACTTGATGATTGAGTTGGAGGCGTGCATGGCCACGCAGTAGTGGGTGAACAGGGAGTACAGGAGAGGGGTCAGAACGCACCCTTTTAGGGCCCCAGTGTTGAGGATCAGCGGGGTGGAGATGTTGTTCCCTACCCTCACCACCTGGGGGCAGCCCGTCAGGAAGTCCAATACCCAGTTGCACAGGGCGGGGTCGAGACCCAGGGTCTCGAGCTTGATGACGAGTTTGGAGGGTACTGTGGTATTAAATGCTGAGCTGTAGTCGATGAACAGCATTCTCACATCGGTATTCCTCTTGTCCAGATGGGTTAGGGCAGTGTGCAGTGTGGTTGCGATTGCGTCGTCTGTGGACCTATTGGGGCGGTAAGCAAATTGGAGTGGGTCTAGGGTGTCAGGTAGGCTGGAGGTGATATGGTCCTTGACTAGTCTCTCAAAGCACTTCATGATGATGGTAGTCGTTTGGCTCAGTTACCTTAGCTCTCTTGGGAACAGGAACAATGGTGGCCCTCTTGAAGCATGTGGGGACAGCAGACTGGGATAAGGATTGATTGAATATGTCCCTAAACACACCAGCCAGCTGGTCTGCGCATGCTCTGAGGGTGCGGCTGGGGATGCCGTCTGGGCCTTCAGCCTTGCGAGGGTTAACACGTTTAAATGTTTTACTCACGTCGGCTCCAGTGAAGGAGAGTCCGCATATTTTGGTAGCGGGCCGTGTCAGTGGCACTGTATTTTCCGCAAAGCGAGCAAAAAAGTTGTTAAGTCTGTCTGGGAGCAAGACATCCTGGTCCGCGACGGGACTGTTTTTTTTTTTGTAATCCGTGATTGACTGTAGACCCTGCCACGAACCTCTTGTGTCTGAGCCGTTGAATTGCAACTCTACTTTGTCTCTATACTGACGCTTAGCTTGTATGATTGCCTTGCCGAGGGAATAGCTACACTGTTTATATTCGGTCATGTTTCCGGTCTCCTTGCCCTGGTTAAAAGCAGTGGATCACGCTTGTGTGTGTGTGTGTGTGTGTGTGTGTGTGTGTGTGTGTGTGTGTGTGTGTGTGTGTGTGTGTTTGTGTGTGTGTGTGTGTGTGCGTGAGCAGGACCTGCTGACGCTGCAGTGCTGGCTGTACATACAGTACGTGGGAGATAAGGGCCAGAAGAGAGGAAGATGATTCAATGGGAATGCTGATGTAAGGCTTGTTTGCGTGTGTGCCTCACTTTTGTGCTCGGCCACAAGGCTCTCAGTGAGGGAAAGCCCATGTCCTTATGGCTGATTTAAACACACAGGGACTAACTGTCTCAACACCTATTCCCTTTCTAGCCCCTAACCCGAGTTTTCGCCAATCTGAAGGGTCTGGATAGGTATGAGTATAAATAACGACACACTGCTTGCTTAGCGACTACCGCTTCCTCCTAATTTTGGCTCATACCGAAGGCCCGAACCCAGGACCTCTGCCTTGCAAACATACCTCCCTCCTGAAGCTAGCTATTAGACAGCGCAAGTGGGGACACTTCAGGCTAAGGAGTGAGTTTCACACATCTCCATGCACAATACGAGCAGTGTATTAGTTGAGCTTCCCCCATATTTCTAACTTTTGACCGATCTGTAAATGACGAAGATTTAGGGCCATGGGAAGAGTTGGGAAAAGGGAGCAAATTGGCACGGCTAGATTCTAACTCAAACTCCACTTATTCAGGTTATCCACCTATTGGATGATAAACACAGAGTACTTCATGCCATGTATCTGACCGCAGAGACATCTGTAAGTCCCATTTGTAGGCTATGTTTCTTACAGACAAAGTTTCAACTGACAAACCTAAGAGTCTACTAAAGGTGAACCTTTTCATTGTTGGTATTATACAGTATGTAACCTAACTGATGTGATTTTTAGCCGCACTTAAGTCTCAACTACTGTATCCATGATATCTACTCTAGTGTGTCCGTAACGATTACTTCCAAATGTCTAGCAGTCTGTCTTAATAAAAGAGCTGACCAACCAATAGTCTGCTTACTAGAATGTAGCTGTTCCAACACATTCCTGTTTGGCAACATTTCACACCTCGACAGATTCACAAGGACTCGGAGAGAATAAAACCATGACCTTCACTCTCTCCTCTCCTCTTCTCTTCTCTTCTCTCCCTTATTGTCTGCTCCCTCTTTCTCTTTCTCTCTCCCTCTCTCTTCTTTTCTCCTCTCTCTCTCAAGGTGATAGGAGAGGAGACGTAATCCATCAGGGAGTGCGAGCGTTTCTGTTCCGTTTCTCTCTCTCTGGGCCAGGGCTAGCAGAGCACGACGGCTACCACAGAACAGTGGCTGGGAGCGAACATCTGACAGCCTGACTGACATTAGGTTCTGTAAACCCTGCAGCCTGACACCATCTCTGTCTGGGTGACCTCATGAGGCTCATGTCCATCAACTGCTTCCTGTGTTCTCCCTGGAAAGCTGCAGAGGGAGCCGAGGACTGACAACGGACAACATCTGTCTGAAGAGAATTTAGGCCTTGACCAGAAGCAGGCACTCTCTGAAGCTATTGACTTAGCTAGCCGCTCTCTATGAAAAATGTCTTCAGCTAGCTAACTGTTATCGCCTTTTTTTTATTGTTTATTTTTTGTCTGTATACTGCAATTCAGCTTTTAGCAGCGAATGTGTCCCAAGACAGTCTAAACAACATAAATAAATACTTGATATAAACTAACAACCATCCCCAGTCTGCTAGCACTGCTAGCGCTAGCCTTCACTTCTTTCTGTGTGTGAGTCTCACCTGTGAGAACATAGTCGTAGTGGTGGACGTTGTTGAGCTTGATCCCCTCGTAGAGGACGTGCAGCTCGTCCGCGGTCAGCACCTGGCCTTTCCAGTGAGAGTAGCCTTGGGACAGAGGTCAGGGGTTAGAGGTCAGGGAGACAACTCCACAAAAGAGTGACAACACTTCCCCTGTAATGGATTTAACAATGGTGAAAACTCCCTCCACCAATGCTTTTAAATCTATGACGGGGATTGAACCAGTGCAACTTTGAGGAAAGTGTGGAGAATCGGGACGCAATCAGAACAACTGACAGTTCACAACATAGAAATTAATGAAGATACTAGCCTATGGTTTAAATGATGAACACAACAGTTAACAGTGCTGATGTCTTTTCTACACAGAGGGGGCCTAGAGAAGCCCCCACCCACAGTGAGACAGCTTCTCAGGAAGGGGGATGGGACAGGGGGCATGTTTGTTGCGTCAGCTCCCTCAAATGCCCCAAAAAATGTGTGGGGCTGTGGGGGCAACCAGCATTTTGTCAGAGACCATTGTCGCTGCCGCAGGAATTGTGATGTCACACTTCAGGGGAGTCACCCAGCAGATCACATGGTGTGGTGCTGGTTGCCTAGTAACAGGCCAGATGAAAGCCTGAGGGACTGAGAGCAATAAAGAGTTGCTGCTGCTCTTCTCTGTGTGTGTGTGGTGTGTGTGTGTGTGTGTGTGTGTGTGTGTGTGTGTGTGTGTGTGTGTGTGTGTGTGTGTGCGAGATAGAGGGGGAGGGAGCCAAGGAAGGAGAGAAATCTTTGTAATAAAGGCTGGCTCTGTCGTCATAATTTTCTGCTGTCGCAATTGCATGATTCGCTGCTGGCATTTTCAGCTCGTCACAATCCAAGACACACACACATACACAAACACACATACACACGTTTTCTTCAGCACGTGCAGAGTGAAGAAGAGATAGACGCTGCGTATCCTTCCCCACTGGGAAGATAACCACCACTGTGTTTTGAGCTGAATCTACCCATCAGGCCCTGCTTCTCTTTGCCCCCCTAAAGCTAACACAGAGAGACACTTACACACAGCAAAAACATTGTTCTTTAAAACCTTGAAAAAATACTATTGGGCATGGGAAAAGACAAATGTTACATCCCAAAAAAATACTCATTCCCAATATAGTGCACTACTTTTGGCCAGAGCCCTATTGCCACTATACGGTATAGGGTGCCATTTGGTACACAACCAGAGATGAAACTGCAGTATCTAGCCTAAGTCACTGACATAATTAAAGTCTGAATCTTCCTCATTGCAGTAATGTTTGATGTGTGATGAGCGGAGTGACCCGTACGACAGGAGCAGGTAGGAGCAAGGAGAGGGACGGAAGCTATACTGTTACACTGGCAATACTAAAGTGCCTATAAGAACATCCAATAGTCAAAGGTAAATTAAATACAAATGGTATAGAGATAAATAGTCCTATAATTCCTATAATAACTACAACCTAAAACTTCTTACCTGGGAATATTGAAGACTCCAGCTTTCTTATGTTCTCATGTTCTGAGCAAGGAACTTAAACGTTAGCTTTCTTACATAGCACATATTGCACTTTTACTTTCTTCTCCAACACTTTGTTTTTGCATTATTTAAACCAAATTGAACACTTTCATTATTTATTTGAGGCTAAATTGATTTTATTGATGTATTATATTAAGTTAAAATAAGTGTTCATTCAGTATTGTTGTAATTGTCATTATTACAAATAAAAAACTTTTTTTTTTTTTTTTAATTGTCCGATTAAATCGGTATCGGCTTTTTTGGTCCTCCAATAATCGGTATCGGTATCGGCGTTGAAAAATCATAGTCGGTCGACCTCTAATCCACACATCTTCAGAAACTCAATGAACTGTGTGTGATTGTGTGCTCATGAGAAAACTACCACTGGGTTAGTAGATACAGTAATGGTCCAATGGATATTGCATGTTCCTGTCTCGAAAGAAACGACAGTAAAAACCCTTAAGAAGTAGTCAAGATGTGGCATTCTCTCATCCTTAGCCAAACTGGAACTACTTACAAAGGATAAGTCTGAGCCAAGCCTTTTCAAAAAGAAAAGTTTCCATTAACCCAGTGCAGGGACATAAAGAATGCCAGCTAACAACAAAACAACCGGAGGAATGAGTCTGATTTAGGTGGCAACAAATGTTAAGACATTCCAAGATGGATCATTCATGAGCGATGTGCATGGTGTCTTATAATCGCTATGCACGTTTTGGGCATCATGATGTCCCAATAAATCTGTATTTTATTTGTATCTTTATTTTGACAGAGTCATGCTGAGACCAAGGCATCTTCTGCAGGTGAGCCTTGTATCAAACACACATCTATGCGCATCGATATAAACCAATACACAAAAAGCAAAAGCAATCATTGAAAACAAACGCATTCTTCAGTAAAAAAAAAATATATCCTTAATTAGCCGTCTGAATTGCCCTCGAGGCACCAACTCTTTTTTGTTGTTGGTTCATTCAAAATAACTTAAACCTGAACTTAACAACAAACGGAAGCTTAAATAACTCAGAGCACGTGTCAAACCCATTCCACAGAGGGCCCGAGTGTCTGCGGGTTTTCGCTATTCTCTTGTACTTGATTGATGAATTAAGGTCACTGATTAGTAAGGAAACCCCATCACCTGGTTGTCTAAGTCTTCCCCTGACTCAGAGGAATCACGTAAACTTCTGGACTTGAAGCGGATTTAAACACGCTCGATTTGTACTGCTGGACTGTATGCATTCGGGTTAGGTGTGAACGCTGTATCAAAGCAAAATGGGGGACGTTTACCCAATTACCCAGAAGCTGTTGGAGCGTGGGGAGGCTGAGAGGACACAGGGAGTTGTGTGACAAGTGGACAGAGAGGGCTACGGGACTAGCATAAAGCATGGTGAGGACTGAGGGGCCAGGGATTAGCTTGGGCCCCAAGCCCAGAGAGGAGAGCTCTAATAGGGGTGACGATAGCAAGGACAGTGCCTCCCCTCGTTGAACAGTACAGAACCTTCTAGATAAATGTTTACCGTTATTTAACCAGGCAAGGCATCTTTGAGGTTAAAAACCTATTTTGCAAGAGCGGCCTGGCACATTCAAGTGGATGAGGTCAGCACAGCCAAGCTGGCTCTTTGACACGGTTGTGCTCTCCAGGACATCTGCCCATGAATGAACACTTAGCAAGAACACCAGCGGGCACACGAGGCTGGCTAATTCATACATTGACAGACGCAGTGCAATCGATAGGGTCATTCCTCAAACCTACGTCAGAGACACACAGTGTACTTATCCCTCTGCTCTCTTTTAATCTCCCTCACAATCACTCGCTTTCTCTCTGTCTTGCCCACGCTGCTCATCGGGCTCAGGCAGGCATCCGTGGTTTTCCCAGACGGAGCGACAGATGAAGTGAGAGACGGAAACCGAGAGGAGCCTGACAGTGGTGCGATCTCAATTAGCACTCATTCACGTTTCTTTCACAGACACACACGGACGTGCGCACACACAAACACACTGGTGTCTACCATGTCATTCACCTTCAGCTCGAAGACCAACAGCCCCCTCCCATCCTCCCTTAGGTGACCCTGTACAACTACTGTATTAGGCTATAACAGTGTCCACAACCCCAAAACATTTGGCACAAATGTTACATTATTGCCCTAGCGGCATCCAGTGCATTCTGCTGTCACTATTGACATCGCAATAGAGCTGGAGTCACTCTGAAGATTTCCTCTGTGGTGAATGTGACGGGCTCATGGGGCCGCCGGCAGGTGACTCGTGCGGCAGTGAGCCGTGAACAGGCAGCGGAGTGATTGGGCTGTGATTGCCGTTGCCTGGAGGTTGCATCCAAAATGACGCCCTATTCCCTACATAGTACACTACTTTTGACCAGAGCTCTATAAGCCCTGGTCAAAAGTAGCACACAATTGTATATAGGGAATAGTGGTCCATGGTTTGGGACATAGAATCCTTGGATATCTGAGAGAGATTACTGTGAGACTGACTGCTAATCTCTGCCCCATAGCTATGGGACTCAGTGTCAGGGTGTCCGTTGCAAATGGGGCTCCTGTAACAAGGGTGGTTCAGAGAACCTTGCTCGCATGTTGAGTAACCTTCCCTGAGACTAAATCAAATAAAAATGTATTTGTCACACGCGCCCGAATACAACAGGTGTAGTAGACCTTACAGTGAAATGCTTTCTTTACAAGCCCTTAACCAACAATGTTTTAAAAATAAAAAAAAATAAAAGTGTTAAGTAAAAAATTGAAAATAAAAGTATCAAATAATTCAGTAGCAGCAGTAAAATAACAAGCGAGGCTATATACAGGGGGTACCAGTACAGAATCAATGTGCGGGGACACATGTTTGGACCATGATAGTTTGTTGGTGATGTGGACACCAAGGAACTTGAAACTCTCAACCTGTTCCACTACAGCCCCGTCGATGAGAATGGGGGCGTGCTCGGTCCTCCTTTTGCTGTAGTCCACAATCATCTCCTTTGTCTTGATCACGTTGAGGGAGAGGTTGTTATCCTGGCACCACACAGCCAGGTCTCTGACCTCCTCCCTATAGGCTGTCTCATCGTTGTCGGTGATCAAGCCTACCACTGTTGTGTCATCGGCAAACTTAAATGACGGTGTTGGAGTCATGCCTGGCCGTGCAGTCATAAGTGAACAGGGAGTACAGGAGGAGACTAAGCACGCACCCCTGAGGGGCCCCCGTGTTGAGGATCAGCGTGGTGGATGTGTTGTTACCTACCCTTACCACCTGGGGGAGGCCCGTCAGGAAGTCCAGGAGCCAGTTGCAGAGGGAGGTGTTTAGTCCCAGGGTCTTTAGCTTAGTGATGAGCTTTGTAGGGCACTATGGTGTTGAACCCTGAGCTGTAATCAATGAATGACTAGAGCGGGCTAACACAGTCTTGTGGCATACAAGAGACCCAGGTTCAAACCACAGTTGATCACATAGGTGCTGTAACCTGGATGGGTTTATGTGAGGCGCAGGAGGAGGTCAAAGGGGAGGAAAGTGTAAAGGTGGTTCATGTAAGCTTGCGTCATGAGTAACCTTGTCTGAGACCTGATTATTTGTGTAGGCTTAGTGGGCTAACACAGTTTAGTAAGGCACAGAAGACCCAGGTAAATAATCCAAGACACACCAGTGGCACTGAAGAAGGCCACAAATGTGTTACTATTAAGTAACTCAAAGGCCTATTAAGCAGGGCAGGTGTGTGTAAGAGAGAGAGAGTCAACAAGTGCAGTAGCCTACACTGTAGTATAGTGGCCTCTTGTTATGCCATCGTTTCCGTTTCTCTCAGACCACCTGCACTGTCAGCGTGTAGGCTATCCCCCAGTCAGATCCCATGTAGAGAAAAATACAATCCTGAGACTGTGTCCTGAACTGGCCCTGATAGACAATTCATCTTCTCCACTTAAGAGAGGACAAATTGTACATGTGGCGTCACTTTAACCATTACAACCAGTGACACTTTGTTCCACCCAAGAACTTGTCTGATAACTTGACACAATGAGGAATGTGACACAAAACACAAAACCCATATCTTTTCATCACACTTTTCCTGATGTGATCCTGATCAACAGTTCCACTTTCAAGATGGAAGAGATTTTGTTTCATGTGATAAAGGTTGATTGCAGTCATAGTGGAAATATAATGTGAGGTTAGGGTGCAGTCATAGTGGAAATATAATGGTAGGTTAGGGGGAGGCAGGTAGCTTTAACTTCTTATGGCTGCAGGGGCAGTATTGAGTAGCTTGGATGAAAGGTGCACAGAGTAAACGGCCTGCTTCTCAGTCCCAGTTGCTAATATATGCATATTATTAGTAGTATTGGGTAGAAAACACTCTTGACGTTTCTAAAACTGTTTGAATGATGTCTGTGAGTATAACAGAACTCATATGGCAGGCAAAAACCTGAGAAGAAATCCAAACAGGAAGTGAGAACTCTGAGGTTGGTCAATTTTCAACCTAGCCCCTATTGAATTCACAGTGGGATATGGATGAAGTTGCACTTCCTAGGGCTTCCACTAGATGTCAACCATCTTTAGAAACTTGAATGAGGCTTCTACTGTGGTGTGTGGCTGAATGGGAGCTGAATGAGCAAGGTGTCTGGCAAAGAGCCAAGGGCTGGTCACGCGCAATTCACAGCGACCTGCGTTCCAGGGCTTCTCTACACACAAAGGAATTCTCCAGTTGGAACTTTATTGAAGATTTATGATAACAACACCCTAAGGATTGATTCTATACTTAGTTTGACAAGTTTCTTCGACCTGTAATATAACTTCTTAAAGTTTTTGTCTGACATTCGGATGGACCTGCACGAGCGTTTGGATTTGTATACCTAAGCCCTAACAAAAGTAGCTACTTGGATATAAATAATGGACATTATCGAACAAATCAAGCATTTATTGTGGAACTAGGATTCCTGGGAGTGCATTCTGATGAAGATCATCAAAGGTAAGGGAATATTTATAATGTGATTTCTGATGACTCCAATTGTATTTATTTTCTGAGCGCCGTCTCAGATTATTGCATGGTTTGCTTTCTCCGTAAAGTGTTTTTTAAATCTGACACAGCGGTTGCATTAAGGAGAGGTAAAGCTATAATTCCATGTGTATAACTTGTATTTTCATCTACATTTATGATGAGTAATTTCTGTTGAATGTGTGGCTATGCAAAATCACTGGATGTTTTTGGAAATAGTGAACGTAACGTGCCAATGTAAACTCCGATTTTTTTTACATAAATATGAACTTTATCAAACAAAACATACATGTATTGTGTAATATGAAGTCCTATGAGTGTCATCTGATGAAGATCATCAAAGGTTAGTGATACATTTTATCTCTATTTGTGTTTTTTGTGACTCCTCTCTTTGGCTGGAAAAACAGCTGGATTTTTCTGTGAGTTGGTGGTTACCTAACATAATCGTTTGTGGTGCTTTCGCTGTAAAGCCTCGGACACTGTGGTGGGATTAACAACAAGATTACCTTTAAAAGGGTATAAAATACATGTATGTTTGAGGAATTTGAATTATGAGATTTCTGTTGTTTTGAGTTTGGCGCCCTGCACTTTCACTGGCTGTTGTCATATCATTGCAGCCCTAAGAAGTTTTTAAGGGTATATAAAAATTATTAGCCTACCCAAAATATGTCAAGATCTTTCAACAATGATAGTAATGGTACCATAGATGCTGTTCTTCTCTCAAAAATTTGAAATAATTTCCTTTCAGGAAGGGTTAAAAATATACAAGACAGCAACACATGGTACTTTTATACTTTTACTTTTATAAATTCCAGGCAATTCATAAAGTTCACCAAATTCCAATTCCACATTTTCTTAAATTAAGAGAATTGAAATTTCAGTGCCTGAATTGACTAAAATGTCAATAGAAATGACGACAACCCTTCTCTACATTATATGTACCTGTGTGATTGGAGAACTGTACCGAGTTGATTGAATCCACCTCAAACCCCAGCACCTGTGGAAGAGACAGACAGAGCATTAATCAAAGTATTGGGCAGAAGACGAACAATATGGGTAGCACAGAAGGTTGGTGGCACCTTAATTGGGGAGGACCTGCTCGTGGTAATGGCTGGAGCGGAATTGGTGGAATGGTATCGGATGCCATTCCATTTTCTCCATTCCAGCCATTATTATGAGCTGTCCTCCACTCAACACCCTCCACTGGTGGGTAGGTTAATCACCTAGGCCCCTCAAACTCAACTCTGGACCTCGAAGGCAGTTCCACTGCTTTTTTTCCATTGTTCCCCTCTAATCAGGGACTGATTTAGAACAGAAAACCAGCAGGCGCCGTTTCAAATTACCAGCCATTTTACTTACATTTCGACTAGCAGTTTCAGATACCTGCACAATAGGGTTCCTGGTAGTCTTCAACTAAAATGACAGAATGTACCTGGTGAAAAGCCTCATGTTGACACTGACTCATGCACTGTATTGAGCAGGCTACCCCAAGGGGATTTTTTTTAACATGACTTGACCTTTCTATAAATAGAAGGCAATGGTTTTGACTTAGGGTACCCACACTAATAGATTTCACTTACATGACTTCACATGCAACAGATTGATATAACCATGGGCGTCCCGTCATTTTGAGCCCCACATGTAGCCTCTAACCTGTTTCAGAGAAATGTCATCATCAAATATTTTAAGAGCTTTCATTGTCTGCTTATATGCCCCCTTTATTTATCCAATGGTTCTGACTGTCAGAAAGCAAAAAAAGAGACCATGTTTGTATGCGGCTTTATTAACTCAATAATTTTTTTTTACATTGTTTGCAAACTGATATGTGACACGTATTAATGCCAAAATAACATGCAACATGCCTGTTTGGCATTAATACGTGTCACATATCAGTTTGCAAACAATGTAATAAAAATTAATATGTTGTTAATAAAGCCACATACAAACATGGTCTCTTTTTTGCTTTCTTGAGTAAGCGCAATATACGGAGCGTAGGGGTTGGGTAATGTTCTCTAGTTGCACCGTGATTGGCTCAGTATCCAGTCACTAATGGGGACCCTACGTCACCGCAAAATCTAAAGGGAGAGCTTGAAATTTCACGCCCATTGGGTGCTGCTATAGATTTACAATAGAAGTGCCCATCCAAGAAGGCTCAACGTCATTGGCCACAGATAAAATTATGTCAAATCACGTTATACAGTACCAGTCAAAAGTCTGGACACACCTACTCATTCAAGGGGTTTTATTCTACATTGTAGAATAATAGTGAAGATATCAAAACTATGAAATAACACATATGGAATCATGTAGTAACCAAATCAAAATATATTTTATATTTGAGATTCTTCAAAGTAGCCACCCTTTGCCTTGATGACAACTTTGCACAAGCTTTGCATTCTCTCAACCAGCTTCATGAGGTAGCCACCTGGAATGCATTTCAATTAAAAGGTGTGCCTTGTTAAAAGTTAATTTGTGGAATTTCTTTCCTTCTTAATGTGTTTGAGCCAATCAGTTGTGTTGTGACAAGGTAGGGGTGGTATACTGAAGATAGCCCTATTTGGTAAAACACCAAGTCCATTATGGCAAGAACAGCTCAAATAAGCAAAGAGAAATGACAGTCCATCATTACTTTAAGACATAAAGGTCAGTCAATCCGGAACATTTCAAGAGGTTTCTTCAAGTGCAGTAGCAAAAATCATCAAGAGCTATGATGAAACTGGCTCTCATGAGGACCGCAACAGGAAAGGAATATCAAAATTCATTAGAGTTAAATGCACCTCAGATTGCAGCCCAAAGAAATACTTCACAGAGTTCAAGTAACACACATCTCAACCTCAACTGTTCAGAGGAGACCGCGTGAATCAGGCCTTCATGGTCAAATTGCTACAAGGAAACCACTACTAAAGGACAGCAATAATAAGAAGAGACTTGCTTGTGCCAAGAAACACAATCAATGGACATTATACCAGTGGAAATCTGTCTTTGGTCTGATGAGTCCAAATTTGAGATTTTTGGTTCCAACTGCCGTGTCTTTGTGAGAAGCAGAGTAGGTGAACAAATGATCTCCACACATGTGGTTCCCACCATGAAGCATGGAGAAAGAGGTGTGATTGTGTGGGGGTGCATTGCTGGTGACACTGTCAGTGATTTATTTAGAATTCAAGGCACACTTAACCAGCATGGCTACCACAGCATTCTGCAGCGATATGCCATTCCATCGGGTTTGCACTTAGTGGGACTATCACTTGTTTTTCAACAGGACAATGACCCAAAACACACCTCCAGGCTGTGTAAGGGCTATTTTACCAAGAAGGAGAGTGATGGAGTGCTGCATCAGATGACCTGACCCCCACAATCACCCAACCTCAACCCAATTGAGATAGTTTGGGATGAGTCAGACCACAGAGTGAAGGAAGAGCAGCCAACAAGTGCTCAGCATATGCGGGAACTTCTTCAAGACTGATGGAAAAGCATTCCAGGTGAAGCTGGTTGAGAGAATGTCAAGAGTGTGCAAAGCTGTGATCAAAGCAAAGGGTGGCTACTTTGAAGAATCTAAAATCTAAAATATATTTATATTTGTTTAACACTTTTTGGATTGCTACATGATTCCATATGTGTTATTTCATAGTTTTGATGTCTTCACTATTAATCTACAATGTAGAACATAGTCAAAATACCTTGAATGAGTAGGTGTGTCCAAACTTTTGACTGGTACTTCATCTACCGTAGTTTTGATTGGACTGATAATTTCAACCTTTCAAAATCTTAGCTAGCAAGCTAGACAAGCAGTCATCATCATGAATCAAGTGGACAATCTACTGGCAAATCCTTTTCAATCCTTGTCATATGAAGATAAATTATAGATAAAACGTATTTGTGCTCCTCGACCATTGGACATAAACATTATACAACAAGTTGGAAATCGCAAATTCAACAACGAGTGGTTTGGAAGGAATCGGTGGCTAACTGCAAGTGTTGCAAAGCCATCACTAGCCTACTATTCAGTTGAGAGGGTGTGTGGTACAAGTTTGGGTTTTAGGGTCTCTTTTCCTAGCTTAAAAGGATAAACACTCACATGCAACACCATGGGCCAGGTTGAACACATTGGCCATGCTGTCAGCCCAGCATGCCACGTTCAAAACAACTGGAAACTCGGAACAGGAAAATCTCAGACTTCAGTGAGTTCAAGACAACTGGGAACTCGGTAAAAAACAAGCTCCAACTGGGAGAATACGTTTTGAACAGTCATCCAACTCAGAATTCCAAGTTGGGAACTCTGGCCTCTTTCTTTTTGACCTGAAGATCACTGACGTCATGAATCAACCTTGTTTTTTTTTTTTTTTAAATTCCCAGTTGTCTTGAAAGCACCATAAATCCAGAGAATGGAAGACTTTGATGACAAAGTTTGATTTGTCCACAAGAAGGTCCGCTGCACCACACCTTCCTGTTCAAATGATTGCATCACAACAACGTGAGTCCAAAAATGTATTGTATGCTGCTGAATAAATCATGTCATATGCCAGGAACATATGTATACTGTAGTTAAGCAAGTAATAATAAGTGTATGTTGTGTAGTAAGCTGTTAGTAGCCATTGTGCCTCACCCTAATAATTTTGTCCCTTTCCCCTCATAACTTAGCCTACTGTTCTGATTTGCTGATGCACATGTAGCCTTAAGCCTGTTTTAGAGAAATGCCATCATTGGATATTGTAAGAGCTTTCATTGTCTGCTTAAATGCCCCCTTTATTTATCCTATAGTTCTGATTTTGTGTACAGGGATAATACTGTAAGAATGGCCCATATGCTGAATTCTGTCGCTGTGCATTTCATAAGTGCTGAACAAATAGTTATATTGAATATGTCCGTCGAGGCTCGCTCATTAATGTCTTAATCGCAATGACGGATTGCCTCTTTGCCGCTTGTCGCCCGCCCCCTTATGCCATAGTTTGTACATCTCAATTGTCAGTAAAATCCACATTCATTTAAGCAAGTCAGCCATATCAGCTGTTTTTACAAAGACAGTAAATGAGGCTAAATTAACTGTTTTGCTGCCAGACAAGGCTCCACTGATAGCCAGGTGTAGCAGTTGAAAAGAAAGCTCTGCTGTTGGGACCGCTTTGTGTAGGCCCTACCAGTTTGTGGGCCCCATTTGTCACCGTCATAGTGCAATTCATGTATTGTTTAGTGTTGTGTAGTGTAGTGGCTTTGCTGGCATGCATCCCAAAAAATGTGGGGAGTTTGCCCCACCAAGATGTACATGTTAAAATTGCCAGTGAATATAAACAGTTAGTGAATTGCTTTTGGCCTCAGGGTTTAATCAAGATAATTATATTACAAGCTCCTGTCTCCTCCTTAGTGACGTCAGTCAGAGGAATATATGCTAAATACGTCAGTTATCCATGCAGAATCTCTCTGCTGTCTTTCTTAACTGATAGAACAGCAGAAACAGAGGATTTCCAGCTAACTGAGGACAGCAGAAACAGAGGATTTCCCAGCTAATTGAGGACAGCAGAAACGGAGGATTCCCAGCTAATTGAAATGCCTTTACGGTCATCATCTATGACAGACCTGTACATTTGGATGACAATCAACTGTCCATGGAAATAATGACCACCATGGTACCCAAATCACAGCAGTGTCTAATGTGATGAGGAGGATGAGAAAAAAGGGGATGTCATGATGGTATTGATTATGAGGAGGACGAGGGTGAACGGATGACACGCGGACCCTATTGATGAGATTGCATTGCTGCAAGAGTCAAATCCGAATGTTCTTCACGAATGTCAAATACGTCCTTTCTTCAGTGCTGTGCCTAATCTGACAGGCATGATCATGGAACGAATATTCTCGCCATAACAATATGTCTGATGATTGTTACATGTAAATTATACTATCATCTCTATTTCCTTTGAGTGTTCAGGGATTGTCAGCGCCAAACGGGTATTTGCCATGTGACCTTTTGCTACCTGCAAGCATGCACAATTGTCTCTACTCAATAAATAGAATGAAATACCGTTACATTAGCTCATCAAAACAATGAATCAGAATATAATAGATTCCTACCTGTAACGGAAATGATGCCGATTTATTGCCAACATATCCCCTGACAACATGACTCTGAATTGACAATACTCTGCATTCCATTTCGTGCACAAAGTTATAATAAAACACGCTACACAATCCGCGCAAAACAAACGCAGGTTTTGTGTTCAGGGCTGCACGTAAAGCAGCGATCCCGAGTCCACAATCCAAGGTGTTTTCAGTGAGGGTAAAATCAGAATCCAGCCACTAAACTGAAGGACATAGAACCCACACAGAAACGCTCATTGAAGAGACACATCGTTATTCTTCAGGCATTCGTGACGGGCACCTAAATCCACTGACATCACAAGCGCACTAATGGAACGGACGTGACAGCAATATTGTGAAATAGAAAAAAGCGTGTAGCTTCTATATGCAAACCACCCGTAGTCCTTTCCGATGTTATCTGTGGATTTCAAGGGCAGGTGTTGTGCGCACCCAGGAAGCAGTGGGCTAATTCGAATGAAATCAATACAAATGTTATAGGTAGAGCCCTACACTCATTTGTAGCCAGTGATTTTGTAACTATATAAGTATTAATGGGAGCAAAGAATCCTGTCTAACAGGACTGTAATGGGCGCAAGCAGAGCGAGGATACCAGGCATTTCTTTGGAGCAAGAGGCAGTGTGTGAATCGGGTTGGGGGGGTCCTTCATTATGTTACACATTATGGTCAGTGCTATCTGGGATGCTTGGGACGTTCCTACACCATAGCCGCGAGAAGAAGTTGTGCTGAGGGTGCTGCTGCACCCCCTGAAACATCGGAATTCAAAAGAATCATATGAATATGAATACAAATATTTTATAATGTAGTGCACTGGGCCTTTACTAGTCCTGTAAAGTTATATGCAAAGACCCAAAACATGCCCACATCAAATTAAATATTTTTCTTGATCAAATAAGATGGAAAACAACCACTTTTTGTGCAGTATTAATTTACCATACTTACAAACCACTTAATGTAAATCTACATTACTGTATTGTACATAGGCTGGTCATCTAGATTTGTACCTGTAGACTTTGAATCGCCATAAAGAAAAGCAATGCACAATACAGTAACTGAGTACATTGAAATATCAAGTGGTTTATGACCTGGCTCATTTGGTAGAGCATGGTGCTTACAATGCTAGGGTTGTGGATTCAATTCCCAAGGGGGACCAGAAAGAAAATGCATGCACTCACTGCTGTAAGTTTGTCTGGATAAAAGCATCTCGTAAAAGAAATGAATAGACCATTTCAGTTTTCACATAGAAATAAGTGTCACGGTCGTGATTAAAGACTTGCCCAAGGCGCAGCGTGCATAGAGTTCCACATGTTTATGAACCATGAAACTTCAACAACACGAAACGAACAGTGAAAGTCATGGTGCACAATAACACTCACACAACCCAGGTGGGAACAATGGAGAACTTAAGTATGATCCCCAATTAGAGACAACGATAATCCGCTGCCTCTAATTGGGAACCATACCAAGCACACCAACATAGAAATAGGAAAACTAGAACACCCCCCCTAGTCACACCCTGACCTACAACACCATAGAGAACCAAGGGTGACACTAAGTTGAATTTGCAAGAAACTGGAAAATGTACATCAAGCAAGTATTATCAGATTAACTGTTTTGTACAGATAATTATGAGACTCAAGTTACAAATTCTGGTAAACACTCAGATACAAATACATTTAGTAAAATAAAAATCAAAAAAGTAGTGCACGGGGTCTTTACTAGTCCTGTGTTAGCTGACAGATATAGACTTCTGTAGTGCGGGCCAATTGTTTTTGCAGCACGCCCACCTCCAAACTACTTACTGCAGCTATGCCCTACCCTAAACCCTAATCCTAACCTTAACCAGAACCAGAACCCTTACCATAACCATTGTCCATTTAAACTTCAATGGGGGAGGGACGTCCCAAGAATTCTGCATAGTACAGATCTATACTTGATTGGCCAATTACATGGAAAGGCTTTTTGTGATGTCAGCCTACAAATACACAACACAATATATTACACGCAGCATGGAAAACTGGAAAGTTAGTACACAAGTGACACATTTAGGCTACATTTTCACATGTTCAAAGTCTCTGCGGCCTACTGTTTGACCGTGTACTGGGCCTGCATCATCCTATGTCCCACTGTTCAGCAGCCCGATGGCTGATGGAATGAAACTTGCCACCTTCCTGTTCTTGCTGAACAGTGGGACCCTCTTGGAGGGCAGCAGCTCAAAACATTGGGATTGTGCGTGGGGTCCTCTATGATGTGTGCTTGGCCTTGTCCCTTGTCGGTTTATCATAGAGGCCCTGACACCCCCTCCACTGCAGCCAGCAGAGCTTGGACCCCAGGTTATCTTTGTCGCGTTGTGAACATCCTCTATCAGAAATAGTAGGGGAGATGGGGAATGGTGCTAATGAATGGGCTCTCTGAATGGTCACGCCTACATAATGATGTGAACATAGACTAGAGGGATTCAATGGAAGATGTATGGATATGAATGTACAGTAGGATATTGAGAATGTGATACTGACTGGGAACAGGACAGTATAACCCCATCACTGGGAGGTAATGGGACCTGTAGCAGCCTTCAGATAATTACCCATACATACACACACGTAATAGAGGCCACTGAATCAAGCCAAGCCAGACTCGACTGATGCACTCTTTTCACAGTGTGATAGGATTTCATGTAGGCTAGTCTAGAGACTGTCTGGCTAGAAAGTGATGATACTAAAAAAGAACAAATATTTCACAGTATTTCTTCTCAACTAGACTAGAAATAGTGGATCATTATCGAGCAGCAAATTATTCAGAGCACTAACCCAATGTACAGAGAGGAAGGTCAATAAGTTGACCAAGTCAAGGCGAGGGTTCTTTCTAAATTTGTCACTCGCCATTCCTCGGATCTAACTCCTCGCCGCCTCCTCGACCATATTGGAGGACAAGGTCCAAGGTCTCGCGAACATTTTCCAATTTGTTTTGAGAAGGAGGCAAGGTGAGAAGATGTGAACAGGTGTCACGCTGCTTGCTTAGCCGTACCTCTTTTTAAATTTCAAGCTAAGGAGCGAGCTTCACAAATCCCCATCTGCTACACACTCACCCCCCCAAACGGACACCACAGCGACCCCAACTATTGCGCTAACCAATCACCATTATAACAGACGTCATTATAATGGATGCATCTAAGCCGGATGGATGTGGTTATTTGAGGTATTCATTCTGACTGTGCGTGCTGTTCGGTTCTGACTGCTGAGTCATACAGTCTTTATCTGCACAGTCGTGACTGAGAGCTGAGAGCTGAGAGGAGGAGGAAGAGGAGGGGATTAAAAGGGGAGCCTAACTTTGGCTTCGTGATATTACTGTACCCAAAGCTGTGAAATTGAATCAACGCTACCAAACTACCCAACACTTCAGCTACGATTTAGCTTTTACCTAGCTTTTAGTCAGCTGTCTTCATGGGCGATTGGGTTACTCTGTATGAGCATGGTTCCCATAGTTTAACTGTAGCCTGGCTGTGTCACAGGCTATGTGGACAATTCTACGTCCAGGTCTCTTTCTCAATCCATCTTTCCTCGATTCCTCGCAGCCTCTCTCCTCATCTCCTTCTTCAAAATTCATTGGAGGAAGGGATCGTGGACCTTCTCCATCAATGCAGTTGAGAAGGAAGCTTGGAGATAGGATGCGAATAATCACATTGGAAAGACACATTTAGATACTGTATATCCCATCGAGAACCCCTTTAGCTGTAGGGTTAAACAAAGAACAAGGTTCTGACATCTGCTGGTAAGATATTTCCACAACATCCTAGTCCTCATTTATGAATGCCCTCTCCTTATTCCTACACATGTTTGGGTGAGTCGTTGAAAGAGGAAGACCGTTCACATACACATGGCCAGAGGCGACCCATCATTCAGGGCAGATGGGGCAGAATAGGTTATTTTGGCATTAAAACGTGTCACATATCAGTTTGAAAACAACATTTTAAAACATGTATTGAGTTGATAAAGCCGTACACAAACATGGTCTCTTTTTTGCTTGTTTGAGTTAGGCAGCTCCAAAATGCATTTGTTTCAGCCTAGCTCAGTGCTTTCTGTGATTAATTGGCTCATTCATCTCCCTCCTCTCCCCTGTAACTATTCCCCAAGTCGTTGCTGTAAATGAGAATGTGTTCTCAGTCAACTTACCTGGTAAAATAAGGGTAAAATAAATAAATAAAATAAAATAGAATGGAGAGGTAGCCAGTGGAAAATACAGAGCGTACGGGTTGGTAATGTTCTCTAGTTGCACTGTGATTGGCTCAGTGTTCTGACACTCATGGGGACACTACGTCACCGCAAAATCTACAGCGAGAGCCAGAAAGTTCAAGCCCCCTTGGGTGCTGCCATAGATTTACATTTGAAGTGCCCATCCAAGAAGGCTTAAGGTCATTGGCCACATATAAAAATTATTTCAAATCACGTTATATCTACCGTAGCTTTGATTGGACTGACCATGTCAACATCATACTTTCAAAATCTTAGTTAGCAAGCTAGACATGTAGTCATCATCAGGAATCACATAGACAATCTACTGGCAAATCCTTTTCAATCCTTGTCATATGAAGAGAAATTATACTGTAGATAAAATGTATCTGTGCTCATTGACCATTGGACATACATGTTACACAACAAGTTGGAAATCGCAAATTCAACAATGAGTGGTTTGGAAGGAATCAGTGACTAACTGCGAGCGTTGCAAAGCAATCACTATTTTGCTTCCCCTGCTATTCAGTGGAGAGGGTATGTGGTCCGGGTTTAAGTCTGGGTTTAAGGGCTTAAAACATCTGTCTGAAAGGGTCTGTTTTCCAAGCTGAAAATGATAAACATTCATGTAACACCATGGGCCAGAGAAGGTTGAATACATTGGCCATGTTGTCAATCCAGCATGACTTCTGCCTCATTCAAAACAATTAGAAACTCGGAACTGGGAAATCTCAGACTTCAGTGAGTTCAAGACATCTGGGAACTCTGAAAAAAAAAACAAGCTCCGACTGGGGAAATAGGTTTTGAACGGTCATCCAACTCGGGAACTCGGGCCTCTTTCTAGAGCTCCGACCTGAAGATCACTGATGTCATGATTCGACCAGTTGTCTTGAAAGCACCATAAATCCAGAGAATGACAGACTTTGATGACAAAGTTTCATGGCAAAATTTGCACACAAGAAGGACTGCCGTGCCTTCCTGTTTCAGTGAGCACAGCACAATGGTGAGTCCAAAAATGTATTGTATGCTGCTTCATAAATTATGTAATATGCCAGGAGATACAGTGCATTCGGAAATAATTGAGACCCCTTGACTTATTCCACATCCCCACAGCATGATGCTGCCACCACCGTGCTTCACCGTAGGGATGGTGCCAGGTTTCCTCCAGAAGTGACGCTTGGCAAATCAGGCTAAAATAATTCAATCTTGGTTTCATCAGACAAAAGAATCTTGTTTCTCATGGTCTGAGAGTCCTTTAAGTGCCTTTCGGCAAACTCCAAGCGGGCTTGTCATGTGCCTTTTACTGAGGAGTCGCGGCAGAGGTGGTTGTCCTTCTGGAAGGTTCTCCCATCTCCACAGAAGAACTCTGGAGTTCTGTCATAGTGACCATCGGGTTCTTGGTCACCTCCCTAAAATGTCTAAAAACCTGTTTTCACTTTGTCATTATGGGATATTGTGTGTAGATGAATGATAATATACAGTAGGGCAAAAAAGTATTTAGTCAGCCACCAATTGTGCAAGTTCTCCCACTTAAAAAGATGAGAGAGGCCTGTAATTTTCATCATAGGTACACTTCAACTATGACAGACAAAATGAGAAGAAAAAAAATCCAGAAAATCACATTGTAGGATTTTTAATGAATTTATTTGCAAATTATGGTGGAAAATAAGTATTTGGTCACCTACAAACAAGCAAGATTTCTGGCTCTCACAGACCTGTAACTTCTTCTTTAAGTGGCTCCTCTGTCCTCCACTCGTTACCTGTATTAATGGCACCTGTTTGAACTTGTTATCAGTATAAAAGACACCTGTCCACAACCTCAAACAGTCACACTCCAAACTCCACTATGGCGAAGACCAAAGAGCTGTCAAAGGACACCAGAAACAAAATTGTAGACCTGCACTAGGCTGGGAAGACTGAATCTGCAATAGGTAAGCAGCTTGGTTTGAAGAAATCAACTGTGGAAGCAATTATTAGGAAATGGAAGACATACAAGACCACTGATAATCTCCCTCGATCTGGGGCTCCACGCAAGATCTCACCCCGTGGGGTCAAAATGATCACAAGAACGGTGAGCAAAAATCCCAGAACCACACCTAGTGAACCTAGTGGACCTAGTGAATGACCTGCAGAGAGCTGGGATCAAAGTAACAAAGCCTACCATCAGTAACGCACTACGCCGCCAGGGACTCAAATCCTGCAGTGCCAGACGTGTCCCCCTGCTTAAGCCAGTACATGTCCAGGCCCGTCTGAAGTTTGTTAGAGAGCATTTGGATGATCCAGAAGAAGATTGGGAGAATGTCATATGGTCAGATGAAACCAAAATATAACTTTTTGGTAAAAACTCAACTCGTCGTGTTTGGAAGACAAAGAATGCTGAGTTGCATCCAAAGAACACCATACCTACTGTGAAGCATGGGGGTGGTAACATCATGCTACTGGGCTGTTTTTCTGCAAAGGGAGCAGGACGACTGATCCGTGTAAAGGACAGAATGAATGGGGCCATGTATCGTGAGATTTTGAGTGAAAACCTCCTTCCATCAGCAAGGGCATTGAAGATGAAACGTGGCTGGGTCTTTCAGTATGACAATGATCCCAAACACACCGCCCGGGGAACGAAGGAGTGGCTTCGTAAGAAGCATTTCAAGGTCCTGGAGTGGCCTAGCCAGTCTCCAGATCTTAACCCCATAGAACATCTTTGGAGGGAGTTGAAAGTCCGTGTTGCCCAGCAACAGACCCAAAACATCACTGCTCTAGAGGAGATCTGCATGGAGGAATGGGCCAAAATACCAGCAACAGTGTGTGAAAACCTTGTGAAGACTTACAGAAAACGTTTGACCTCTGTCATTGCCAACAAAGGGTATATAAAAAGGAATTGAGATAAACTTTTGTTATTGACCAAATACTTATTTTCCACCATAATTTGCAAATAAATTCATTAAAAATCCTACAATGTGATTTTCTGGATTTCTTTTCTCATTTTGTCTGTCATAGTTGAAGTGTACCTATGATGAAAATTACAGGCCTCTCTCATCTTTTTAAGTGGGAGAACTTGCACAATTGGTGGCTGACTAAATACTTTTTTTGCCCCACTGTATATATATTTTTAATCCATTTTAGAATAAGGCTGTAATGTAACAAAATGTGAAAAAAGTAAAGGGGTCTGAATACTTTCTGAATGCACTGTATGCATACTGTAGCTAAGAAAGTAATAATAAGTGTATGTTGTTTAGTATGCTGTTAGTAGCCCATGTGCCTCACCCTTATAATTTGGTCCCTTTCCCCCTCATAACTTAACCTACTGTTCTGACTTGGTGGTGCACATGTAGCCTATAGCCTGTTTTATAGAAATGTCCTCATCAAATATTGTAAGAGCTTTCATTGTCTGCTTAAATGCCCCCTTTATTTATCATACGATTCTGACTTGGTGTACAGGGAGAATACTGTAAGAACGGCCCATGTTCTGAATTCTGTCACTGTACAATTCAAAAGTGCTGAACAAATAGTTATTTTGACCTCATCCGTCTTAGCTCACTCATTAATGTCTTATTCGAAATTATGGATTGCCTCTTATCTGCTCATCGTTCCCTTATGCCATAGTTTGTACATCTCAATTGTCAGTAAAATCCACTATTTGTTTAAGCAAGTCAGCCATACCAGCTTTGTTTTTACAAAGGCAGTAAATGAGGCTGAATGAACTGGTTCGCTGCCAGACAAGGCTCCACTGATAGCCAAGGTGTAGCAGTGGTTAGAATTCACTCCATGGTGCTGAAAAGAAAGCTCTGCTGTTGGGACAGCTTTATGTAGGCCCTAACAGTTTGGGGGCACCGTTTATCACCAGTATAGTGCAATTAATGTATTGTTTAGTGTTGTGTAGTGGCTTTGCTGGCATGTTGTTTTTTTTGTTGCGCCAGCAAGATTTATTTTCTAAAATCGCCACCGCACATGACCATACACCCACACATGTAAAGACACCGAAGCACCACCCAAGGAAACAAGACACAGGAAGCAGGGGAAAAGGGTCAAACGCTAAAGGGTTCTCCAATAATGGAACTCATCGTCCCTCCACTCCTTGGTGACACAGTACTGCTATTGGTGGCGTGAAGATCACTAGAGGTTCTGCTCACTATACAATTACTAACGTATAGTATTTTATTTTAGTCATACACTTAGACTCAGATAAGTACGCATCGAAGATCTTGCCTGTTGACAATAGAGAAACCTTCCTCCTATACAGTATGCACCAATGATCAGTCACACACTGCACAATTCAAATGACTGAGCATTCCCCAGATGCAGGGCCTCCTTACATCCATCTCTATTAGCCTGTACACCTGACTGACCACATCATATGGAACAGCCAGTAAGTAGGCTTATGACCTTTCACCTTACAACCACAGACCCACCATGCCCTCCCTAATTCCCCCAACACCTGTAGCAGCAATGTGACCTGAGTGTCTTCCCAGAATACTCCACTGTAACCGTACCCGCGAGGTCGAGGAGCTTTCAGACGTTACTTGATCCCCCCCTTTATGTGGCACGGCACACTGGTGTTGCACCTGCTCAGGTGTCCCATTCTCTCCATCAGGGTGTGGCCAGAGGAGGGAGGGAGAGAGGGAGAGAGAGAGAGAGAGGGAGGTAGAGAGAGAGAAGTAGAGAGAGAGAGAGAGAGGTAGAGAGAGAGAGGTAGAGAGAGAGAGAGAGAGAGAGAGAGAGAGAGAGCGAGAGAGAGAGAGTCTGGTCTGTCTCCCATCGCTCCAACCAGCCTCCAGTGGTGGTCATCTTACTACCATGGGGCCAAGATTATTAGCTGGGTGAGGAGATATGGCCATGCCTGATAGTGACAAGACTGCTGCTGATGGTTTAGCCGAAGAGAGGGAGGTGTGTAGCCAGACTGACCTCCCGAGGTCTGCGTGTTTTAACGTCAATGCTTTTCAGATGAACGAACAACTGACCATGAAGACTCATCCTCATCTCTTTTTCTATCTCGTTCTCATTTTCCCTTTTTCTCTCCCCCTCCCTCTCTCACGCCATCCATCTTCTCTCTCGCACGCCTTCCCTCTATTTCTCTCTGTCTCTCTATTTGTCTCTCTCTCTTTCTCTCTCGTACACACTCCATACAGGTGTCTGGGGCAGAGGGAATGGACCCGTTCCGTATTGAGGTTGAGTCTGGGAGTCACGAGGACCTGCCAACCGTGGAGATCCCCACCACCTTCAATGTCAGCCCCCTCAGTGGCCAGACCAGCGGCTCCTTCTCTCAGGACCTCCAGGACCCCCATGTACCCACCGCTCCGCTCCAGGAGCCCCCTGCCCCCACCCCAAAGAGCCAGGGCCAGCTCATCCCAACCAGCTACCTCCCTTCCATGCGCTTCATCAAGGTCCGGCCCTTCATGCACGGTATGGAAGCCTCAGAGGACACAATGACTCTCCATCTATGCGCCAAGAGTTTTTCGTGGTCTGGACACAGAGTCAGGAAAACCCCCTTGCTCTGTCTATGAGTGCCTCACATGTTGTAATGGGGCTAACCATGGCTCTTAATGGTTTGTGGCCTTACTAGTGCCAGTGTTGCCCTGTCCCCCATTGTTTAGATTTTCTCTCATGGTTCATTTCTGCTGGTTCAGATGACGGCTTGGTGGAGACTAAGACCCTATGCAGCCAGCTCCTGGCACACTGGCTGCTGCTGGTGATTGTTGCGTGTGGTCTACTGGCCCTGAGTCTAGCCCTAGGCATTGGGCTTGGAGGTAAGGGAACACAGTTTGTGGCCTTGTTATTACAAAGTCATTATCAAGCATATCATTACAGATAATCAGAAAGTCTGTCTCTAGCAGTAATGTTGAACCACGTGTCGTTGGATTGAAACCAAGGACACATTTGCACTTGACACTATGTGGCTGCATTATAAAGTGTTATCTATCTGTTACAACAGGCAATGTTGTGTGTTAGGATAGAGTGTCAAGTACTAGGATTAGGGTATACAGCGTCTGAGTGGCTCATAGTGTTATTGTAATAGTATCGTTGTTCTGTACTGTTTTATTGTGATTGTAAGAGGAGTCGTGTGTCATATGTGTAACAGGAGACAGGAATGCAGTAAGTTACTCTTGAGGCCTGAATGACACGACAAGTTGTGTGTGTAATCAGGGGGGGTCAACATGTCATTACTTATCATTGTGACGTGCTATTTACATAGAATCATAGAATTTTACTACGACTTCCTTCCAATTCCACCACTGTGTGTAACAATGTGTGTATGTAACAATATGTGTGTGTGTCTGTGTGTACATGCGTGTGTCCTCCTTGTTTCCAAAGTGGGAGTCAGCTGCACGGGGAAGTTCAGCTGTAGCACATCCACTTTGTGTTTTGCCAGATCTGCGCAGTGTGATGGAGTCAGCGACTGCGCAGATGGGGAGGACGAACTGCAATGTGGTGAGATGCACACTTTTCTCCCACAAGCATGCACGACTAAAAACGCCCCCCACCCCCACCCCTGTAACCCTGATAAAGGGCTTGAAATTCCCTCGCACCATTCATCCACATTATTCACTGTGTAACCTCGTCCCCAGGCTAGGTCAGATAGGCCAGACTTTTCACAGAGTAACCTGTACACACACTAATGTCTGTCTGTCTGTCTGTCTGTCTGTCTGTCTGTCTGTCTGTCTGTCACTTATAGTGCGTCTGAGTGGGAGGAGCTCTGTGCTGCAGATCAACAGTAGGGGTGTATGGGGGACTGTGTGCTCCACCAACTGGGATCACAAACTGGGTTATTCTGCCTGCAAACAGCTGGGATACTCCAGGTACCCGGTTGGGAATTAAATGGAATTGAATTAGTTCTCTGTGACAGGGGTAAAAAGATAAGTGAAGGGTCAGAGGTTCACTGGGACTGGCATGGTGGATGACTAGGGTGAGGGTGAGTGGAGCAATGTCAAGAGACGCACAGAGAATACAGATCATTCCACCATAGAAACCATTCTCCCACAGGGCCTGAGGAGATAGACTATTACATCGACATGACTCTGCAGTTTGTGATAAAACGCTCTCCCTCCTCGTTGTAATACACCCACATTTACCCAGCTTCCAGAGGGAGGGCTTTCTAATGGGTTTCTGTACCCAAAGGTCCCATTAACTGCATTGCTAATCCCATTAAAATCAGCCTGGCATTAAATGAAGTGAAAAATCACCAGCCCAAACAACCAGCGCTCTAAGTAGGTCAAGATTGTCAGTTATACCATTGGCAGTGTTACAACGGATCTGGCCACGTTCCCATTTTGGGGATCATTTTGGTAATGAAGCCCTTTATCTACTTCTCCAGACTCAGATGAACATGTGGATACAATTTTTAAGTCTCTGCGTGCAGTTTGAAGGAAGTTGCTAATTAGCACTAGCGCAATTGCTAACTATCATTAGCATAATGACTGAAAGTCTATGGGTATCTGATAGCATAGTAGATACCCATAGACTTCCAGTCATTGTGCTAACGCCAGTTAGCATTGGCTCACAAAACTACCTCTAACTTCCTTTAAACTGGACACAGAGGCATAAAAACGGTATCCACAAGTTCATCTGATTCACGGGAAGTAGATAAAGACTAAAGATGGAGTGCCAAAATCCCAAAGTATCCCTTTAAGACCTTCCTAGTTAATGTTAGGAGTATGTTTGGATGAATAATTAACTGCTTTTATAAAATACAAATACAGTTGACTCAGCCTGTCACGTTCGTTATAGCGATGAGACCAAGGCGCAGCATGATTTGCATACATCTTCTTTAATGAAGAAAGAACACTGAACGAACTATACAAAAACAACGTGACGCTATATAAGATAAGTGCAGACACAGGCAATTAACACGTAGACAATAACCCAAGAAATACCCAATGAATATGGCTGCCTAAATATGGTTCCCAATCAGAGACAACGATAAACAGCTGCCTCTAATTGAGAACCAATCTAGGCAACCCCTAGAGAGGCACAAAAACGCATATATCACCCATGTCACACCACTGACCTAACCAAAATAATAAAGAAAACAAAGAATACTAAGGTCAGAGCGTGACACAGGCACATGAAATCAAAGACACACATTCAAAATAACTGTGGATGAAACACAATACAGTCAACAGACTTATTTCCGTTGTGGTCCAAGTATATTAGGATCCTGTGACCACTTTTATAAATGTATTGTAAATGAATGGGTAGTGCTGTCAATGGATCTAGTCACAGAACGTCAGCATAATAGCATCCCAAACCCACCCACTGCCTTATAAGCGGCAAATGAAGATTCACACTATTTGCCCCAATAAACTGTAAATGTCCGTGTGGTTCCTTCTTGTTCGCTCAGCTACATCAGTTCCAGATCCCTGCCTCTCTCCTCTGTCGAGTCGGCCTTCCAGGCTAACCTGGTATCAGTCAACCTGAGTCATCCAGATCGCCAGCAGACTGTCAAGATCCATAACACCACCTTCCTCAGGTGAACCATTTGGCCATCCATTTCTGACAGAAAATACAACTGTGCTCGCTACCAGTCTGCCAGTCTTTCTGTTGAAGTTCTAATGTACAGCTGCCGCCGCAAGTTCTTCCTCTTCTGGCGTATGCCCTTACAACCAAACATCTTTTCACAAGCACTATTTGCGTTAAGTACACAAATTCTTGATTGTGCCATCAAGCGGTATGCCACCGCAAGGACTACATACTATGCTGATGTGAGGCTGTCAACAGGGCTGTGATGGTTGAATGTCTCCCCGTTCCTGTTATCGGAACTGAAGCCTACAGTGGCTTGCGAAAGTATTCACTCCTCTTGTCATTTTTCATATTTTGTTGCCTTACACACTGGAATTAAAATATATATTTTTGGGGGGGTTTGTATCATTTGATTTACACAACATGTCTACCACTTTGAAGATGCAAATATATTTTCTTGTGAAACAAACAAGAAATAAGACAAAAAAACTGAAAACTCAAGCGTGCATAACTATTCACCCCCCCAAAGTCCATACCTTGTAGAACCACCTTTTGCAGCAATTACAGCTGCAAGTCTCTTGGGGTATGTCTCTATAAGCTTGGCACATCTAGCCACTGGGATTTCTGCCCATTCTTCAAGGCAAAACTGCTCCAGCTCCTTCAAGTTGGATGTGTTCCGCTGGTGTACATCAATCTTTAAGTCATACCACAGATTCTCAATTGGATTGAGGTCTGGGCTTTGACGAGGCCATTCCAAGACATTTACATGTTTACCCTTAAACCACTCAAGGGTTGCTTTAGCAGTATGCTTAGGGTCATTGTCCTGCTGGAAGGTGAACCTCCGTCCCAGTCTCAAATCTCTGGAAGACTGAAACAGGTTTCCCTCAAGAATTTCCGTGTATTTGGAAAAACGGCGGGGGGTGAACAATTTTGCAAGGCACTGTAACTGTCTGGAGGTACCCCCAATGTGGCGCATGATACAGTATTTGTCAATGCTTCACATTTGTCATGTGAAGCATTTCCCTCAGAAACGCATGTTGCTCGGCGGCAGTAACTAAAGCATGTTTCGTAAGCGCGTGTTGATTGTTTATGTTGCTCTGCTCTGCTTCATATGTCTAGTTGTGATCTCATGTTTCACTTCAGTCCATGTCATGTTTCTCAATTACATAAGGGCTTGACTGGGTTTGTACATGGTACACATCAAACTTTCCCATTGGTGTTATACAGAGAAGAACCTAATTTGAACCAGTTTACTGTATAATTTTCTGAAGTTATTTCCAGCATGTTATGTACAATTGGTTCTCTGCTCAGGTCCACAGACTGTCTGTGTGTATGTTGGCAGTAAGTATAACCCTTCATTCTCTGTTTTTCCAGTAAGACCCAGTGCAGCTCTGAGAGTGTGATCGTACTCAAGTGCCTAGGTGAGTGAAAGGGTGACAGTGGAGTTAGGAAGTGTGTGTGTATGCGTTGTGAGTGCATACCAGCAACATTATCATATCAATGGTTTTCCCCTGGCTGCCCCCTGCAGATTGTGGCTCCAGGCCCATGTTCAGGTCTCGTATTGTGGGAGGGAACGTCTCCAAACCAGGCCAGTTTCCCTGGCAGGCCAGCCTGCACTATCAGAACCGACACCTCTGTGGGGGCTCCATCATCACACCACGCTGGATAGTGACAGCAGCACACTGTGTCTACGGGTGAGTCTCTCTCACAAACACAGGTGCACATGCGCACACACACACGCACGCATGCAAGTACGTACACACACAAACATTTGTCCTGTACTGACCTTACATGAACACAGCATAACTTTTAAAAGTGATATGATGTTTCATTGGTTGACTGTCCATCCCTTCTCAAGGTTTGCAACAAACACCATGCTGTGGGCGGTGCAAGTGGGATTGACAGATCAGCCGATCAATGGGGTGCTGTCTCGCTCTTTGGAGAAGATTGTCTACCATGCCCGCTACCAACCAAAGGGCTTAAACTATGACATCGCTCTATTGAAGCTAACAGAGCCTCTGACCTTTAATGGTACCACGGTCTACAATGAGCCCAAAAAGTATTGGGACAGTGACATTTTGTTGTTGTTTTGGCTCTGTACTCCAGCACTTTGGATTTTAAATGACACAATGATTATGAGGTTAAAGTGCAGGCTGCCGGGTTTAATTTGAGGGCATTTTCATCCATATCGGGTGAACCGTTAAAAAATGACAGCACTGTACATAATCTCCCCATTTTAAGGGACCAAAAGTATTGGGACAAATTAACTCATATGTGTATTAAAGTAGTAAAAAGTTAAGTGTTTGGTTCCATATTCATATTCATAGCACGCAATGACTACATCACACGTGTGACTCTACACGTGTTGGATTCATTTACTGTTTGTATTTGTTTGTGTTTCAGATTATTTTGTGTCCAATAGAAATGAATGGTAAATAATGTATTGTGTCATTTTGCAGTGACTTTTATTGTAAATAAGACTATATGTCGGGGCGGCAGGGTAGCCTAGTGGTTAGAGTGTTGGACTAGTAACTGGAAGGTTGCAAGTTCAAACCCCCGAGCTGACAAGGTACAAATCTGTCGTGCCCCGGGCAGTTAACCCACTGTTCCTGGGCCGTCATTGAAAATAAGAATTTGTTCTTAACTGACTTGCCTGGTTAAATAAAGGTAAAAAATAAACACTTATACGTTAATGTGGACGCTACCAGGATTATGGATAATGATGAGTGAAAGTCACAAATATCATTTTTTTCTAAACGGTTCAGCCGATATGGACGAAAATACCCTCATATTTAAACTGTCAGTCTGCACTTTAACCTCGTAGTCATTGTATCATGGAGTACCAAGGCAAAACAACCAAAAAATGTGTCCCAATTCTTCCTGTCTGTCTTGTCCTACTGAGTGATAGTGATATAGGGCTCTATTCAATCTTCAATCTGTATCGCAGGAAGCATTAGAGATTGCGTGATAGAAATGTAAAGGTAATTTCTGATTATCATACAGTATGCAAGGTTTACCGTGAACACAGTCCTCCGCCAATGTAGGAACATTGCCTTTACATTTAAATGGGGCTTTAGTGCTGAACTTCCGCCATACGGATTGAATAGAGCCCTTAGAGTAACTGCTCTTATTCACCTCAAATCTGAAGGAGCACATCAGGTTCATTGGCTAAGTCTTTTCCTCCAGGTCTGGTTGAGCCTATCTGCCTACCGAACTATGGGGAGAGATTTGAGGAGGGGAAGATGTGCTGGATCTCTGGGTGGGGTGCCACAGTGGATGGAGGTGATGGGCTCAAATTCAACACCTGACTAGATGCGCAAGCATGCACCACATGCAAGGAACATACTGTGATACACCTTTCCTGCCCTTCCTCTGTGTGTGTGTGTGTGTCTTTCCAGGGGAGACCAGTGTGTCCATGCACTCTGCCCAGGTCCCTGTGCTCTCCAGCAGGGACTGCAGTGGACCGGGAGTGTACCAGGGTGCCATCTCCCCTTGGATGGTCTGTGCAGGCTACCTAGAGGGGGGCAAAGACTCTTGCCAGGTATCTTTCAGAAGTGGTTCCATGCCCCATTTGTCTAAAGGACAAAGTGCAGACAAAAAGCACACAGCGAAGACAAACGGTTAAAAGCAGGGGGTGGCCACTGTGTGTTTTGCCATCACGAAACGGTGGCGATTCAGCAAGTAGAATCGCCAGGAAATTAACAGAAAATGTCAACCAATTTCCTGTTCAAAGGCACAAGAATGGTCACCCGCTGCTTTTAACCGTTCCTTAGCACAGTGTGTTTTGTGTTATAACGCTCACCTATTTGGAGTCAAATGCACTGCTGCTAATCCTGGTGTGTTTGGCTCATCAGGGGGATAGCGGAGGCCCTCTGGCCTGTGAGGAGTCATCAGTGTGGAAGCTGGCGGGGGCCACTAGCTGGGGCTATGGCTGTGCTGGGAGGAACAATCCTGCCATGTACACTCTCATCTCACACGCTCTGACCTGGATCCACCAGCAGATGGAGGTGAATTATACTGTTGGTACTGTATACTGGTGCACTGAGGAACTCTGCTGGTGGCAGACAGTACTGCAATACTGTTAAGGCTGCTATGCAAAGGAGAGAGATACATGGTTTAAATGGACAGTCCACCCCAAAATCAAAGTCAGATGTTTTCAGACGTCAAAATGAATTTAGGCCTGGATTTACTAATAGAATGAACCGTTAATTTAAGAGTGAAGCAGTCTTGAAGTTTGAGACAGCCAGTGAAATCAATGGAAAACCTTTTGGTAGTTTATTCTTTAGGATTAGTCAGTTAAATCTGTTAGTCTATTCAACATCAAAATGACACACACTCATTCTGTGATATCTTTCCCCAGAAAGAAGAGGCACTGAGTCCTTGATCCCCAAAGGATACAGTGGCTCACATATTTTGAGGACTTTACTCAGAGACACTAATTATTTGTTCTTAAGCACCACAATGAATGGACGCCATCTGAGGCTGAGCAATAGCTCTATTTTAAAGTCAGAGAAACAAGATGGAGGGGGAATGGTGGACAATAAATGGAGGACTGGGGAGATGAACTAGGGCCAGGATTCAAAGTTGACAGTAAAAGGTCAATTCCGATTGAGCCGGCATCTGCAGCGTTTACTTTGAATGCGATCTCCACAATTGTGGTAACGTCGCCTGTAAGTGGGGCATAGCCAAAAAGGGTGATCAGATTGAATCCTGGCCTAAGCTTGGTCTCATATTAGAAGGTCGGCATCTCCACCGTGAGCCCCTTCCATCCCTACACACAAACCGTGTATGTAGACAATAGTTGTAACATGTATAGTAAGTACACTGTTATATAGCAGATGTGTTTGTAGAGAAATATGGTACAGAGAACACAAGTAAAAACCTGTATAATTTGTAAATGCCATAAAGATATGTATTTATTTTTACAAAAAAAAGCTTTTTTTCCAATGATTCATTTTTGATGTTGCACTAATAAGGGTGTGAATTTCTTATCAATACATCCTCCAACACATCCTAGTTTACCGTGTCGATATCCTCCCCTGAAATACTGCGTCTACACTCCGAAATAAAAAAACAAAGTTGAGGAGAATCTTTCTTGAACATTTTATTATTAGAGAAATCCAACAGACCTTGAAAAGCAGGTCAGCCATATTGGACATTCAATGTTCATACATAAATATTCTTTAAAAAACAAACTAAACAAAATAAAAACACTAAGCAAAAAAGCCAAATGAAAAAAATTAAACAGCCTTCATTCCAAACATTTTACATATAAAAATAGCATTTTTTTTCTGTTTCTAGAAGGGCCTTAAAGGCCTAGTGTGGGTTGTCTTGGACACTGTGATGAGTGTTGAGTATTATAGTCAAACATAGGCATGCATGAGGGTGTGACGTCACATCCCGCAGTAGTGGTATGTCACTCCAATCCGGCCATGTCACCCCCCTCCTCCTCCTCTTCCTCCTCCTCGCTCTCGCCCTCCTCCTCCTCGCTGTGTCCTCCCATCATCACCTGCTGCATGGCCAGTGTTGCACCATCTGAGGTCAGCGTCTGCAGCTCGTCTACACTCATGCCCATCGTCACCATGGTCACTGAGGAAAAAGATCAAGCTTCAGCCACACCCACTAACCAGTACGGAATTGGACAGCGTATAGTCAGAGTTGACCGGGGTTATCGTGGTAATAGAGATGGCTGGTATGTTAAGGGCAAGATCAAGTCATATCAAGGTGTGAAAACCACAGCATGGCATTCCTCCCAGCCTGTAGTAAGGACTGGGGATTGTCTGGAACTCTGATATGTTCCTACTGTGATTTCTCACTTGCGGTTTAATAAAACACAACAGGAGCATATCAGAGTTGCAGACTTTTCATATTATTCATTTTTCTGGGCATTTACCGTCATCGTCCATGGCCACCTCTTGCCCTACACCGGCCGAGGCAACGTTGTTGGCCATGGGCCAGAAACGCTGGGTGGGCCGGCTCTGGGGAGTCCTCTTCCTGCTCTTGGGCGTGTCTGAAGCACTGCTGTCCATCATGGGCTGGAGGATACGCCTCCTAGCATTAATGAACCTGGAGAGGGAGAGACGGACAGGGGCTAAGCCAATCATCCGAGGCCACATTTCTACGCTTGGGTATAAGGTGTGTGTGTGTGTGTGTGTGTGTGTGTGTGTGTGTGAAAGATTGCCTCACCAGTTGTTGACCTGCAGCAGGGTCAGGTTGGTCTGTATGGCGAGCTGTTTCTTCTCGTCCTCTGTGGGATAGGGATGCTGAGAGAGAAAGAAAGAGAGAGAAGGGTAAAGAACAAACAATCATTTACAGCAATTGAGTTCTATTAGCTCCCTATTAAGCCGAGTAGGTACTGGGAGAGACTGTGGATGGATGAAATAAGACTAAAGGTCAATTTGTATTGGAACGGCACTGGATGTTGATTAAGTAAAGTCGCTTCTATGTGAATTAAGAGTTTGGAGCAGCCTGGCCACTAGTTGGATACCTTTTTACCCAATGTCTCTTGTTACTTGATCTACTATCATGAAACGTTTGTGGGCGCCACAGGGACCATTAATAACACCAGTATAAATTGCTAGTGGGCCATGTGGGGAAAGATTATGAGGTACTGGGAGGTTGGGCTTTCGCCCCAACCAGGATGTACAGTGCCTTGCGAAAGTATTCGGCCCCCTTGAACTTTGCGACCTTTTGCCACATTTCAGGCTTCAAATATAAAGATATAAAACCGACCTTAAGGGGGCTGAATAATTTTGCATGCCCAATTTTTCAGTTTTTGTTTGTTAAAAAAGTTTGAAATATCCAATAAATGTCGTTCCACTTCATGATTGTGTCCCACTTGTTGTTGATTCTTCACAAAAAAATACAGTTTTATATCTTTATGTTTGAAGCCTGAAATGTGGCAAAAGGTCGCAAAGTTCAAGGGGGCCGAATACTTTCGCAAGGCACTGTATTTAGATTCAACTTTAGGATGTACAAAGGCCTGAGGGCCAGGATTGGCCGCTCGGGAGCAAGCAGAGAGGAACAAGCTGTAGTGAAGACGCGTCATCTCAAAGTGTCTTTGTGAGGGCTAGGATGTTCTAACATCTGGCTGCTAGTTAACTGTCTCTTACACACACGAGCAGGCACACAACAAAACACACACCGACACCCACACTTGCACGAACACACACAGGGAACAAATGGTCTCTGTTAGCTAACAGTCTGGTTAGGTCCACCATTGGGCCTGTGGGCTGTCTACTGATTAACCTCTGATTAGCATTTAGCCAGCAGACCATGGGCCAGTCATATGAGGGCCTAACACATCCGTCTCTGTCAACGCAAACGCTCCGAGCCATCATGGGACGGGCCATCATGGGACGAGCCATCGTGACGGGGGCCAAATGCATGCACGTGCACACTCACATGCACGCAAGCATGCTCAGACACCCTTGGAATAACCTAGCAGAGCTTTACTCTGGGTTACAATACATTCAGTTATTCTAATCTTAGGAACGGTTGAGAAGAGGTGTTTTTCACTCACCCCTATGTGTTGGAAGAGCCAGGTGCGCATGATGTTGGTGGCTGATTTGGGCAGGACCCCCCTCTTGTTGCTCTTGGATGAGCTGTCCTCCTGGGTGAAGAAACTGCTTAGGTCCTGATTGAGCTGCAACTGGAGCTGTACACACACACACACACACACACACAGTCAATTCACAGAACCGGCTGTAGTTTGTGTGACCGTGTGTCTGTCTGTGTGTGTGGTGTATTCCTCACCTGTGTGTTGTTGATGCGTATTGTCTGGGGTGAGATAGCTTGTCCCACCACCTGTCCCTGAGGAGTGACTACTGTGATGGGCTGGTACACTGTACCACCTGCTCATACACACAAATAAAAGTTAGGGCATTTTTGGTAACACCTTGATCCAAGGACCCTCAGCACCTCACCATAATCAACTTTGAAATCAACTCTGAAAAAAAAAAGAGGCAACATTCACAGATTCAAGAAAACTGACTAAAACAGGGAGGGACTATCTGAACCTGCTAAGAAAATATTGCTTTCGTTATCCGTTGAAAAAAGTTTTGCTACGGTGTGCCATAATTAATATGACCCAGTATTGCTAGTAGTTGTCTTAACAGGGACACAGTAAGGCCGGAGAGGAGAGGGTACCTGTAGAGGTGGTATGCCACGGAGACATACCTGCTAACACTTGGCCAGCAGAATTGACTGTTGTCAGGGTAACGTTGCCTTGCTGCAGGGCCGAGGCTGACATCACAATGCCTTGAGGGCTGAGGGTTCCTGTGAGTGGGCTGGAGGTCTGGGGGAGGGGGGAAACACACAGAATTAGCCTTACTGCATTCACATTCATGTGTTCATCTTGTATAATTGTACTATTATGCGCTTATCATTTAATCCCAATACAATAGCCAAAGTTCCCTCTGGGAAAGATACAAATAATCTATGAAGGGGAAATGTGTGTGTATAACCTGTGTGTGAGTGTGTGTACCTGTATCTGGACAGGGGAACAGGGGCTGTCAGTTTCTCCTCCACTCAGCAGGGTCTCACTGTTCATCTTGGTGCGCAGGCAGGCGATGTAGCGGCTACAGAAGTCCTTACACAAGTCGCTCACTTTCTCCAGCTCCAGGAGGTGGATACGCAGCACCTGGATGGCCTTCACCATCTGGGGTCAGAGGTCAAAGGTCAGGTGAGGTCATTAGCGGTCCATGGGTAGGTATGCTGCCAACCCATAACTCTAACCCTGACCGTAGCCAAGGGTTAAGCTTAACCCTTACCAATTAGGTCATTCAACATAAGTTCGCTGGTCAGTCATGTCTCTTCAGTTCTTTCCAATAAAGACATGGGTCACAACATTTATTTCAGTCTTTAATATAAAACATTTACCATCACACATACACTCTTTCAATTGCTCGATGTAAAGAGGCAATTCAAGAGTGGTTTGTTGAGGGGCACAACAGCCGTGGAACTTCGTTATATTATCTTATAACGTCAAAGACAGACGTGTAATAGCTAGGTCATGTTCATTAGGTACCAAAAGGAAGAAAACATACAAACAGGAAAGGACCAACTGGGCATATCCAATAAGAAACAACTATTTTTTTCTCCAGTTGCACAACATTTTCAAATGTTTTCAGTTGCACGCCCAAATGAACAAGACCCTGGTAGTGCAGAGTTCCTCACCAGGTTGTCCACGTCTGGGTCGTCACAGAAGAAGCCCTTGCCCTCTTTCTTCTGGCTGCGGACAAAGTTCTCAATGTCCACGTTGAAGCTGGCAGAGCTGACGCAGTCCGAGCTCTGAGTCGACTGCTCACACTTCTCAAAGAGCAGGGCCAGCAGAGGGAACAGGGGGTGCCTGCGATGCACAGGCGAGTGCAAAGGATTAACGCCACAGTCGGGCGCAGTTAATGAAAGTGCACAAACACACAGTCATGCACCGACGCTCGCAACATCCACACAAGCTCACAGTCATAAACAGGACAAGGGAAGGATAATGAAGGAGGAGGGGGGAAAAACAGAGGGAAACAGCTCTGATGAGGAGGATGGAGTGGAGGAGTACCATGACTCGCCTACCTGTAGATGGCCTGCTTGTCTGTGTCCATGGGCATCTGGGGCTGCATGGCAGAGGGGCTGCCTGCTCCCCCCTCGCTTCCCTCGGTCAGACTCTGCTCCGGATCCCCCTCCACATCTGCTCCCACGCGCATCTGCACCAAGACCTTTACCCAGGGAAGAGACAAGTATGGTAAAGAGAAGAGTGGGAAACAAGGCAGATAAAATAGAAGGAGAGTGGAGGAGAAGGGATGGGATAGGAGTGAAATCCAGTAAAGTTAGTCAGTGGTTGGTAGATGACTCCCACTCAGGGTGGTAATGGGGTGAGTACACACACCCCAGGGAGAGGAGAGAGATATTGGTCTGATTCTTTCCACTCATAACACTGTCTCAATTCAGCGGCTTACAGACACCGCCTTAGCCATTTATCTACTCACATTGAACCCCGATGAATACACTGTCTGTAACTTCTACACACAGTTATAAATTACTCATGATCCATTCTAGTCCTTCCCTGTTTCAACGTTTTTTTCCATTTGGTTTCTAGTGAACACGACCCTGTCCTACACTGCCTCAGGTCAGGCTCATTCCAACTGTGCCTAATTCTTCACTGGATCTGACATTCATTGGTTTTTAAAGTGGTCCTCTGTAGCACAGTTGGTAGAGCACAGTGCGTGCAATGCCAGGATAGTGGGTTTGATTAATGGGACCACCCATACGGGAAAAATGTATGCACTCATGACTGCAAGTAATTTTATACTGAACAAAAATATAAAAACGTGCAACAATTTAAAGATTTTACTGAGTTACAGTTCATTTAAGGAAATCAGTCGATTGAAATAAATTCCTTGGGCCCTAATCTATGGATTTCGCATGGCTGGGACTACAGATATTCATCGGTTGGTCACAGATACCTTTTAAAAAAAAAAGTAGCGGAGTGGATCAGAAAACCAGTCTATCTTTCATCAGCTGTCCAGTTGTCTGGTCTCAGACGATCCAGCAGGTCAATAAGTCAGATGTGGAGGTCCTGGGCTGGCGTGCTAACCCGTGGTCTGCGGTTGTGAGGCCGTTTGGACTAACTGCCAAAACAACGTTGGTAGAGAAATCAACATTCAATTCTCTGGCAACAGCTCTGGTGGACATTCCTGCAGTCAACATGCCAATTGCACACTCCCTCAAAACTTGAGGCATCCGTGGCAACGTGTTGTGTAACAAGACTGCACATTTTAGTGGCCTTTTACTGTCCCCAGCACAAGGTGCACCTGTGCAATGATCATGCTGTTTAAAGCCACACTTGTCAGGTGGAAGGATTATCTTGGCAAAAGAGAAATGCTCACTAACAGGGATGTAAACAAATTAGTACACTCAATGAGAGAAATAAGCTTTTTGTGCGTATGGAAAATATCTGGGATCTTTTATTTCATGAAACCAACACTTTACATGTGGCGTTTATATTTTTGTTCTGTATAGATAAAAGCATATACTAAATGTCATATATTATATTAAAATCACATGTATGATGATGAATATTGCCTCTCTCCTACTTGCACACCGTAGATGTGTGGCTGTTACAGTATTTGAAAAACATTCCCCCACTCACGGTCTCTGGATATTGATGGTCCTTGCCCTTGTGATTGCCATGTGATGGCGCAACAATGACTTTGATTGAAAGGCAAATGTGTTAAAATACACATTTATGTGAGTGCTAGAAGATGTGTGGTTAGACTCAGCCCCCGCGATCTCTGCCATGTTTGCTGGGAGGCCATGGAGTCCACAGAGGATTGATAGACTTTTAACGTGTGTAATATTAACTTTCACAGCAGCTCATTGAAATTGGGAATTCAGGAAAGGAACACTTCATCAGACAGTTATTCATTTACTAGTGAATTTGTGGTTAAGTTTGGGGTATATAACATCACACAGCTCATTCATTGGAATATGGCCACCCATTTTGTAAAATGTTCAAACTTCACTCGTCTTCAATCTCTTACCTGATCTACCTCCGGGTACTCATCTAGAGATGCCGACTGGGCTTCCATCATGGTCGCTGCCAATGATGCCAATACACAGGCATTCCAGTCCAAGACCTAAGACCTGTGTGGCTACCAGTCCTACAGACAAATGCATCAAACATGGGGTTTAGATAAGGTTTTCGTTGTTGTCATAGATTAGATATAACCATTGCATGATACATACATAGCCAATGAAGAACGTAGAGTCAGGGTACTATGCCAACACAGGGCCTTTCATTCTGGGGTAGGAGGATTCATCTTTTTTGGAGTGTGGTAAATGCTTGGTCACTGTATGCGTGTATCAGAATGGAATTCAGACAGTGCAGTTATCAATTCACGCGCGTGCAGGGTGGGAGGTATGTTGTACAGTAGCCCTAACTTCCGGGCACACATTTTGATTAAATAAAGCATTTTTTTTTAACGCAGTAGTTGTGCATCTACAGTTCGTAATGTTCACCAAGCATCATCCTAAACTGGGACACTAGGCCCACGAATCTCTCCTTAGCAAGCCGTATCCATTGGCAAAAATAAATAAGGGGAAAAAAAAATCAAATGTGTTTCCATAACAAACAAAAAAGTGCATACAATTTCGTGTTAATTTGATTACCAGTGTATCATACCCTCGCTGTCTAAAGATCGTATAGCGGCTCAGGCTACATGTAGCAGATAATATTGGTGCTTTCAAATGTTGAACAAATAAAACTGTCAACAGCACACATCCCATCTACATTGCGGTCATCACTAGGTATCTCTCATAATAACATTCGAATATCCAATAGTCTGTAGATGAGTGAACACACGCTTGGCCTTCTCATTCACCATTTCCAATGCGCCTTTTCCAAACAAGCGGACATCTTTTTCTCTCGCCACAACAGCTTGCCTTTATGTGTGATCAGTCTTTTTGGCTCACTGTCCATTCTGCAAAGTGCACATTGGCTCATTCCATGGCGAGCCACTGCATTCAAGCATGTTGCGTCGATTGTTAGATTGATGGGCGACGAAAAAAAAGAGGAATTTGAGTGACAGCTTACCTTAGTGCCAATCTTCGTCACAGTGACAAGGGGCTGCTGCAATCCGGGCCCGCAGTTTTCGTGTGTCGTCACTACGTATAGGCTCGCAGACTATTTTCACTCATTAATATTCAACATGTGGGAGGAGAAGCAATTCCGAACATGCCTTGTCCCGCCCCTAGAGGCCGATACCCTTCCCCTTATGCTTAAATTATGATTACAAATTATTATTAGGAATTAAAAATACATTTCTATTACATAAAATGTATACACACTTAAAAGTGTATGTAATGGACTAGGCCTTCAAATGACAAAAACATGAATCCTT
This sequence comes from Oncorhynchus mykiss, assembly GCF_057628025.1. Classification (NCBI taxonomy): domain Eukaryota; kingdom Metazoa; phylum Chordata; class Actinopteri; order Salmoniformes; family Salmonidae; genus Oncorhynchus; species Oncorhynchus mykiss. The sequence continues at coordinate 19,731,554 of NC_143028.1, read as the reverse complement.
GAAAAATTATCCCTAATAATTGACGACATGAGTTTTATATTTCTGATGCAATGACAACTTTTTAAACAAAGACGTGAAGGAGACTACCCATACTAAAACATTTTTGTAAATTAAAGATGGTTATTGGTCAAATTGAATTAAAAGACAAAAGACAGAGTGAAGATAATTTTGCAGACCAATCATCTAACTTGGGCCTGAAAAGAGAAAGAAAAGCAACACTGTACACTGTGAAATCTATGCTCCTAAATTAAGATGTAGATTATGGATATAAAGTGCAATGCAAATAGTCTGGGTAGCCATTTGATTAGTTGTTCAGGAGTCTTATTGTTCGGCAGGTAGAAGCTATTTAGGAGCCTCTTGGAGCTAGACTTGGCGCTCCGGTACCGCTTGCTGTGCGATAGCAGAGAGGACATCTATGACTAGGGTGGCTGGAGTCTTGGCAATTTTTAGGGCCTTCCTCTGACACCGCCTGGTATAGAGGTGCTGGATGGCAGGAAGCTTGACCCCAGTAATGTACTGGGCCGTACGTACTATCTTGTGTAGTGCCTTGTGCTCAGAGGCCATGCAGTTGCCATAACAGGCAGTGATGCAACCCGTCACGATGTTCTCGATGGTGCAGCTGTAAAACCTGTTGAGGATCTGAGGACCCATGCCAAATCATTTCAGTCTCCTGAGGGGGAATAGGTTTTGTCATGCCCTCTTCGCGACTGTCTTGGTGTGCTTGGACCAGGTTAGTTTTTTGGTGATGAGGACAAAAAATAAAAAAAGTGTTAAGTAAAAAATTGAAAATAAAAGTATCAAATAATTCAGTAGCAGCAGTAAAATAACAAGCGAGGCTATATACAGGGGGTACCAGTACAGAATCAATGTGCAAGGACACATGTTTGGATCATGATAGTTTGTTGGTGATGTGGACGCCAAGGAACTTGAAGCTCTCAACCTGCTCCACTACAGCCCCGTCAATGAGAATGAGCACTTGCTCGGTCCTCCTTTTCCTGTAGTCCACAATCATCCCCTTTGTCTTGATCACGTTGAGGGAGAGGTTGTTGTCCTGGCACCACATGGTCAGGTCTTAGACCTCCTCCCTATAGGCTGTCTCATCGTTTTCGGTGATCAGGCCTACCACTGTTGTGTCATCAGCAAACCTAATGAGGGTGTTGGAGTCGTGCCTGGCCGTGAAGTCATGAGTGAACATGGAGTACAGGAGGGGACTGAGCACGCACCCCTGAGGGGCCCCTGTGTTGAGGGTCAGCGTGGTGGATGTGTTGATACCTACCCTTACCACCTGGGGGCGGCACGTCAGGAAGTCCAGGATCCAGTTGCAGAGGGAGGTGTTTAGTCCCAGGGTCCTTAGCTCAGTGATGAGCTTTGTAGGGCACTCTGGTGTTGAACGCTGAGCTGTAGTCAATGAATAGCATTCTCACGTAGGTGTTCCTTTTGTCCAGCTGGGAGTGCAATAGAGATGGCATCATCTATGGATCTGTTTGGGTGGTATGCAAATTGTAGTGGGTCTAGGGTTTCTGGGATAATGGTGTTGATGTGAGCCATGACCAGCCTTTCATAGCATTTCATGGCTACAGACGTGAGTGCTACAGGTCGGTAGTCATTTAGACAGGTTACCTTAGTGTTCTTGGGCACAGGGACTATGGTGGTCTGCTTGAAACATGTTGGTATTACAGACTCAGACAGGGAGATGTTGAAAATGTCAGTGAAGACACTTTTTTTCCTGGATTGTTTCTTTCCTGGATCAGCTTTAATATTGCGGATAAATTGTTGCTTCCATCAATGTAATTGTCTGCCTCATTTCCAATCCCCCATATATTTTTGATAAATATACAGTGCCTTGCGAAAGTATTCGGCCCCCTTGAACTTTGCGACCTTTTGCCACATTTCAGGCTTCAAACATAAAGATATAAAACTGTATTTTTTTGTGAAGAATCAACAACAAGTGGGACACAATCATGAAGTGGAACGACATTTATTGGATACTTCAAACTTTTTTAACAAATCAAAAACTGAAAAATTGGGCGTGCAAAATTATTCAGCCCCTTTACTTTCAGTGCAGCAAACTCTCTCCAGAAGTTCAGTGAGGATCTCTGAATGATCCAATGTTGACCTAAATGACTAATGATGATAAATAAAATCCACCTGTGTGTAATCAAGTCTCCGTATAAATGCACCTGCACTGTGATAGCCTCAGAGGTCCGTTAAAAGCGCAGAGAGCATCATGAAGAACAAGGAACACACCAGGCAGGTCCGAGATACTGTTGTGAAGAAGTTTAAAGCCGGATTTGGATACAAAAAGATTTCCCAAGATTTAAACATCCCAAGGAGCACTGTGCAAGCGATAATATTGAAATGGAAGGAGTATCAGACCACTGCAAATCTACCAAGACCTGGCCGTCCCTCTAAACTTTCAGCTCATACAAGGAGAAGACTGATCAGAGATGCAGCCAAGAGGCCCATGATCACTCTGGATGAACTGCAGAGATCTACAGCTGAGGTGGGAGACTCTGTCCATAGGAAAACAATCAGTCGTATATTGCACAAATCTGGCCTTTATGGAAGAGTGGCAAGAAGAAAGCCATTTCTTAAAGATATCCATAAAAAGTGTTGGTTAAAGTTTGCCACAAGCCACCTGGGAGACACACCAAACATGTGGAAGAAGGTGCTCTGGTCAGATGAAACCAAAATTGAACTTTTTGGCAACAATGCAAGACGTTATGTTTGGCGTAAAAGCAACACAGCTCATCACCCTGAACACACCATCCCCACTGTCAAACATGGTGGTGGCAGCATCATGGTTTGGGCCTGCTTTTCTTCAGCAGGGACAGGGAAGATGGTTAAAATTGATGGGAAGATGGATGGAGCCAAATACAGGACCATTCTGGAAGAAAACCTGATGGAGTCTGCAAAAGACCTGAGACTGGGACGGAGATTTGTCTTCCAACAAGACAATGATCCAAAACATAAAGCAAAATCTACAATGGAATGGTTCAAAAATAAACATATCCAGGTGTTAGAATGGCCAAGTCAAAGTCCAGACCTGAATCCAATCGAGAATCTGTGGAAAGAACTGAAAACTGCTGTTCACAAATGCTCTCCATCCAACCTCACTGAGCTTGAGCTGTTTTGCAAGGAGGAATGGGAAAAAATGTCAGTCTCTCGATGTGCAAAACTGATAGAGACATACCCCAAGCGACTTACAGCTGTAATCGCAGCAAAAGGTGGTGCTACAAACTATTAACTTAAGGGGGCTGAATAATTTTGCACGCCCAATTTTTCAGTTTTTGATTTGTTAAAAAAGTTTGAAATATCCAATAAATGTCGTTCCACTTCATGATTGTGTCCCACTTGTTGTTGATTCTTCACAAAAAAATACAGTTTTTTATCTTTATGTTTGAAGCCTGAAATGTGGCAAAAGGTCGCAAAGTTCAAGGGGGCCGAATACTTTCGCAAGGCACTGTATATAGTGAAGACACTTGCCAGTTGGTCAGCGCATGCTCGCAGTACTCATCCTGGTAACCTGTTTGAAGGTCTTACTCACATCGGCTGCAGAGAGCGTGATCACACAGTCGTCCGGAACAGCTGATGCTCACATGCATGTTTCAGTGTTACTTGCCTCGAAGCGAGCATAGAAGTTATTTAGCTCATCTGGTAGGCTCGTGTCACTGGGCAGCTCTCGGCTGTGCTTCCCTTTGTAGTCTGTAATAGTTTGCAAACCCTGCCACATCCGACGAGCGTCGGAGCCGGAGTAGTAACATTTGATCTTAGTCCTGTACTGATGCTTTGCCTGTTTGATGGTTCGTCCGAGGGCATAGCAGGATTTCTTATAAGCTTCCGGGTTAGAGTCCCGCTCCTTGAAGCGGCAGCTCTACCCTTTAGCTCAGTGCGAATGTTGCCATATTCCAGTCTGTGCTAGAAAAGCAGTCCTGTAGTTTAGCATCTGCTTCGTCTGACCACTTTTTTTTATAGACCGAGTCACTGGTGCTTCCTGCTTTCATTTGTGCTTGTAAGCAGGAATCAGGAGGATAGAATTATTGTCAGATTTGCCAAATGGAGGGCGAGGGAGAGCTTTGTACACGTTGAGTAAAGGTGGTCTATACATTTTTTTCCTCTGGTTGCTCATTTAACATGCTGATGGAAATTAGGTAAAACTGATTTAAGTTTCCCTGCATTAAAGTCTCCGTCCAATAGGAGCGCCGTCTCTGGATGAGCGTTTTCCTGTTTGCTTATGGCCGTATACAGCTCATTGAGGGCGGTTTTAGTGCCAGCATCGGTCTGTGGTGGTATGTAGACAGCTACGAAAAATACAGTTGAAAACTCTCTCGGTAGATAGTGTGGTCTACATCTTATCATGAGATACTCTACCTCAGGTTAGCAAAACCTCAAGACTTCCTTAGATATCATGCACCAGCTGTTGTTCACATATATGCATAGGCCCCCGCCCCTTGTCTTACCAGAGGTTACTGTTCTGTCCTGCCGATGGAGTGTATAACCCGCCAGCTGTATGTTCTTAATGTCGTTGTTCAGCCACGACTTGGTGAAACATAAGATATTACAGTTTTTAATGTCCCGTTGGTAGGATATACGTGCTTTCAGCTCGTCCCATTTATTTCCCAGCGATTGAACATTAGCTAGCAATACGGATCGCCAGGGCAGATTAGCCACTCGTCGCCTGATCCTCGCAAGGCACCCTGATCTTTTCCCACTAAATCTCAGTTTCCTTCTCCAGCGAATCATGGGGATCTGGGCCTGGTCGGGTGTCTGTAGTAGTATATCCCTCCCGTTCCGACTCATTCAAGAAGAACTCTTAGTCCAGTTTGAGGTGAGTAATCGTAGTTCTGATGTCCAGAAGCTCTTTTCGGTCATAAGAGACGGTAGCATCAACATTATGTACTAAACAAGTTACGAACAAACACGAAAAAACAAACAAAATAGCATGGTTGGTTAAGAGCCGACAAGACGGCAGCCCTACGCTCCGGCGCCATCGTTCCAAGGCTGGATAAATCAGGGAGTGTTGTGGTTGGAAGATGGAAAGAAGTGATGAAAACATGGTGAGACATGAGGAATCAAAGAGACAGTGTAGAAAATGTACACCCCCTTTCAAAATTGTCACCTTTTGTTGCCTTATAGCCTGGAATTAAAACGGCTGGGAATAGTTTATTATTCCATTGATCTATACATCCTACCCCACAACTTCCAAGTGAAACAAATATTCAGATTTGTATTTACTTATATCAACAAGAACAAAGAAGGAAATAGCTAGGTTGGATAAGTGTCCACCCCCTTGTACTAGCAATCCTAAATTAGCTCAGGTTGTAACCAATCACCTTCAAAATCACACACCAAGTTAATTGGCCTCCATCTGTTTTATTGTAGTGATTAACATGATTCCAGGACTCATTCAGCAGTTCATGTGGGTTCCCTCTGCTGGGCAGTGACTTGCAAAGCAAACACTCAAGCATGAGCATGAAGGAGCTTTCAAAAGAACTCTGGGACAAAGCAGTGGAAAGGCGCAGATCAGGGGATGGGTATAAACATATTTCAAAGGCCTTTAATATCCCCTGGCGCACGGTCAAGACGATTATTAAGAGGTGGAAGTTGTATGGCAGCACTAAGACCTTGCTTAGATCAGTTTCTATTAAGGTATCTTTACTTTTACTCAAGTATGACAATTGGGTACTTTCCCCCCCAATGGCCGTCCCGCCAAACTGGATGACAGAGGAAGTAGGAGACTGATCAGAGAGGCTACCAAGAGTCCATTAGCAACTTGAAAGAGCTACACACTTTTATAGCCAAGCCTGGTCAAAGTGTGCATGTGACAACTACAGTGCATTTGGAAAGTATTCAGACCCCTTGACTTTTTCCCCATTATGTTATGTTACAGCCTTATTCTAAAATTGATTAAATACATCCTCATCAATCTACACACAATACCTCATAATGACAAACCGAAAACAGGTTTTTAGAAATGTTTGCAAATGTTTTAAATATAACAAAATAAATACCTTACCTTATATAAGCATTCAGACCCTTTGCTAAAATTGAGCTCAGGTGCATCCTGTTTCCATTATCATCATTGAGATGTTTATACAAATTGTTTGGAGTCCACGTGGTAAATTCAATTGATTGGACATGATATAAGGTCCCACAGTTGATACAGGTCCCACAGGGCACGTCAGAGCAAGAATCAAGCCATGAGGTTGAAGGAATTGTCCATAGAGCTCTGAGACAGGGTTGTGTCGAGGCACAGATCTGGGGATACCAAAAATGTCTGCAGCATTGAAGGTCCCCAAGAACAGAGGGGCCTCCATCATTCTTGAATAGAAGAAGTTTGGAACCACCAAGACTCTTCCTAGAGCTGGCCGCCCGGCCAAACTGAGCAATCGGGAGAGAAGGGCCTTGGTCAGGGAGGTGACCAAGAACCCGATGGTCACTCTGACAGAGCTCCAGAGTTCTTCTGTGGAGATGGGAGAACCTTCCAGAAGGACAACCATCTCTGCAGCACTTCACCAATCAGGCCTTTATAGTAGAGTGTCCAGACGGAAGCCACTCCTCAGTAAAAGGTATATGACAGCACTCTTGGAGTTTGCCAAAAGGCACCTAAAGACTCTCAGACCATGAGAAACAAAATTCTCTGGTCTAAGGAAACCTAAACGGAACTCTTTGGCCTGAATGCCAAGCGTCACATCTGGAGGAAACCTGGCACCAACCCTATGGTGAAGCATGGTGGTGTCAGCATCATGCTGTGGAGAGGTTTTTCAGCGGCAGGGACTGGGAGACTAGTCAGGATCGAGGGAAAAATGAATGGAGGACCTGCTCCAGAGCGCTCAGGAACTCAGACTGGGGTGAAGGTTCACCTTCCAACGGGACAGTGACCCTAAGCCCACAGTCAAGACAACACAGGAGTGGCTTCGGGACAAGTCTCTGAATGTCCTTGAGTGGCCCAGCAAGAGCACGGACTTGAACCCGATTGGAGATCTTTGGAGAGACCTGAAAATAGCTGTGCAGCGATGCTCCCCATCCAACCTGACAGAGCTTTAAAGGATCTGCAGAGAAGAATGGGAGAAACTCCCCAAATACAGGCGTGCCACGCTTGCAGCGTCATGCCCAAAACGACTCTAGGCTGTAATCGCTGCCAAAGATGGTTCAACAAATTACTGAGTAAAGGGTCTGAATACTTATGCAAATGTGATATTATTATTATACATTTGAAAAATAAATGTGCATATTTGATTTGATATTTGTTTTCATTACTACCTTGAATGAGCAATCACAGAATGCCATCTAAATGGAAACAAATGTGAAAACAAATTTAGTTCCACCCTATTACCTCAAAGGAAATGACCAAAATGTCACACATCAAGACATTCAATGTGACGTATATGCAAGTTCGACACAAAAACAATACATATTGCTATTTCAACGTCAAACTCCGCCAAATCCAGCGAAGTTCTGTTGCCCCAAACATTCGTTGCATAACAAAATTGCGCCCTGCTGAAACACCAGCCCCTTCAAATCATCACGGTTACTGCTTTAACCTGAATGACACGTTCAATGTACAAACCTTTCAGGCACTGACTGAAGTGAACGCTATCTACGAGACCCATTTAATGGAAAAGTAATATATGGCGGTAAACTCCAAAACATTTAAGTATATTTTGTATAAAATAAGTACTTACAAGGTTTGTAAATTAAGGCTAAAAACCAAACATACATCAAACTCCTTGGTCCAATCAAATTTTATTTTCAACATTTAAGACAATACACTTCTCAGACCTTGATAACAATACATTGTCATCAACATTATTCTACGGTAGTTGTTGTAATATATTACTTATACTCCTTTCAAATATTTCAACATATTCACATACTGTACTTTATCAGTTAAGACTTTGCTCATTAAAAAGAAGAGAGAGCATCACTGGTTTTAGAGTGAACATTAAAAGAGCACTACTGTGGGGTAACCGGGGAAAGGAGTGGAGGTACAGGTCGCACGCTATAGGGAAATGACTAGTCATAATCTAAGTCCTCCAACTTGAACAGAGACCCAGCACAAACCCAAAAGCACTCGAGAATAGTACGTTAATGTTACTCACTCCCTCCTAGACATACACATAAGGAACACAGGCTCTGCAAACGCTGTTCTCCTTGACCACTCTCACTAACACGGCAGTGGAATTTCACTAGTATTTGTACATTATCTACACGGACACATAGCTGGTAACAACAACAACATACATTAAACTAACATTAGACAAACTATGCTAACATTGTCAGACTTAGACTGAAGTCAGTCGTCTCTGCTGCCTTCGGATATCCTTGTACATCTCCTTTCGAACGCGGAACCCAAGATAATGGGAGGGTCGTCATAAAGAACAAAATAACAGATAAGACCATATGAAAGATTCAAATTGTCTCATACCTCGGAGTAGATTGCATATGGCAGCAACCTGGAGGCTGATATTTCCCTTTTGTCCGAATGGTCTTTCTTAACGTCAATAAATATGTAATACAGTGTTGTTCAACTGAACACAGTGCCACACAAAACTCTAAAAAAATCATTCCTGTTCTCTTGCAAAGGAAATATATTCATTTGAGACCCACATTGAATGAACCTGAAATGCCCCCTCTTCACAAACAGTTACAGCATTGGCCGAATATGTCCATCACAACAAAGCCTGACCTCAGCCTCCAAAACAAAACACCTCCAAAATGGCTTTCCAACACATAAATATAGCACTCTATATTAAATGGTGCTTTTTTGCCGTACGAAAAAATGTAATTAAAAACAACTAAAATATACATACAAAACGTGTAGATATGAATGCGTTGAAAATAACATAATTTTTCGGAACAAAGACAAAAACATTCCTGACATCACCGTATGATTCTTCTAACCATCAAAAAACGAATGATTTGTAGTACACTGGTACTCCATCATCTTGGCCTACGCTGCAAATGTAACTAGAAATCGGCACTCATTTACACATCATTTAGAAAACAGGAAATCTGCTCTTCAATTTCCCTCAAACCGTACAACAATATATTTTGGGCTAAGCCAATTTGATAGCGTGTACTTTCGTACAGTACTTCTGTAATGTTTCAAACACACCCAAACATTTCGTCTGGCCTTTCATTTGAATTTCCAATCTGAAACACAACGCTCAATATGTGGATCATATAAAGGTACAGTGTAAAGATTACTGATAGCTTCATTTTCATTCTCAGCATACTGTAGTATACTAACATAACAGCTCTTTAATTCCCTAACACATTTTTCCCAAAGTGTCTCACCAAACCTTTGAAGGTATATCACAAAGTATAGCTCTCCTACTCACATTCACTTATGTACTGTACCTGCTTTTGTACCCTGGTCTCAAACAGACGTACACAGAAACTAATAAATAACTCGAAACCTGGGTCATGTTTGAATGAAAGAAATACAAGGGAAGATGTTCCAGCTAAAACAACCAGGGGTATTATTAGATGGGCTTCAGACAAGCTTTTGAAATTGTCTGACCTGCAATGACATAATAGCCGTATGTTTATAAACATGAACACAGTGTCAAAGGTTATATGGGAGGTTGCCTTATGTTGTCACGGGGATGGCACAACAACAGTGTGGTCACCTGGGTGGTGTTCATTTGGCCACACAACAGAAGGCGTTTTAAAACGTTTTGTAACGTGAAAAGAAAATGAACGCTTATTATTGGACAAGGGAGTCTCGCCCGGTTTGTCCGTTTTCTTCCGCTTGTTGACTAATGAACACGCCCCAGGTGTTAATGCCACAGGGTGGGCTCTTTAAGACATACAGTGCATAAGCAATGATCATATGTGTTGTTCAAACATTTCTCCACAGTATATCATGTCTCAAAGGTTCATTGCGTTATAAGACGGCCTTTGAGATTTTAAATTAGCTGTGGAATGCTTCATAATTTTGTTCAACCAAATAATAGTGGAATCATGATATCATATATACACCATAATGATACAAATCATAAAGAGGAGAAAAAAACCCACACCATAATTAAAACCCTTCTGCAGACATTCATTCACACACACGCACGCACACACACACACACACACACAGGAGTGTGGGGCTGGGCCGTTGGGGATTGTCACTAGAGCTTGGTGAGTCTTCGGGCAGGGATAACGGGGTTTGGGGGGGGGGGGTGTACAGTATATGGGTGTTAGGCTAGGCTGGGTTAGGCTGAGCTGAGCAGGGCTGGGATGAACTGGGATGGGCTAGGGCTCCTCGAAGAGCTGCAGGTCCAGTCGTACGACAATCTCTCCTGTGGGCACCTCGTGGAGCAGCAGCCTCTTGGTGATGGGCCCTTTGGAGCCCTGGTCCTTCTTAATGTCCGCCAGACGGATCTCTGTCCTGCCTAGGAAATCTACAGACAGACAGGACAGACAAGTAATGAGGGTTCAATACAAGGTTGTCACACCATATATTGTGATAGAATATATCGCATGACAGCACACTGAATCAAAAAGGCCTGGTCAATAAAAAGCTGTTTGTGTGTGTGTGTGTGTGCCCGCAGCCTCACCGTCAGGAGAGAATTGATCTCTCTCAAACACGGTGACACACAGCACGTCCTGCTCCAGGTCCTTGATGAAGAACTGACAGTTGGAGTTCCACTTGGGGTTGAGCGTGTCCTGCAGGGTCTTGGTGATGTGGCACTGGGAACCCATCGTCACCTCGCAGTATGGGTTACTCTTACCTGAGAAGAGATCACACCTTAGGGTTGGGAAATTCCACTCACTTTCCCCAAATCCACTGGTTTGAAAGAAATTCCAAGTTGGAGGATTCCCTCCTGATTCCTAAACCCTCAAACTGGGATTTCTGGAAAAAACTTTGTCAAGTTACCAGAATTTTACAACCCAATAACAGATTGGCACAGTTGTATAGACGTTTAGAATAGACCAATATGGGTATTCCTCCTCAAAATAGTATTTTAACTTCTCTAGGGTAGGGGGCAGCATTCTGAATTTTGGATGAAAAGCATGCCCAAATTAAAAGGCCTGCTACTCGGGCCCAGAAGATATGATATGCATAAAACTGATAGATTTGGAAAGAAAAAACACTCTAAAGTTTCCAAAAGTGTTAAAATAGTGTCTGTGAGTATAACAGAACTGATTTGGCAGGTGAATACCTGAGAAAAACCCATTCAGGAAGTAGTTTTATTTTTTTGTGTGTAGTTTTCTATTCAATGCCATTGCAGTATCCATTGACTTAGGACTCAATTTGCAGTTCCTATGCCTTCCACTAGATGTCAACAGTCTTTAGAAATTGTTTCAGGTTTGTATTCTGAAAAATTAGGGAGTAAGAGCAGTCTGAATGAAAAAATTAGGGAGTAAGAGCAGTCTGAATGAGTTCGTTTTTTCGTGCTTGCGACCGAGAGAGTGCCTTTCTTGTTTACCTTTTATATTGACAACGTTATTGTCCGGTTGAAATATTATCAATTATTTAGGCTAAAAACAACCTGAAGATTGAATATAAACATCGTTTCACATGTTTCTATGAACTTTACGGATACAATTTAGATTTTTTTGTCTGCCTATTTTGACTGCGTTTGAGCCTGTGGATTACTGAAGAAAATGCGAACAAAACAGAGGTTTTTGGATATAAAGAGACTATCGAACAAAATGAACATTTATTGAGTAAATGAATGCCTTCTGAGTGCAACCATATGAAGATCATCAAAGGTAAGGGATTCATTTTATCTCTATTTCTGACTTGTGTAACTCTTCTGCTTGGCTGGTTACTGTTTGTAATGATTTGTCTGCTGGGCTATGTTCTCAAAAAATCGAAAGATATGCTTTCGCCGTAAAGCATTTTTAAAATCTGACACGTGGTTGGATTCACAAGAAGTTCATCTTTAAACCTATGTAAAATATGTTTTGTTTTCTGAATTTTTATAATGAGTATTTCTGTATTTGAATTTGGCGCTCTGCAATCTCACTGGATGTTGGCCTAGAGAGATTAGATCTTACACATACTTGTGCTCGATTAAGCTGGCTTGGTGAAATGGAACCAATGGAATAGTCCCGAAAGGGCAAACACCACCCATCTGGCACTGCAGGCAGGCTCAAAATACTATTTGAACCCCTGCATGTACTGTTAACACTATCATTCTTCTCCTGTGTACTGAACAGCAGTCGACACATGTATTAAAAGGTGGTGTGTGTCATTCTCTAGTGTCAGAGACACACAGATCAAGTGTTGAGATCAACCTCCGGTCTGAGTGTGGCAGTGGGTCATCTCTAGGGACTTACCGTGGGAGCGGCAGGGCTTCAGCTCGATGCCCTCCACAATGTTTACCATCAGCCGGCCGATGCCCGTGGCCCTCTGTGAGCGAACTGCATCGAGACAGACACAAACGTAATGGTCAGACCTAAACGTAATGGTCTGAGACAAACACGCGGCAGAGTCAGAGGAGACAAAGCCAGCATGAAAACACTCAGTGGTCATGAGAGATAGTTTGGTAACACTTTACATGAAGTTGGTCTTATACCTGTGTACTAACACTGTACATACATTAAAAACCAAAATCGTTGTTAGCTCGTTCTTTGCATCTTAGTGAAATTAAGCCGTTTTTGTTAAAAGTGGAATAAGTAGTCACTATTCCTCAAGTATAACACAGAAATCGCTCAACTCCACAATTCCCACACTTCTATGTAGCAACATTTTCATAAAATGTTACTAGCATAAATACATGGTTACAAAGGGGGTAACTTCAATTAATAATACAAAGTACTTATATAGGGCTTTTATGAAACCCAAAGATGCTTAAAAAAAAGACACTCATATAAAGTGTTACCAACAGTGCTTTTGAGACCATGGTCTGGAAGGGTAGGTGACAAAGCTGTCCCTCCCAGACACAGTGGACCTACAGAGGAGCAGAGAGATAGACTGTTATACCCAGGTAAGCCTTCTCCCTCTTCTTCTTCTCTGTCTCGATGAAGAGCTCCGAAGCTGCCTTGATCTTCTGCACCCAAGCAGTCCTGCATGAGTCATCACAACAAGGTCAAAAGAAAGCCTTGGCAATGTGTGTGTGTGTGTGTGTGTGTGTGTGTGTGTCTGTGACTGCATGCATTCGTCTGTGTGCGTACCTCTCGTTGATGCTCTCTGCCCGGATGGTGTAGACCCTGTCGATGTGGGAGATGTGGAAGATGGGCTCATCTCCCGAGGGATCTGTTGGCAGCTTCACCAACACCTCGTTCAGGAAGATGGGCTGTGGCGGGGGTTAAAGATCACAACAAGGTCAGAGGTCACAAGTTCAGAACTATTGGGGTGCATCGCAATAATATCTCGTCACGTTCCTGAAGTGCGCACTCGTTTACTACATCCCATAAATCTAAAAGCACGGGATTGGTGCAGGTTTGGGCTGGAGGGGATTTCCACAATATTTCTTATACAGGTAATTTCCTTTCGAATCAGTGAAGAGAAGTGAACAAATCTACAGGAAGGAGAGATAATTGGGATGTAGCCCTGGTCTTGAACATGCCACTAAAACAGCCATACTACTGTACTTGGGGATTTGTACGGCAAATCAGACACCCATGACCCACTCAAAACCTCATACGATTCAAATTTGGATCACGACCCACAAGTTGAGAATTGCTGCCCTATAGGGTGCCATTTGGGGCGCGGACAATGTGTAGGTTGGGGAGAGGAGAGTACTTACGGTCTTGTACATGCGGTACTGCAGGTGGGACTTGGCACTGAACACCTTGTCGCAGCCCGAGAAGCCCAGGGGCTTGATGATCTGAGTCAGCAGGAGGAAGTCGTTGAATAGGAAGCCGTACAGCTCCTTGTTGCTCTTGGCCTTGTAGAGTTTGCCGCTGTGCAGGAACTTGCGCGGACCCAGGCAGTTGGTCACCGAGTTGAACACGAGTTGCTAAAAAGAAAGTTGTTAAAAGAAAAAAGGCCAGGTGAGTGAGTTGGGAGTTGAGTCTGTGTTCACGGTGTGGAAATGTGTCAATTGTGTGTGTATTTTTGTGGAAACAAGTACATGTTCCTGTGTTTTTCATTGTGTTTTATTTGACCTTTATTTAACCAGGCGAGTCAATTAAGATTTTTTTCCTTATTTTATTAATAATGATTTGTGTGTGTGCTTGTGTGTCTGTCTCTGTGTGTATTACCTCAGACAGCCCCTCACACTGGACGTGGGCCTGGATCCACTCCAGCCGGTCAGAGTTCTCCTTCTCCCTGACACCCTCGTTGACCTGGGAGCACAGCTCCTCAGCCTTCTCCAGAGCCTGCTTCAGATGGCTATGGTCCGGGTGAGCCTCCGGAGTATTCTCTAGGATCTGAGCCGTATCACACATAGTTAGTCAATTCCAGTGTGTGTGTATCAGTTTTATGTTTTATGTAAATGTTTTATTTACATTTACATTTTCATTTTCTCATTTACAGCAACAACCTGGGGAATAGTTACATGGGAGAGGAGGGGGATGAATGAGCCAATTGTAAGTTGGGGATGATTAGGTGACCGTGATGGTATGAGGGACAGCTTGGGAATTTAGGACACTGGGGTTAACACCCCTACTCTTATGATAAGTGACATGGGATCTTTAGTGACCACAGAGAGTCAGGACACCCGTTTAATGTCCCATCCGAAAGACAGCACCCTACACAGGGCAGTGGGATATTTTTTTTTTTAGACCAGAGGAAAGAGTGCCTCCTACTGGCCCTCCAACATCACTTCCAGCAGCATCTGGTCTCCAATCTAGGGACCGACCAGGACCAACCCTGCTTAGCTTCAGAGGCTGTGGTCAGGCTTTTCAAATCACATACACTTTATTCAGATGGTGGGAAGAGTGGGTGTGAGAAAACATGTGTGCACATACATTTTTGATGATGAGCGGGTAGCGCGTCACCCTTTGCATGGGTTTGAGGAGGAAGCTGGAGAGGGGCATTCCCTTACAACCTGGGTCCATGGCCAGTCTCTGTAGGGGAGGGGAAATATTATCAGTATCAGATATCAGCGTAGAACCTAATAACACTCACATGTGAATATATATACACAGGAATCACGTTGGATCAGTCCCAACCTAGTGCTGTGGCTCGGCTACCCTCAAATAAGAAAGTACACTGACGCTAGTATATCACAGTCTAGTCTTGCGGTGTCAGACATCAGGCGAAGAAACCAAGAACGGCTGGAGTCGAGGCTATTCACAGTCAACCGAACAAGAGGCATGAACAAACCGAATGTGCGAGACACTAGGGGCCAATAAAATATTGATAGAAATTAGTCAAACATAGAGCTCTGGTCAAAAGTTGTGCACTATATAGGGAATATGGTGGCATTTCAGTTGGTGACGCAGGCAACGCGTTCTTTACGACCTTTCTCCATTACCTTGACAAAGTCCTTGAACTCGGGCACCTCGTCGGTCTTCTGCTGGATGAGCGTGGCCCCGTTGAGCTGGCAGCTGCAGAAGCGGATGTAGGGCTGCATGTGGGGCAGCTGGGCCGTCAGGATGTCTCCAATCATCTTCACCGGCATCCGCTCGCCCGACATCTTCTTCCTAACCCTCAGAGCCCTAGTGACGGGGGACCGGAGGAAGGGGGCAGAAGAGAATGGGACGATTGGTGAGTCTGGCTATAGTTCTGAAGCTGTACAGTGTTTGTTTACAAGAATCAATGGCAAAATATTATTACTTTGGAAGTGTACAAATGGATGTACCAATCCCAGATTGCCCCTTTAAGCCACGAGTCATAAAGACCCACAGGAAATCAGCTGCTATCCACCATATCCACCAGCTAGTTAAACTATAGTTATGACAACAGGACCAGAGGTGGCTAGGGAGCGTACTTGAGCAGCTTGATGTTACACATGATGAGCTCCTTCCAGTTGACGAAGATCATGGCCACCTCTTTCTCAGTCAGCAGCTCCGACTCCAGCAGAGGCTTCTGAAAGACCTGGCGAGGAAACGTTGACGCAATGTTAACACAAACATTCCGGAAACGTATTGAATCCCAGAGCTGACAAGGTACAAATCAATCATTCTGCCCCTGAACAAGGCAGTTAACCCACTGTTCCCCGATAGGCCGTCATTGTAAATAAGAAGTTGTTCATAACTGACTTGCCTTGTTAAACAAAGGTAAAAAAAAAAAAAAGTACAAATAAATAAATATATAAATATGGCTACCTCAGTGACGAGCTGCAGGTCATTGACATAGTTCTCCTCGGTGACGATGAGCTCGTGCGTGTAGCCCTGTCTCTTTCTCTCAACGGGGGTCAGCATGTCCAGCAGGTGCAGGTCCGCGCACCCTGTGGAACAGGACAACAGCTTCGATCAGCTCCCCACCAACAGCTCAAATACCAACAGTCAATCAGAAACACAATCTCAATGACCCATCTCTCAAACAAACTTCCACAGAAAGCCAATTGGCTGGCCCTTTGGACTTTCTGTCTTCAGAGTTCTAGGCATGTAGACTGAAATAAACAATATACACCACAAAATACTTCCCCGGAAAAGTATTTCAAAAATGTATTTACAAGGTGTCGGGTTAAAGGATCTTCCCCTCAAAAGCCAGCCAAACATCATACATAAAAATAAAAAGTTGAAAGTATAATTATTTAGACCCTTGTAATTGAAATTTTTCCAGTTATCTATAAAAGGAATTAAAAAGAAATGGTGGTAGGTCTCTTGCTCAAGTAAACAAACCTTTTGATTTTTAAAATCATTAAATACATTAAAAAAAAACACAAGTCCACCGTTGCCATTGAACTTTTTAATCATTACACACGTCATTTCCTATATTAAAGACGGCATGACACTTTTTAAAAATTAAAGCCGACTTGTTTGTGTACATTTTTCAATTTGTACATTCATTTCTGATCAAATGCTTCAGGAACCAAGGTGTAACGATTACATTTTGGATTTGGTTGTTGATTCCATAACATACCAGAAGCAATTCAGTTTATAGTCAGAGTATTGTATATACCGTAATAGTTAGAATTTTTGTTGTGCTTCTCAAACCCGAGTCAGCAACGGAGTACAAACCCCCTTGAAACTGATGAGTCTCAAAAAGACACATTGGGAAAGTCCAACAAACCAATCATAAAGCAGCAAACACCAATACTGTCACATAGTGGAACCAATAGGAACCAAACGGTTATATATATATTTTTTAAAAAGGCGACATACAGGAATTCCATCTTTGTGTTTTAGAAGAACAATGAAATGACAATACTGTTGTGACAAAAGCAAACAAGATTGATATGGTACCAGTACAATACTACTGTATGTATATATTGCTTTGAATGGATGATGCCATGCTTTTTCCTTTTGTTTGAGGAGAATAATAATAATAATAATAATAATAGGTTAAGGCCATAGCTATATAGCCCTAGAACATGGCATTCCACTCTGTTACAAGGACTCAAAAAAAAAAAAACATAGTCTTAGTTCTCTCTTAGTTTTCATATGTAAACATTGTTAAAAAGCTATTATCAGGAGGCTATTCATTTCATATTTAGTATGTTCATATTCAGCTGAATCACAGTTCTTTTCAATAGGATTTTCTTGACAAAATAACTGCGGAAAAGGTCAAACTAAATGGACGTGTTGCTTCTGAGTTTTACGAATTTACAACTGCGTAAACCGGTAAAAAATAACTTCAGGAGGGAAGGGGGAAAAATACAATACAACATAACCATATATATTTAAAACACTATGCATTATAATTGCATTCATTTATAAAAAATAGACTGTCATGGTATAGTGCCTGGGGATTTAGAGTTGCCCAACTTGTGTAGAAATTACACTTCAATAGACATAAATCTAGGAGAAAACACGTAAACCAACTCATGAATACAAAACACCCCATATACTCTGAATAATACATAGTTCTGAGGAGACAAGAATTGACTTGCTGAGGATATAACATCCTTACTTACTTGGTGTGTGCCATTGAAATCACACAATTACAAGCCTGTGCATACTGTGTGTGTACCATCCCCACTCCACTTGTGGCGGCTGTGCATTATTTGGTTTGCGACGATCATAACCCCGTTTCACAAAACGCCACAGCACAAAGTAAACACCCCAGCACCTCCAAACAACAAGACTCGTCCAAAGAACGTTTAGTATGAACATAAAAAAACACAGCTAGATGCGAGTGGATGAATTGACAGGTTCAGTCCCGCCCATAGGTTTGACAGACAGCTTCTCTGTCCACTGTATGAGCTGGCTTTGGGGCAGGGGTGGTCTGGATGTAAGCTACAGTAAATGTAATAAGCTCTCCCTCCATCCTATAACGTGACCCATGTGTGTTTCGGTGACCTTTGAACCCCTAGACTAGTCCATTAGACAGGGTGCTCATGATGAACCAATCCCGGGCCCAGTCGGACAACCAACCCACCACCCATTCCCATATAACCCTTCGTGTTTGTGCAGATCTGTAAGACGTAAGCAATGTGGTTACAACCGATCCCGTTTCCTTCAGATCTGCAAACTGAAGGGGGAAGGGGCTTGGGGTTGTCTTTCGGGCCAGGCCCCGGTTGTTTGGGGGGCCTGTCTGATGCTGTGTGTCATGAATAGTGGGTCTTTCTGTGGAGCTGTGGGTCGGATGGGGGAGGGGTTAGTAAGGGAGGGGAGGGAAAAGTTTAACGTCAAAAGGAAGCCATTTGACTCATTAGTAATTTATTTTTTAAATAAATAGACCAAATCCGTGGTGCGCTGATAAAAAAAAGCAGAATGATAAAAGCAGAATGTCTAAATCTACCCCAAAAAAAAGTTCACAGAAAGCCACAAAAGGACCCACTATCCAGTCTCCCATTCATATGATCACTTCCAAGTAGTTATTTTTTTTCAATTTCCTAAAAAAAACATTGAAATGTTTCGATTAATAATAAATGTTTAATTTGGTTAAGTATATTGTTTAAAAGAATAAACGGTGTAGGATAAGGATGCTGCTTGGCAATTTTGGCGAATGCGTCTAACAGTTCGAATATGCGGCCTGCTCTCTGCAGCTTGACTCTTCTAGCCCACAAGGCCAGGTGGTAATCATGTGGCAATCATGTGGCAGTCACATGATCGGGGTGGCTGCATCTCCCATCATCCCGCGGGGGCAGTGTTTAGGGGATAGTGGGTCTCTTTGAGGACTTTCAAGGCTGAGTGGGAATGGGCAACATATGAGTCCTAGAAAGAGGAGGAGAACACAGCACATAAGCAAAAAACGCAAACCAAAAAAGGAAACAAACCAACAAGACAACAACAAAAGAAAGAAAAATATGCAAATACACGAGCGTGCAGAACTAAATGGACGTCGGTGGCGGACGAGTTCACGAGACGACACACAGCGTGCAGCATAACAGATGAGGTGGAGTCTAACCATGGTACAGTATATGCATGAGGGATGTGGGGGAGGAGGGGGCGTCTACAGGACATTGAGGGAGATGTTAGTGAGGAGGGACTGTACATACAGACACACACCTCTATTCAACTGAGGATGGTACATGATCTGAAACGTCTTCAAAGAGGGGGCCCATAGGTATCAGTATGATCAGTTGACTATAGATTGTACCCTTGTCAAACACTGTCCCTTTTGATTAGATTCCAGAGGTTTCCAGGGGTTTTAGTTGAAATGAATTAGGTTTCGAAGAGAGTGAGAGGATAGAAGAAAGATCACGTCTATACAAAGCAGGAGTCCACATCAGTGTGTGTGTGTGTGTGTGTGTGTGTGTGTGTGTGTAAGAGAGAGGAAGGAATGTAATCACAGTACTCGTTTTCACCCGTGTTGGTGTGTGAGTGTGTGGAAGAGAGAGGAAGGAATGTAGTCACAGTACTCGTTATGACCCGTGCTGGGTTGTGAGTGTGTATGTGACTGTGTGTGTGTGTGTGTGTGTGTGTGTGTGTGTATGTGACTGTGTGTGTGAGAAAGGGTTCAGTATGTACTCAAACTGCTGGGTGTGACAGAGAGGTAGACTTTAGTAGTAGTGTGTGCACTCACATTGTTGGCTGGGGTCTGTGTCGGTGGTCAGTTTGACGTAGTTGGAGGGGAAGAGGCCCACGGAACCGTTCAACTCGCCTTTCCACCAATCAGGGTCTTCCCTGCTCAGCACATTGATGATCTGGCCCTTCCCAAAGGGCAGCTCGTCATCATTCTGCGCCATGTAGTCGTACATGCCAATCACCTGACACACTGCTGGAGACACACATACAGATACAAGTGAAGGGTTAGTCATACAACACAAGAGAAAAGGGACAAAAGGCGGTGTGATACTTTGTGGGTATTTTGTTACCGACTGATCTAATAATTATTCGATATTAATGAAGCAAAAAAGGCGATTTGTAGATCAAATCAGTCGGCAATGTCGACCAAACCCCCCCAAAAAAACTCTTGTTTAGGATCTGAGAGGATTGGAATGGGTATTATATAGGCCACTATGGAGACAATTCTACGTATAGCTTATCAGAGGGCAAGGTAGAGCTGCTACCAAATGAATTATACCTATCCAATCCCCTCAGATCCACACAGGAGACTAGGGGTGTAGGGGGCTAGGGGTTTACTCACTGCACAACACAGTCCTCTGTTACTAATAATATGACAGAATGTTCTTGTAAAGAATGTTATTATAACGCAAAATAGTGTCATTGTCAAGAATGTTATAATAACATGAAAGAATGTTCTTGTAAAGAATGTTATTATAACACAAAATAATGTAATTATCAAGAATGTTATTATAACATGACAGAATGTTCTTGCAAATAATGTTATTATAACACAAAATAATGTAATTATCAAGAATGTTATTTTAACATGAAAGAATGTTCTTGTAAAGAACGTTACTATAACTTGAACATTTTTTATTTTGACAGGAAAGAATGTTATTATCAAGGACGCTACTATAACATGAAAGTACACAGAGAATGTCTGCACCGTGTTAGTACCCGTCATATGTTGAGTCAAGGAGGGGCCCCAAGGCCCTGGCGGGCCCCCGTCAGATCCCTGCTCCTGGCCCCTACCTGCACTGGGCATTGGCAGCTTGGGGGGTGTGGGTTCTGTGGGCGTGGTCTTACTGGTGCTGGGGCTCAGGAGCTTCACGTAGTTGGCCGGGAACCAGCCAATCTGCCGCTTCTTTCCCCGGGCCTGGACCAATGAGAGGACTTGTGAGTATGAGAGAGGCCACAGGGGCAGAGCAAGAATTTTAACAGTTAGAAACAGTCCCTTTTACTTGTTTTTAAAGTAAATGTGTGGATGACAATGAATCTACATTACTGTATTGTAATTTCTACATCACTGTCTATGTATAAATTACCATATCACCTTGTATATTAGTACTATATATTAAGACAGTTATTGGCACATCTAAGTCCACGTATTAATACAACTTAGCATTTAAACATCTACTACGATATTTCAAGAAAGTGTTGTTGGTTTGTGGTGAGTAGTGTTGAGAGATGGTCCTCCAACCTGCAGCTCCCCTTCCCACCAGCCCCCCGGGTTCTTCTTCCTGATGAGGATGAGCTGGCCGGGCGCCAGGGTGAGCTGCTCGGCCCCCGTGGCCGTGTACGGGGCGATGACCTGGGCTATCTCGGGCTTCTTCCCCAGGCTTCCAGTCTTCCCTGCGGGTCCCAGTCCCTAGAGGGAAGACCGAGAGCTCTGGTTTTACTGGGAGTTAAACAAGGCACACAGTTCCGTGAAACGTTAGCCAACGCTGGCCAACTAACATACTCCATTTGTTTTATGTTCACCGTGAACGTTCGCTAATGTTAGGAGAGCGCTTTGGAATATATAAAGTATATTTTTCTATGTGTATGTATTAACACGGCAAAATCATTTTACTGTCCTACTGTTGTTTTAGCTGTCTGAAACCTAAAAAAGAAAACTGAAATATTTGTATTCATTTTTTAAAGGAGAGCACTTTGGTTTTACTGGGAGAGCTGATCAGACAAACAGGACTGCATCGCAGAGCTTATGAATCGCCACACAAAGACTGTTTTCTAGAAGTTACCTCAGAGTCCTTGGGTTTGACGTAGTTGGAAGGGAATACCCCCGTCTTGCCTGAGACCACGCCCGTCCACCAGTCGCCCTCCTTCTTGGTGACCACGATGACGTCGCCCTGCTGGAAGGTCAGGTCGCCCTGCTCATTGCTCTCGTAGGTGTACATGGCTATGTATTCTGGGAAAACACAACATCTGAGCAACAGGGTCTGTTTATAGACTTTTTTTAGTTGTGTTTTACACAGGATTTCATCTAAAATGGGTAGAGTAACAGGAACATACTGTGTTCCATGATAAACTCTGGTGTAATTGTTCTGTTTTATATTGTATATATGGTGTGGAACATAGCCTGAGAGAAAGTGTAATTTAAAGCCTAGATCCGATGATAGGTGAAACGGTGCCATTGGTTGCCCCAGGCGTATTTGTTATTGTTTTGTTGAGCTTATCCAAAAGGACATGAGCGTCCAGCGTCACGGTAAAAAACTAATCGTAGAACATACTCTGCTGTTCAATCGCACATGCAATGAAATACAATGATGTCAGAGAAAAAAAACAACAGCGTTCATTGTTTGAAGTCATTTATTTGTATTTGTAATATTGCACACGGACGTGGCAGTTTCACCTCAAGGGATTCCAAGCGTATGCTGAGCTGTGTGTGTGTGTGCGCGTGTGTCTAGGGCCATCACCCACCTTCTCCTGGGTCCATGGACTTGGTAGGGGACGGGGTGGGTCTCTTCATGATCGGGGGGCTGTCGGACGAGCCAGACTCAATGCTGCACCAGAGAGAGGGCAAACAATCACTCAGACAGCCAAGCCAGTGGATAATATAACAATACATTCTAAAAGGGGGAGGGACTAAAGCCGTACACAGAGAACTTGGCCATTGAGGTTTCAATAAAAAAACATAATGATGTCACGTCATTCCATGGCAGCCATGTTGCTCCCTCATAGACAATATCAAGCAATAGTAGTTGGGATTTACTCTAAAGTTGGCTGAAGTCTGTAGTCCAGGGCTGCCCAAACCTCTTCCTGGAGATCTACCGTCTTGTAGTCCAACCCGAATTGAACATACCTGATTCTACTTATTAGTTGCTCAACAAGACCTTAACTAGCGGAATCAGGTAAGCTAGTTTAGGGTTGGACTGAAAACCTAGATGTTCAGGAAGATGGTTGAGCAGCCCTACTGCAATCTATCCTGCTGACCAGGTCACCCACGCAAAATAGGTTTTTAACCTCAAGCGTCTTTCCTGGTTGAAAAGGCCGGACAAAGTTGAATTACTGTTTAACGGATGCCCCGCCTGAATTTTCTCCACACCACAATAAAATCTAAATCAGATGTGTTATATTTTGGCCAATATATGTTTATAATGAACTGTCCGCTCTCCCTTGAGGCTTTCCCAAGTTGATGCCCAACAGACCAAACAGTTCTCAGATCACACGCTCAGATCATGTTCAAGCCTCGGATTGGACAGTGAAACACACACGCTCGCACCTGCAGGCGACGTGTAGATGTTTCATTTCTCTCTCATACAGTCATGGCTGAAGCCAGCACAAATTCCTACTAATTTATGTGTCCAGGTTAAACGTGGGACGTCCCTCACTATAAACAAACAGTCGGTTAAATTCATGGTTATTGCATCATTTTCAGATCTATTAGAAGCAAGTAATAGACGAAACAACAACGTTATTTTACCAATTGACTGGCCAGAAATCAGGGCATTCATCAGAAAATACGCAGCGCAAGCTGATCGTATTTTGGACAACCAAATTGAAGTCAAAATGATTGATGAAATCGAAGTGTGTCAGCTGTATGGTGATTTGCGATTCATAACTTACATTTTACTGGTACTACCAGTAGTAGTAGGCTAATCGATAACACCATGACGGAATGCGTTTGAAGTGATGATGCGCTGCCGAGAACAGCTAGCGTGTCCAGCAAAGTACATTGCCAGTGGCACGGACACACTTTGTGCAGATCCGCAGGTGTGGGCTTTTCGTGGCAGCCAGACGAGACAATAGAAGGAGGATGTGGTGAACAAGGTTACTGGGCTTGAATTTAGTCACGCTTGATCTACAGTTGAAGTCAGAAGTTTACATACGCTTAGGTTGGAGTCATTAAAACTCATTTATAAACCACTCCACAAATTTCTTGTCAACAAACTATAGTTTTGGCAAGTCGGTTAGGACATCTACTTCCTGCATGACACAAGTAGTTTTTCCAACAATTGTTTACAGACAGATTATTTCACTTATAATTCACTGTATCACAATTCCAGTGGGTCAGAAGTTTACATACACTAAGTTGACTGTGCCTTTAAACAGCTTGGAAAATTCCAGAAAATTACGTCATGGCTTTAGAAGCTTCTGATAGGCTAATCGACATCATTTGAGTCAATTGGAGGTGTACCTGTGGATGTATTTCAAGGCCTACCTTCAAACTCAGTGCCTCTTTGCATTGACATCATGGAGAAGAAAAAAAAGAAGAAACCAGCCAAGACCTCCGAAAACAAATTGTAGACCTCCACAAGTCTGGTTCATCCTTGGGAGCAATTGCCAAACAGCTGAAGGTACCACGTTCATCTGTACAAACAACAGTACGCAAGTATAAACACCATGGGACCACGCAGCCATCATACCTCTCAAGAAGGAGACGCGTTCTGTGACTTTGGTGCGAAAAGTGCAAATCAACCCCAGAACAAGAGCAAAGGACCTTGTGAAGATGCTGAAGGAAACAGGTACAAAATAATCTATATCCACAGTAAAATGAGTCCGATATCGACATAACCTGAAAGGCCGCTCAGCAAGTAAGAAGCCACTGCTCCAAAACCACCATAAAAAGCCAGACTACGGTTTGCAACTGCACATGGGGACAAAGATCATACTTTTTGGAGAAATGTCCTCTGGTCTGATGAAACACAAATAGAACTGTTTGGCCATAATGACCATTGTAATGTTTGGAGGAAAAAGGGGGAGGCTTGCAAGCCGAAGAACACAATCCCAACTGTGAAGCACGGGGGTGGCAGCATCATGTTGTGGGGGTGCTTTGCTGCAGGAGGGACTGATGCACTTCACAAAATAGATGGCTTCATGGCTTCATGAGGAAGGAAAACAATGTGGATATATTGAAGCAACATATCAAGACATCAATCAGGAAGTTAAAGCTTGGTCGCAAATGGGTCTTCCAAATGGACAATGACCCCAAGCATACTTCCAAAGTTGTGGCAAAATGGCTTAAAGACAACGTATTGGAGTGGCCATCACAAAGCCCTGACCTCAATCCTATAGAAAATGTATGGGCAGAACTGAAAAAGCGTGTGCGAGCAAGTAGGCCTACAAACCTGACTCAGTTACACCAGCTCTGTCAGGAGGAATGGGCCAAAATTTACCAAACTTACTGTGGGAAGCTTGTGGAAGTCTACCGGAAAAGTTTGACCAAAGTTAAACAATTTAAAGGCAATGCTACAAAATACTAATTGAGTGTATGTAAACTTCTAACCCACTGGGAATGTGATGAAAGAAATAAAAGCTGAAATAAATCATTCTCTCTACTATTATTCTGACATTTCATATTCTTAAAATAAAGAGGTGATCCTAACTGACCTAAGACAGGGCATTTTTACCAAGAATAAATGTCAGGAATTGTGAAAAACTGAGTTTAAAATGTATTTGGCTAAGGTGTATGTAAACTTCCAACTTCAACTGTATATAGATTGATGCTTCCAATTGTGCAAGTTATAAACAAAAAAAAATATTTCGTTGACGATAGGCTATACTGTCTGGATTTATGTTTTGTGCGTCTTTTTTCCAATGCTACGTTAAATTTGGCCGACCTAACTTGATTGACCCTCTTTCTACAAGGCCTAGTCTATGATAGCAAAAATATTCATACAAATATGATTAGACCTAACGCCTAGGCTATAGAGATGCATTCAGGTAATGAACTCATTATTATGCATCAATATTTTAATTTGATTACAATTATTTATTGTCAATCATTCTTTAATTTTTTAGGCAAAACAATTAAGTATTCAATCCCTCCCTATCCCAGTCTGCTGTCCCCACATGCTTCAAGATGGCCACCATTATTCCTGTACCCAAGAAGTCAAAGGTAACTGAACCAAATGGACTATCGCCCTGTAGCACTCACCTGCTTTGAGAGACTAGTCAAGGATCATATCACCTCTACCTTACCTGCCACCCTAGACCCACTTCAATTTGCTTACCGCCCCAATAGATCCACAGATGATGTAATCGCCATCACTCTGCCCTATCCCATCTGGACAACAGGAATACCTATGTATGAATGCTGTTTATTGACTATAGCTCATCATTCAACACAATAGTACCCTCCAAGCTCATCATTAAGCTTGAGGACCTGGGTCTGAACCCCGCCCTGTGCAACTGGGTCTGAACCCCGCCCTGTGCAACTGGGTCTGAACCCCACCCTGTGCAACTGGGTCCTGGACTGCCTGACGGGCTGCCCCCAGGTGGTGAAGGTAGGAAACATCACCTCCACTCCGCTGATCCTCAACACTGGGGCCCCACAAGGTTGCGTGCTCAGCCCCCTCCTGTACTCCCTGTTCACCCATGACTGCGTGGCCATGCACTCCTCCAACTCAATCATCAAGTTTGCAGACAACACAATAGTTGTAGGCTCTGGGAGTGTGGTGCCTGGAAAACAACCTCTCACTCAACGTCAACAAAACAAAGGAGATGATCGTGCACCCCCCTATCTACATCGACGGGAGGTGGAAAGCTTCAAGCTCCTTGGTGTACACATCACTGACAAACTGAAATGGACCACCCACACAAATAGTGGTGAAGGCAGCGCAACAACACCTCAGGAAGCTAAAGAAATTTGGCTTGTCACCTAAAACCCTCACAAATTTTTACAGATGCACAATTTAAAGCATCCTGTTGGGGCTGTATCATCGCCTGGTATGGCAACTGTGATAATGCATTAGGCAGACTGCACCACCCTCTTGAAAGCCTTGCGGTGGTGCAGTCTGCCCAATGCATTACCGGGGGCAAACTACCCGCACTCCAGGACACCTACAGCACCCGATGTCACAGGAAGGCCAAAAAGATCATCAAGGACATCAACCACTCGAGCCACTGTCTGTTCACCCCGCTACCATCCAGAAGGTGAGGTCAGTACAGGTGCATGAAAGCTGGGACCGAGAGACTTAAAAACAGCTTCTATCTCAAGGCCATCAGACTGTTAAACAGACATCGCTAGCACATTAGAGGCTGCTGCCTATTGGCATAGACTAGAAATCTCTGTCCACTTTAAGGAATGGAACACTAGTCACTTTACTGTTTACATATCTGGCATTACTCATCTCATATGTATATACTGTTATTCTATACTATTTGACTGTATCTTAGTCCGTTCCGCTCTGACATCGCTCGTCCATATGTATATAGACTTAATTAATTCCTACTTAGATGTGTGTGTTTTGGGTATATGTTGTGTAATTTGTTAGATATTACTTGTTAGATATTTCTGCACTGTCGGAGCTAGAAGCACAAGCATTTCACTACACCAGCAATAACATCTGCTAATCACGTATGTGACCAATAACATTTGATTTAAGTAGATTAATGAACTGATAATACATGACTTTCTCTCAATACTGCATTCTATTATAGAATAGATAGAATACTGCATACTGCATTCTATTATTCATCAAAATAATGTTCATTAATGTTAACTTGTGTATTAACAACAATAATCTGAAAATCAGTCTGAAATGGAATATTTCTCCTATTGTTCATGTCCATATAATGTGGTAAAGTACTGTTTGTTATTCCTTATACACTGAATGTTTTGGTTTTTTTGCTCGCTCGCCTCACTTTTCTGGGGGAAAATCCGTTAAACAGTGAATCAATTTTGTCTGCCCTAAGGGTTGAATAAAAATACATTACTATAACTATAACTATATGTGATTTTCTGGGTTTTTGTATTAGATTCCGTCTCTCACAGTTGAAGTGTACCTATGATTAAAAATGACAGACCTCTACATGCTTTGTAAGTAGGAAAACCTGCAAAATCGGTAGTGTATCAAATACTTGTTCTCCCCACTGTATATAAATAATCGTTTTGATTAATAATAATACTCCAATAATAAGTATGGGGAGGGACAGTTTCATCCTCATTCTCCTCACCTCATGGACTTGCGTACGGGGCCAGAGATGAGCTTGACGTAGGACTTGGGGAACCAGCCCCGCTGGCCCTGCACCTCGCCGAACCACCACATGTCCTGCTGCTCCAGCACTGTGATCACGTGGCTCTTATTGAAGTTGAGGTGGTTGTCCTTCTTGGCCCGCCACGGGTACAGCGCCTGGGCCTGCAAGCCCTCCACCTTCTCCCCCTGAGAGATGGAGGAAGAGAGAGGGGGGTGAAACAGAGAGCGAGAGAAAGGAATGGGGAGTGGGAGAGGAAGAGTGGGAGAGAAGGAAGGGAAGTACTACAGAACCTCTATGTGCTGTTTCTAAGTCCTGCTCTTCATTCATCTGACAGTACAACCGCACTGCTTCAGGTAGAGTCAATATCATTCTCCTGCTAGGCCTAGGTGATATGTTCCTGTGCTCCTCAGAGTCATCTAAACTGAGTGTTACAATCAAATGTTTTATTATTACTATTATTTGACTGATGTGTGTACTTTGTATTTAATTTAATTTTTGCATGTTGCAGGGCTCATTTGTAAAAGAGACCTCGGTCTCAATGTGACTCCCTCTTTTGAAATAAAAGGGTAAAAAAATATATATACATTTTAAAAACGACTGTACCTGTCCCAGGACGGGAGACGGAGAGGAGCCAGTGAGGGTGGCGGGTGTGAAGGCAGAGCGCTGGCGCAGCTGGCCCCCGGGCCCGGCACTGGGCACAGAGAGAGATGGCTGGGTGGGCCAAGCGTCCCAGCTCTCCCCAGTCTCAGTCTTCTCTACAGAGCTGGTGGACGGCCATCTGAGCAGAGAGAGGCACACAAACTCTGATTTCTCTTCAATTAATAACCTGGTGTAGGTAAGACTATGACTGAAAAACACTTGTATTGCATTTTAATGTATTGAGTGCTGTGTGAGAGGAAGGGTTGGAGCTGTCACTCACGTGGTGCTGAAATCTGCCCAGTTACTAGATGCAGAGGAGGAGGAAGAGGCGGGACCAGGACCAGGGCAGGGCCCGGGGGCAGGGGGAGCTGTTGCCGGGGGAGGGGTTGCCATTGGCTGGCTGGGTGGCGTGGGTGTGGTGGAGACGGCGGTGGGTGTGAGCCGTGAGGCCAGTTTGGGCGCAGCGCCCGTGGTGGCAGCACTGGCCCGCAGGCTCATGGGAACCTCGGTTTCTGGGATCTTCTCTGCGTAGTTGGCAGGGAACCAGCCCGTCTTCCCCTTCAGCTCGCCGCCCAGCCAGCCTGGCTCACCTGTCTGGGACTCGTCCACCTGGGGGGCGAAGGTCAAAGATCAGCTCACCATCATAGCACTACAGAGCCAAAGAAGACTATAGAAATGACTCAAATGAATAGAACGGATATTCTCATTTAAGTCATGCTGGGATGAGTGGACCGGGTGGGCCAGGTGGGCCATATTGAGTGTACCTTCTAGTAATTATATTTCTATAACAAGAACAACCCACAACCCCAGTCCTCAGGGATCACACTATCCATTGGACCTTTTACTTTAACCAGCTACAGGCTCATAGCTGACAGCAGGGTTAGGATCAATTCTATTTCAAATTAGGAACATGTACTGAAAAGCTTTGCTGAAAAGCAATGGGGAAATTCCTGAATTGACTGAGTTGAAATTGAATGGACCCCAACTCTGACTGACAGAAAAGGCGAGTAGTCTGGACCAAGATAGTGATGAGCCAACACAGGATTAGATTGATAAATTGTGGGGAAACAAATTAAATTAAGAATAATTACAATAAATCCTGTGGACTGGGGTTGCCCAGCCATGTGTGGTTATTCCTTATTTAAAACATACAACAGTGGTTGGACCACTTTTGGAATGGATGTTTGCGATTCACAAGACAAGTTGCATATCACCGCTTCCTTTCCAAGCATGCAGATGGTCATGAAGAGAAGCTGAGAGAATAAGAATGACAGTGGATGGCTTTGGGACTGCTTTGTTGAAAGAGTACTTGGTGAAATGGGATCAAATGTGTCTGTATGATCGTCTCATTCTCTGCAGCTTACAAAATGCTTTTTCCAGTAACCAACGTAGAGGCACGCTTGTATAGATGTATAATCATATGCCCTTTGGGAACAAGTGTGTATCCTCCGAGTATACTGACCATATAACGGATATACAACCACAAACATGCAACCCAACGGTTAAATTCTTTAAGCGCTTATGAAGAGATGACAGCAGTTGAGATGGACACATGAGATGGACCAATGAAAGCAGGTGTTGGGATCACAAGTGAGCAGCTGATTAGACAGTGGACCTGCACTTACCCACTCCCCTTTCACCTTCAGGTAGAGTGAGCAAAGTCGGGAGAGAGTCAGGAGGCAAAAGTTAATACTCACATGCACGCATGCAGGCAGACACACACTCAACTAAGGGTCGGCATGGCCGATTAATTGGGGCCGATATCGAGTTCATATAACAAATCGGTAATTTGCCTTTTTGGAGGCCGATTACGGCCTATTACATTGCAATCCATGAGGAAACTGCGCGGCAGGCTGACCACCTGTTACGCAAGTGCAGCATCAATAGGATCTTGGGGCTGCAAGGAGCCACGGTAAGTTGCTAGCTTGCATTAAACATATCTTATAAAAAAACAAATCAATCTTCACATAATCACTAGTTAACTACACATGGTTGATGCATATAATCAATGCGGTGCCTGTTAATTTATCATCGAATCACAGCCTAATTCAACTTGGCCAAACGAGTGATGATTTAACAAAAGCGCATTCGCGAAAAAAACACATTCTTTTGTACCTAACCATAAACATCAATGCCTTTCTTAAAATCAATACACACAAGTATATTTTTTTAAACCTACATATCTAGTTAAAATAAATGCATGTTAGCAGGCAATATTAACTAGGGAAATTGTCACTTTTCTTGCGGTCAGTGCAAGCAGAGTCAGGGTATATGCAGCAGTTTGGGCCACCTGGCTCGTTGCGAACGATGTTTCTTTCTTCCTAACAAAGACCGTAATTCATTTGCCAGAATTTTACATAATTATGACATAACATTGAAGGTTGTACAATGTAACAGCAATATTTAGACTTCGGGTTACCACCTGTTCGACAAAATACGGAATGGTTCCGTATTTCACTGAAAGAATAAACGTTTTGTTTTCGAAAAGATTGTTTCCGGATTTGACCATATTAATGACCAATGGCTCGTATTTCTGTGTGTTTATTATAATTAAGTCTATGATTTGATATTCGATAGAGCAGTCCGACTGTGCGGTGGTAGGCAGCAGCAGGCTCGTAAGCATTCATTCAAACAGCACTTTACTGTGTTTGCGAGCAGCTCTTAGCAATGCTTGAGGCACAGCACTGTTTATGACTTCAAGCCTATCAACTCCCGAGATTAGGTTGGCCATACTTAAGTGCCTATAAGAACATCCAATAGTCAAAGGTATATGAAATACAAATGGTATAGAGAGAAATAGTCGATGCGTCATAATTCCTATAACTACAACCTTAAACTTCTTAACTGGGAATATTGAAGACTCCTGTTAAAAGGAACCACCAGCTTTCATATGTTCATGTTCTGAGCAAGGAACTTAAACGTTAGCTTTTTTTACATGGCACATATTGCACTTTTACTTTCTTCTCCAACACTTTGTTTTTGCGTTATTTAAACCAAATTGAACATGTTTCATTATTTATTTGAGACTAAATTGATTTTATTTATGTATTATATTAAGTTAAAATAAAAGGGTTCATTGTTCATTCAGTATTGTTGTAATTGTCATTATTACAAATATATTTAAAATTGTCCGATTAATCGGTATCTGCTTGTTTTGATCCTCCAATAATCGTAATCGGCGTTGAAAAATCATAATCGGTTGACCTCTACACTCAACCACACACTTCCTGGTTCATATAGACTAATCACTTTACATAAACCTCCATAACATACACACAAATGGTGCTTGGCAGGAGTGATTGACAGCTTGCCTCTCACCATGACAATGTCTCCGGGGGTGATGGTGATCTCATCGTGACTGCGGGCATCAAAGGGGTACAGCGCCCGGTAGAAGACCACCTTGACCTTGTCCTGGTTGAACCCAGTCACCGGGATCTTGTCTGCAGGGAGGAGACGAGGAAGGGAGTTAGGAACACAGGACAGGGTCACATCTTTCTCTCTCACCCACAGAACCAGGCACATCCAAACGTTCTTAGAACGTCTACAGTAGGACCTCTGAGATTTGAAAATGTTTGGAATGGATGTCATTCGGGAACACTGAAATACTCGAGACTACTTAAAAACGGCATTAAAACTTCACAGAACATTTGAATTGTGTGAATTGAATCTACATGAATTTCCTAATAATTTATTCAGATACCTACAGCACACATTTTGGTTGTCTGATTTAATTGTCCCAGTTCGACATTGCCCCTGGTCAGTCCAGAAATCGAAGGATTTGTAAATCTGAGGTTCTACTGTATGCACGCTCTTTCAAGGCTTCTCTGTTATACATTTTATTTTTGACACGTACCGCCCGTGGGCCATGGGCTCTGGTTCACGAGTTTCCCTGGTTCAGGCTGCTGCATGAAGAGCTGGTTGAGTTTGTCCTGCATGTCCTTCTTAGTGCGCCCCTCCTCCTCACTCACACGCTTCATCCAGGGCTGGGCGGGTGGGGTGGGGGCCTCCACCGTGCCCTCATCTCGCCACGCCAGGCCCTCGTCAGTGGCAGACAACCTGGGGAGAGGAAAGGGGGTGTTAAGAGGTAACCTCTAAAATGACTGGATCACGGTGATGGGGCTGCATCCGCGTAACCCATACAGAATGAGCGGACATAGGAGCAGCTCGCTCACACATATGGTGTCCTGTGCGCAAACACACACACACCTTCCGTCTGTGAGCTCGGCGGACTTGGCCCTCTCCTGGGCGATGGCGTGGATGTTGATTTCTCCCTCCAGGTGATCCTTCTGCTTTTGCCTCTGCTGCTTGCTGTGGATCTCTCGGAGCTCCTGCAAGGCAGCGTGGGATAGAGGAGGACCGGTGAGGGGAAAGTGTGGGCGGGGTCGCCGGGACTCAACACAACACTCACATCACAGTGAGGCGTCAGCCATTTTGTGCCCTGTAAGCGCCATTATGATCCCAGCCGGGCTCAGTTACCAGATGTAAAGTCTGTGTTTAGTCTACTGCTTCCTTCCATTTAATCTCATCTCGGTGTTTTCTCCAATTAATACTGGGCTACTTCTACTACTGAAATGTAGGTGTCAGTTGGATTTTTGGGGCGGACACACTTGCACAAAACATGGCCGCCACCACAGTGCGTTCATGGGAGTTGGACAGCTCTCGGAGTCTGGCGAGTGCTGCACATGAACCACTGAGGGAGGGTTAAACAAGCCCTGGGTTACTACGGCAACACTGACACCACTGGAACTGGAAGATTGCAGTGTTTCAGCGCTCCGGGGTGAAGTTTCCCTTAGGTACAGATCTAGGATCAGCTTCATCTCCCCCAATCCTAACCTTAACCTAGTAGGGGAAAATGCAAAACTGATCTATGATCAGCATCTAGGGGCAAATTCTCTCTGCTGTGGTTGAGCGCCAAATGGAAACACTACTGGTTAAAGCCAAGTGGTACCAACCAATCACAGAGAACATTCATGGCTCTGGGAGAAATCTGAGCCAAACTATGATTCTCAAAAGCACACAGCCTGATATGGAGATCAGTCAAAAGAGTTGAATGGGAAATTCACAAGGATCATAGGTAGGTGTAATTCAAACCCATCGTCTCTAAAGGGTTAAGAAAGTCTTAATATACAGTCTGAGCAGGGAATTAATTTCTGAGGACTAGATTTTCCTGAATGAATTACTATCAAGATCATTAATCAGTATTAGATGCAACACCATGCAACCAAAGGCTTCACCCCCATATGTTAAGTTGGCGTGTCATCAACACATGGGGCTGGAGAGAGTGAGGTACGTTCAGGAAAGCAATATTTGTTTAGTACTTGGTTAAAATGGTGAGAGATGCACGACTGACTGAGCAACTGTGAAGATTTCTTTAAATAGTCTCACAGTAACAAATTGAGGATCATTTTCATATCGCCTCAATCTACTGATAAATGACATTACCCTGTTCACTACCTTGTTCTATATTTCTTTACTGTACCAAGTCTTCAATTAGCCTATGTCTGTATGGATTTGGTCTCCCAAAATAGTAGGCCCTACACCACAGTTCACTATTAAATAAATACATCACTAAGACTAGTGGTCACTCACCCAGTAGAAGGACTGTACAGCCGCAAAGCGTCGGTCGAGTGTGCTGTTTTTAATCTTGTCCTCCTGCCATGTAATTAAACAAAGGCATTTCATTTCTTTCCAATAAGACAGAGTGCCTTACGAGTCTTTTGAGAAGTGTTTTTGTGCTTTCTACAGATGTTTACTAACGCAACAAGCGTATGTCTTAAAGTTTTTTGGGGATACCAAATAGGTAAATATTGTCCTCTCACCGTAACCAAAACTACAAAGCCTGACAACTTAAAGCTCAAGTGGTCAAGGAGCTCAAAAAATATAAAATTGTCATTGATTCAATTTAATAAAGTGAAATAGACAAACAACCAGGTTCACGCACATGGTGGCTAACAACATTGACCGGAGCTGTGTCCCAGTATACACTTGCATACTACCTAGTGTGACCCAATTGACTCTAGTCTTGGCAACGCATACTAAATAGTATGCTAGTGTTTTTATTGGGCCCTAGTCTAGAGGGTTGAGGAGGCAATGAGAGAGATATGCTCCAGCACCACCCAGAGGACAGATAAAGGAGGGAAGCGGCGGCTGGCATTTATTAACTCGCTGCAGGGCTACCGAGGCTAAAGCTAAAGACGCTCAAGCGGAAGGACAGCATGGCTTGCTTTGACCAGCACTTCAAAGGAAGCAGAGGAGTGGTAAGGGGGTTGGGGTGGGGGAGCGCGGGGGGGAGGGCGTGGAGGAAGAGGAGGAGGAAGGGGAGGCAGTAGGGACACCTGCAGGTAGACGTCTATACGCTGCAAACAGGCCAGGAGGGCCGAGAGACAGTCCAGCAGCATCTGGTCCACCGAGCCCCCCTCGGACTGAAAAGAGACACACAGGGACCCCAGGGTCAAGGGTCAGATAGAACAGCAGCAGTGCCACCGAAGTCAACAACAAGGTTGTGTTCATTAGGCACCAAAAAGAAAGAAACAGACTGAAAAAGGGAGGGACTACCTGCCCAATAAGGAAAGCACATTTTTGTTTTCCATTGCGTTGTCCTTAATGAACACGACCCAGGTAAACATCCAGATTAGACTCAACCCCTAGCCCTGACCTGGCGCCTTGAGTTAGGTGGCCCAACAGCCCCACGTGGCTGTGTCCGACGTCAAACCATAGCAACCCACATACAGCTTAACCATTTTTGATTCCCCAGGTTGAGCCCACAGGATGTTGTGGGGAAGAGGGCCACGCTGCTCGGAAACAGCACAGCCTACCACAGGTACAGACACAGGGTGAGCCTAACATACCCATCACATTACTGAGCCCAGCTGAGCAGAACCATACTGCACTAGGCCTGGTTACACATCCACCATAGTTGCTGGAACAGTGTTTTGAAAGGGCAATGTGAAATTGAGCCAGCCCAGTACAGTTCCGGTTGGCCCTGTATTGTGACATGGGTCTAACTTTCTTAGTTAGTTAGTAAGGCAGCTTCCTTCTTTATCATTGGGTTTCAAATCTGCTTAGTAACAGCACACTGAGTTATTCTGATTGGTTATTATTCTCCAGAGGGGTGCACTATTCTAGAGTGTCCTGCGGTGGGCAGCAGTGCTGGTGAGTGGACTACCTGTCGCCCCCTCTGCTCCTCCAGCAGCAGCTCCAGACGGAGGCCCTCTATCCGGGCAGTGTGGCCCTGATAGAACACAGCCAGAGACTGGAAGGCCAGGCGAGGGCAGAGGTCAGAGGGCATGGGGAAAAGGTCAGCCAAGCCACACAGACCAGACGGGGGTTTCAGGGTGGATGGCGGGCGGGGCGACAGAGTGAGCAACAGTCAGATACAGTGAGAGAACAGTGTAAAACCCCACGTTTTCCCCTAGGTACAGACCTAGGATCAGCTCCCCTTCCCCAAATCCAAAACTGACCCAAGATCAGAGTCTACAGGCAATTTAACCCTACTCCACTACGCTGGGGCCCTGATGTGGTATGTGGAGCAATTAACAAAGTTTTGGCTGAAAAGAAAGGACTGAAATCACATTGAAATTAAAAAAGGGGGATCATCAGACACACAAATCATCAAGCCCTCTGACAGTCTTGGCTCCCCAACACACACACACAAAAGAGATGCAAAGGTATCATTAGGCAGAAAGAAAGTTCTGGAAGTCAGTGTTTTAAAATGGTCCACTATCAACTGTTAAACTGAGCACATGGGGCAAATCCTAACTTCCATTTTATAAGTCAGATTTTCATTTGGTCTCTTATTGAAATCAATGCACGGTGAAAATTTGACTTATGTGGTAGTTAGGATTCGCCACTGGGAACAGGAGACAGGGCACTCTAACCCTGTTTCTGGAGAGCTACCATCCTGTAGGTTAACTCCAACCCTAATCTAGAGCACCAGATTCTAATAAGTAGCTGGTTGATAAGCTGAATCAGGCTAGTCACAACTGGGGTTGGAGTGAAAACCTACAGGAGGATAGCTCTCCAGGAACAGGGTTGGAGAGACCAGGGCCGGGGTTCCCGATAGCGATGGAACTTAAAGCTTCCATAATGTTTTAACGAGGCATCGTTCCTATAAAACGGCTTTAGATTGTCACATGCTTTCCCCAAAACACCACGTACAGAGAATGTCCATAAGCGCGTCGTTGGAGCATACTGATCGAGATGAAAAAAAGTCAGCGCTGCTCTCGGATCAAGGTTTCTGCTTTCAAATCTTATTTTAGCATTAGAATTATTCCACAATACTGACAACAGATCTGCACCTAGAGAGATATCATCCCCTATGTGGCTGCAAATATTGAGGATGTTTATTCTAATGCCAACCCTATCATAATGCACTAAATCACAGATTTGGTACGTCATTGCGCACATGTCACACAGCATGAAATAAATTGAGACAAAAATTATAGACATTAGCATTGCAAAATAGAACTCCTTGATTGAACATGAAATTGATTTGAATAGCTTATGATTGAAATATAGGCAATAGGCCTAAGTAGCCTATACTTATCTTCTTTTAATGCAGTCATCTCGGTGTTCATTCAATGCATTTTTATCCTTCGTTTGTTTGTAACGATTGACAAACCGTTGACAACTTTCTATTTTGTAGTCAACTTCCTTCTGAAGTTAGCTGTGGTCACGGAGTGACAAAGTGACGCAGAAGGGTACAAAAAGCATCTAATGATGCACTATGCTGTTCTATGAGTGGTCTGGGGCAGTCGGTAAATAACGAGCGTTTTCAAGTGAAACTTGAATGCCAATGGTTTTGAGAAACAACCTCCTACGAAGGTTCTAACGATGAACTTAGCCTTGAAAACCGGGGCCCTGGTCTGTAACCTAGTAAGATGAGTGGTTAGTGAGTAGTACTACCTTGAGCTGGGTGTTGAAGGCATCTATCTCCAGCAGCTTGGAGCGGGTCTCTCTCTCCACGGTGTCAAGCTGTTCTCTCAGCTGCTGCCGACTAGACTCCTTGACCTCCAACGCCTTCTGCAGCGACGACAGGGAGTCTCCTGGACAAGGACGGGGTTGTATTTATTAGTGCCCAGCGTAGCAATTTTATTTTGCAGCAGAAAACTAAAACAAGCATTTCTTATTGGACAAGTTCGGCTAGCCCCTCCCCGTTTGGCCCGTTCATTTTGAGCCTAGTGAATATGACCCAGAGAGCAAGCGCCGTATCGGTTATTATAAACCGGGTGGTTCGAGCCCTGAATGCTGATTGGCTGAAAGCCGTGATATATCAGACCGTTCTAATTCCGTTGGTAACCAGTTTATAATAGCAATAAGGCACCTAGGGGGTTTGTGGTCGATGGCCTATACACACACACACCACGGCTAATGGCTGTATCCAGGCACTCCGCACTGCGTTGTGCATAAGGACTTGTATTGGCCATATACCACACCTCCTCTGGTCTTATTGCTTAAGTATAGTAGGGCAGTCAGTATTTCCCTTAGTTTTGTTTGCAGGTGGGTTACAAAGGCCCCTCAGGCAACAGTTTGTCAATTAAAACTAATAGGCCAGATTATTTGATGCGGCGCTAGGTGGGGGGCACTTCCACACCTATATTATAAAGTGCACTACTTTTGACCAGGGATCTGGGAGACGGTCTCTGTAGAAAGATGTGCGGAGCTGAGGAAGCAGTACTTACTGTGCAGGCTGTTCTGTTGAACCTGTTTGAGTTGTTCGTTTAGACACTGTTTGTCAGGGATCAGCCTGCCGAGCCACTGCTGAGAGTCCTTGGGGAGACAAACAAAGCACTTAATTAAAATCTCAGTGCAGTTATCACAAAAAGTACTATTTTGTGGGTTATAGTCCATAGGCTATAAAGGCCTGGGAAAGTTGTGTAATTCAAATAAAGGCAGAGAGGAAGAGGCAAACTTCAGGCTACTTTGGTGAATTTGCAAGGTAAGACATTGCGAGATGCAGATTACAAAAACATACGAGCCTGCCCCACCTCTCCATCTCTCCATCTCTCTCGCTCTCCCTCATGCTGGCCTGCCTGCCTGCTCTGTCTGTTTGCTAATGATCAGATAAACTTTATTTGTCACATCCCTAATCTGTAGAGGGTTTGGGTGGAGGATATGCACCATAATGTCTCTCCAGAGATGCTCAATCGGGTTCAAGTCCAGGCTCTGGCTGGGCCACTCAAGGACATTCAGAGACTTGTCCCGAAGCCACTCCTTCATTGTCTTGGCTGTGTGCTTAGGGTTGTTGTGCTGTTGGAAGGTGAACCTTCACCCCAGTCTGAGGTCCAGAGCGCTCTGGAGCAGGTATTCATCACAGATCTCTTTGTAGTTGGCTCCGTTCATCTTTGCCTCGATCCTGAATAGTCTCCCAGTCCCTGCTGCTGAAAAACATCTCCACAGCATGGTGCTGCCACCACCATGCTTCACCCTAGGGATGGTGCCAGGTTTCCTCCAGACATGACGCTTAGCATTCAGGCCAAACAGTAATTTTGGTTTCATTAGGCCAGAAAATCTTGTTTCTCGTGGTCTGAGAGTCTTTAGGTGCCTTTCGGCAGACTCCGAGCAGGTTGTCATGTGCCTTTTACTGAGGAATAGCTTACCCAGATCTGCGCCTCGACACAATCATGCCTTGGAGCTTTACGGACAATTCCTTCGACCTCATGGCTTGGTTTTTGCTCTGACATGCACTGTCAACTGTGGGACCTTATATAGATAGGTGTGTGCCTTTCCAAATCATGTCCAATCAATTGAATTTACCACAGGTGAACTCCAATCAAGTTGTAGAAACATCAAGGATGATCAATTGAAACAGGATGCACCTGAGCTCAATTTCGAGTCTCATGAGAAAGGGTCTGAATACTTATGCAAATAAGGTATTTCTGTTTTTGATTTTTTTTAATAAGATTTGCTAACATTTCTAAAGACCTGTTTTCACTTTGTCATTATGGGGTATTGTGGGTAGATTGCTGAGATTTATTTATTTATTTAATCCATTTTAGAATACGGCTGTAACGTAACAAAATGTAGATAAAGTCAAGGCACCAGTCAAAAGTTTGGACACCCCTACTCATTCAAGGGTTTTTCTTTATTTTTACTATTTTCTACAGCGTAAAATAATAGTGAAGACATCAAAACTATGAAATAACATAAATGGAATCATGTACTAACCAAAAAAAGTGTTAAAGAAATCAAAATATATTTTAGATTCTTCAAAGTAGCCATCCTATACCGTTACAGCTTTGCACACTTACTGGGACAGTGAATCATTTCATCTTCTTTTGGCTCTAGAATAATGTATGGTGTCATTTTGGAGTCCCTTTTATTGTAAATAGGAACAGAATATGTTTCTAAACACTTCTACATGAATGTGGATGCTACCATACACTACGGATAGTCCTGAATGAACCGTGAATAATGATGAGTGAAAAAGTTAGACGCCTAAATATCATACCCCCCCAAAATGCTAAACTCCCCTGTTATTGTAATGGTGAGAGGTTAGCATGTCTCCTGTTATTGTAATGGTGAGGGTTAGCATGTCTTGGGGGTATGATATAAAATGCTAACCTCCCCTGTTATTGTAATGGTGAGGGTTAGCATGTCTTGGGGGTATGATATAAAGTGCTAACCTCCCCTGTTATTGTAATGGGGAGAGGTTAGCATGTCTTGGGGGTATGATATAAAGTGCTAACCTCCCCTGTTATTGTAATGGTGAGGGTTAGCATGTCTTGGGGGTATGATATAAAGTGCTAACCTTCCCTGTTATTGTAATGGTGAGAGGTTAGCATGTCTTGGGGGTTATGATATAAAATACTAACCTCCCCTGTTATTGTAATGGTGAGAGGTTAGCATGTCTTGGGGGTTATGATATAAAATACTAACCTCCCCTGTTATTGTAATGGTGAGAGGTTAGCATGTCTTGGGGGTTATGATATAAAATACTAACCTCCCCTGTTATTGTAATGGTGAGAGGTTAGCATGTCTTGGGGGTTATGATATAAAATACTAACCTCCCCTGTTATTGTAATGGTGAGAGGTTAGCATGTCTTGGGGGTTATGATATAAAATACTAACCTCCCCTGTTATTGTAATGGTGAGAGGTTAGCATGTCTTGGGGGTATGATATAAAATGCTAACCTCCCCTGTTATTGTAATGGTGAGAGGTTAGCATGTCTTGGGGGTATGATATTAGTGCGTCTGTAACTTTCTCACTTATCATTATTCACGATTATCTGTAATCATGGTAGCATCCACATGAATGTATAAGTGTTTAGAAACATATTCTGTTCTTATTTACAATAAAAGTGACTAAATGTACACAACATTATTCACAATTCATTTTTATTGGGCACAAAATAATCTGAAACGCAACCAAAACAAACAGAAAATGCATGGAACAAATATGAAGTCACAAGCTTGATGTAGTCATTGCGTGCTATGAATATGGGACCAATTACTTAACCTTTGACTACTTTAATATACATACAAGTGAATGTGTCCCCAAAATTAAAGCTGACAGTCTGCACTTTAACCTCATAGTCATTGTTTGATTTCAAATCCAAACCTTTGGAGTATAGAGCCAAAAGAAGAAACAATGCTTCACTGTCCCAATAATTATGGAGGGGACTGTATGTGTTACACAAGGTGTGTACGTACCTGCAGCTGCTGTTGGAGGTGGGTGATCTCAGCGATGCGGACCTCGCGGGTCTTGTTGGTGCTCTCGATCTCATGCCGCTGGGCAGACAGGCGGAAGCGGATGTCCTGCAGCTTGCCCTCCAGCTGGCTCTTCTTGTCGTTCTGGGGAGGGAGGGTGAAACTAATTATCCTACCTTATTGTCTTTTCTTCCAAAGAACAAAGTAAAGACAGTTATGATGATGTGTGTGTGTGTGTGTCTCTGTCTTTACCAGTGCCTCCAGCTCTAACTCCAGGGTCTTCTTGCGGGCTTTGAGCAGGACAATGTTCTCCTGCTCTCGGTTCCTCTGGGTCAGCAGCTCCTGCCGGCGGTTCCTCTCCCACTCCAACTGACGCTGACGCTCCAGCTCCCGCTTTGCCGCCTAGCCAGAGGAAACACAGAGGGAATGTTATACTGTATACGCAGAAATAGTGCAGAGCCAGCCGTGGTCGAGTGGTAACACTTCCAGGTCTGCGCACATATTCAACTTCCTGCCGGAGACCTGGGTTCAACCCGCGTTTCCACCTTTTTCTCTACACCCGTCTCCCCTTGTCATTAAAGCAACACAATAAGGAGAATGAATTGACAAATTTTAAAAAGACAACGTAATAGAATTGTTAATATACACACACACTGCATTGGTTCCTGTGTTCTTCACTTTCCCCTTACATCACCTCTCCAGCCCACTCTCTTGATCTATCCTCGCTGTCCTCCTTACTCCCCCTTTCCACCTCCTCTCCTCACCTCTCTCCTCTCAATCTCCTTGCGTCTTTCCTCCTCCCGCTGCCTCTCCATCTCCCTCTGCCTCTCCAGCTGCTTCTCCAGCTCCTGCTGCCGCCGCCGCTCCTGCTCGAGCCGCTCGCGCTCCTTCCTCTCCTGCTCCTCGCGCTCCAGCGCCGCCAGACGCTCCTGCTCCTTGCGCTGCAGCTCAAGCAGGGCCTGTCGACGCTTCTCCAGCTCCAGGTTGCCCCGCTCAAAGTTCTCCCGCTTCCTGTCCTCGAAAGTCACTTTGGGGAGAGAGAAAGAGAGAGATAGGAGGGGTCAGAGCGAGAGAGAGAGAGAGAGAGAAAGAGAAATGGGGAACATATTTTGCCCTGTTGCCAAATTTTCAGGGGCATTTCTTGGAAAACTGGGGCCATTTTTATATACCTGTTTATATTTAAAAAGGAGCGTTTTGGTGTGTGTTTAAAGGGATTGGTACATACATTTTTGGACTTTAAAATTGATGATACATAGCCATAGATTCGAGAAGAACATAGCTCCCAAGCATTTTGGTTTAGTTCAACTGACGCACCGCACCCAAAACGTGAGCTCGTTTTGCTCCATTGTTCATTAACAACGTAATTGTAAAGAAACACTGCATAGCTTCAGATCTATCACTTCGAGCCCATGGACAGTCAGTCACCCATAGCTCGGTCTATGAATTTAAGAGTGGTTACGTTTCTCCAGCTTCTGTTTCTCGCTCTCCTGCTCCTCTTCGGCCTCCTCTTGGACCCGCTGGTCAGTGGAGTGCAGGCTGGTGACAGACACCCCGCTACCACTACGTACCCTCCTGGAGACGGACATCAGACCACAGTCAGAGCAGCTCACTAACCTACAGCACCTCATATAGGGCATGGGTGAGCAGGACCAGGGGTTTTTCCTGACCGTGTGACTTGACCAGGAAAAACTCCTAATGGAATCAATATAGACTGATTGATAGTTAAAACAATAGGAGCCAGTGTTTTTCCGGGTCAGGTCACGGGGTTAAGGAAAAATTCCCTGGCCGTGGTGAAGGGCAATAAGATCAATAAAGCATCTTTAGACAAGACTCTCTAAGGTAAGTGCCGGTATCAATGCTCTGCAGACAGAGGTAGAGTTAAGGGGCATTGCCAGACAGTAGAGGGGGCAGTGGATTGTACCTAAAGGTGGGGGGGATGAAGTCTGGGGGCAGGATAGGGGGCAGGGGCAGGCCGGACATGGCCATGTCAATCAGGTGCATGGCCAGGATGAACTCCTCGGCCGTCAGCTTGCCGTCCTGGTCGATGTCCGACAGGTTCCTATAGAGAAACAGGGAGAGGGGGAGAGAGAGAGAAAGACGTGTCGTGTTACCACCAGCCATGCACTTCCTGTCCTGTGACTAGCAGAGTGGACGAAGGTAAAAACAAGTGCCGTTTAGGGGCACCCCGACGGCACTGATCCGAGACTAGTTTTGCGTTTCACCCTCCTAAACAGCAACTGGTATGATTCGTTTTGCCATCTGATGGTTAAGCTGATCCTAGATCTGTGTCTAAAAGTAACTTCTACCCAGAGTCAGCAGAGAGAAGCAGTAGTCAGAGAACAAAGAGCAGCAATGTGTGAACATATAGGAATTAGTGGCCAAGTGTCTTAAGTATTGGCCCTGCTCCCATCTCTTACCATATAGATGCCAGCGAGGTCTGGGGCAAGCTGGACTGCATCAGGATGGTTCTTGCTTGGGGTCCTGAAAGACGAGGATAAAAACATTCGCTTTTTTGAGAAACCGCTGATGTGGACTGGACAAACCAGCAGTGTGTATTGTTGACAGACAAGGTCTTACCGGTGAGGTGGCCGCTCATCATCTTGTCGTGGCTGTTGAAGAGCTGCCGGTACTTTAGCCGGGACGAGCTGGGAACAGCCCAGTCAGTGGGAGGCTGGGGGGGCACAGGGGCGCTAAGATGGAGAGGGGGGGGAGACAATATCTTATTAAATGCGTATTTTTAAACAGACTTTTTGATGTTGCCTCACATATGCTTGTATCTATTCTTTTTTTAATTTTTTATAGTACTGTTGTGTTAAGTTGTGTGTTTTTGCTTTGCTGTCTGTGTCGGAGCCAGTTGGAAATTGCCTTTAAGACGAAGACAAATTTCTGTTGAGGATAAGAAATAACGCTTTGACGTCATACAAGCAAGCCAAAACACCTGTGAGTACAAATGTGCACTTCACATTTCCATAACATAAAACTCACGTCATGTAGTGTCAACGTTTATGATCACTATGTTTAATGTACAGTTACAAGATGACATGGTTTTATATCCGGGTTGTTCTGAACAGAATGTCTACTGTACATTATAGTTGAAGCACATTATAGTTGAAGACTCTTCTTTGAGTCATAAAAGTGCATTGAAACAACTTAGGAACTGTGCACACTTTGGAGAGGTGTGTGGCGCCACTTGGAGACACCAGTTAGTCTTCTCACTCAAACCCTTAAATGTGTTGTCTTATGTTGCACCTAGCCCACATTTAACAAGAATATTCTCATCACGTGACTGAATGTATCCAGAGTATTTTCACATTTAGTTGTCAACAAATGCAGCGAAAAGTACAGTAGATGTACTTTGGACATAAAATCAACAGTGTAACGTTTGGAGTCTCGTTTGTGTCCTCAACTTTGGTCGA
Source organism: Oncorhynchus mykiss (assembly GCF_057628025.1). Classification (NCBI taxonomy): domain Eukaryota; kingdom Metazoa; phylum Chordata; class Actinopteri; order Salmoniformes; family Salmonidae; genus Oncorhynchus; species Oncorhynchus mykiss. The sequence goes on along the minus strand of NC_143028.1, from coordinate 19,686,696 downwards.
ATCATTTTCCAATAAATCTCCAAACGGTTCCCTTTCAATTGCTACCATGCTTATGTATATGATTTTCGTATTTCTTCTTTAAGAAACATATCAATTTATCCATATAGACCAACTCCCACAAGTGTAAAGGGTTAACTTCTGGAAAAAAAATGTACTTGAAACATTAAGTTATTTTTGTGTAACGTTAGAAATCAAAGCGGTCTGGACAGAAGAATTGCTCTTCTCCAACTGACAACATGGGACGTCGGCTGTGCATCTCTCTTTAACAGAGGGATCTCATCTAAAAGTGATGTGATGGCATTTTAATGAGCTTGCCTGTTGTGTGTTCCAAAAAAAAAAAAGGTCTCGGTGTCTAAGCACAAACACAGCTACATTTGTCCCTTTGAGTTTGGGCTCAATGAGCAGGGTCCATTCTTCCAAGTGGGTGCTCTTCCAAGTGGGTGCCGTGACTCACCTAGAAGTCTCAAAAGACTGGCCCTGCATCTTGGCACCGGAGCGGTTGGAAGAAGAGCTTTTGTTGAGTGTGGTGGCTGAGAGACAGAGATGGAGAGAAAGAGACCGAGAGAGATGGGGTCACAAAAAGAGGTTAAGAAAGGATTAAATCAACAAAGTGAGATGCTCTGAAACGTTGCCAGAGGGCTTCACTGTCATTCACTAGAACTCCGCTTTGAATAATCAGTGGTATGTCTTACGGCGATGCTGATTGGGCCATACCTGGGTGGGAGAAGCCTGTCATTGGCGCTCCATTGGCCAAGGGGGGTACAGACGGGGGAACCGACGACACCAGAGGGGGGGACATACCCACCCCTGGCATAGGGGGCATGGGTAATGGAGGGACTGCTGGGAGGCCTGGCATTACTCCTAAACCATGCATTCCTGCAGGGTAGAATGAAGTAAGTTAAGACCTCCATTCATTTTCTATTGACAAGCCTATTATTATAATTTTTTTGAATTTGACCCCTTTTTCTCCCCAATTTCGAGGTATCCAATTGTTGTAGTAGCTACTATCTTGTCTCATCGCTACAACTCCCGTACGGGCTCGGGAGAGACGAAGGTTGAAAGTCATGCATCCTCCGAAACACAACCCAACCAAGCCGCACTGCTTCTTAACACAGCGCGCATCCAACCCGGAAGCCAGCCGCACCAATGCGTCGGAGGAAACACTGTGCACCTGGCCACCCTGGTTAGCGCACACTGCGCCCAGCCCGGCACAGGAGTCGCTGGCGCGCGATGAGACAATGACACCCCTACCGACCAAGCCCTCCCTAACCCGGGTGACGCTAGGCCAATTGTGCGTCGCCCCCCGCGGCCGGTTACGACAGAGCCTGGACGCGAACCCAGGGACTCTGATGGCACAGCTGGCGCTGCAGTACAGCGCCCTTAACCACTGCGCCACGCGGGAGGCCAAGCCTATTATTTTAACACTGTTTATTATTATTATTATTTTCCCCACTCACTCAAAGCCGATGAGTCTACAAGTGCTGAGTTCTGACTGATTCACTTGAAAATTAACAACATTAGCCTGGTCATAAACAGGCAGTGCACAGCAAAATGCCCTGGTTGTCAGGGGAAGCAACCAAGTATCGACCCAGGGCGTTGCCAGTTCAAGTACCAGAAACAACACGGTTGTGCTTTGAGATAATAGGAAGTTAAAGGTTTTAAATTGCCCCAGTGAAACATCTAGCTACAGTTAAAGTCGGAAGTTTACATACACTTAGGTTGGAGTCATTAAAACTAGTTTTTCAACCACTCCACAAATGTCTCGTTAACAAACTATAGTTTTGGCAAGTCGGTTAGGACATCTACTTTGCGCATGACACAAGCAATTTTTCCAACAGATTATTTCACTAATAATTCACTGTATCACAATTCCAGTGGGTCAGAAGTTTACATACACTAAGTTGACTGTGCCTTTATTAAACAGCTTGGAAAATTCCAGAAAATTCCGTCATGGATTTAGAAGCATCTGATAGGCTAATTGACATCCTTTGAGTAAATTGCAGGTGTACCTGTGGATGTACTTCAAGGCCTACCATCAAACTTGGTGCCTCTTTGCTTGACATCATTGGAAAATCAAAAGGAGAGCAACTTCCTTGGGAGCAATTTCCAAAAGCCTGAAGGTACCACGTTCATCTGTACAAACAATAGTACGCAAGTATAACCACCATGATGGGACCACGCAGCCGTCATACCGCTCAGGAAGGAGATGCGTACTGTCTCCTAGAGATTAACGTACTTTGGTGCGAAAAGTGCAAATCAATCCCAGAACAACAGCAAAGGACCTTGTGAAGATGCTGGAGGAAACGGGTACAAAAGTATCTATATCCACAGTAAAACAAGTCCTGTATCGACATAACCTGAAAGGACGCTCAGCAAAGGAAGAAGCCACTGCTCCAAAACTGCCATTAAAAAGCCAGACTACGATTTGCAACTGCACTGTTTGGCCATGATGACCATTGTTATGTTTGGAGGAAAAGGGGGAGGCTTGCAAGCCTTAGAACACCATCCCAACCGTGAAGCATGGGGGTGGCAGCTTCATGTTGTGGGGGTGCTTTGCTGCAGGAGGGACTGGTGCACTTCACAAAATTGATGGCACCATGAGGAGGGAAAATTATGTGGATATATTGAAGCAACATCTCAAGACATCAGTCAGGAAGTTAAAGCTTGGTTGCAAATGGGTCTTCCAAATGGACAATGACCCCAAGCATACTTCCAAAGTTGTGGCAAAATGGCTTAAGGACAACAAAGTCAATGTATTGGAGTGGCCTTCACAAAGCCCTGACCTCAATCCTATAGAAAATTTGTGAGCAAAACTGAAAAAGTGTGTGCGAGCAAGGAGGCCTACAAACCTGACTCCGTTAAACCAGCTCTGTCAGGACGAATGGGCCAACATTCACTCTACTTCTTGTGGGAAGATTGTGGAAGGCTACCCGAAACGTTTGACCCAAGTTAAACAATTTAAAGGCAATGCTACAAAATACGAATTGAGTGTATGTAAACTTCTGACCCACTGGGAATGTGATGAAAGAAATAAAAGCTGAAATAAATCATTCTCTCTACTATTATTATGACATTTCACATTCTTAAAATAAAGTGGTGATGCTAACTGACCTAAAATGGGGAATTTTTACTAGGATTAAATGTCAGGAATTGTGAAAAACTGGGTTTAAATGTATTTGGCTAAGGTGTATGTAAACTTCCGACTTCAACTGTATGAACATAGATGGTGCAGATGATATGGCAGAGTTGGCTTTGAGCACTCTAAAGTCCATTTAGTTAATGGTGGCCATGGGGACAGTAACATGGGTGTATCTCATAGCCTAGTGGCACACACTCCTAGTCTCTTGTACATCACCTGCATTGATCTGAAAGAACAAGTGGACAGGTCAAAGCAAAAATGTACTTTTTTGTTTGTTGCATCCACCACACTGCTTTTACCTATCCTGCTGTACAGATCAGTGCAGATGGAGAAAAGGAAGCCCCTTTTTTAAGACTATTGAGAAGCACCCTGCCCCTGTCTAATCCCTTACCAAAGGGTGCGGTGGGTGGCGGGGGCAGGGTGAGGGGCGGCTGCTTCATGGAGGGGGGCAGAGAGGGGGGCAGGGGGTGACCCTGCAGCTTGAGCTTGATCAGCTTCATGGCGATGGAGAACTCGTGCATGTCCATCTTCCCATCATTGTTCATATCGGCCAGGGCCCTGAGAGAGGGAGCGAGAGCAAGAAAGTAAAGATTTGATTACATTATACTGATTATTATCATTGTTGTTCACAATATGTCCGTGCGGATGTCATGTCAATAAAGCAATTGAAGAGCGAGGGAGGGGTGAGAGAAAGATAAAAGGAGAGAAATAAGGAATGAGTGAAACTGGAGTGGAAGACAGAGGGAGGAGAACGACAAAAACCGGAGAAGGGCAAAGAGAGAGAGACAACAGTGGTTGACATTAGCAGCAGATTGAGTTAAGAATTGGAGAGATGGGGTGAGAGGAGACACTCACCATATCTGTGCCAGGATGGGAGGGGGCAGGCCTGACTGCAGGAAGAAATTCCTGGCCTGGTCACCTACGGACAATGAGAAGGGAAAATTACATTATAATACTGTCGAGTCTGTTGTACACCATTATGAATATATCTATTCAAACGCAGAGAGAAAAGGCCAGTTGGTTCCTCTTTCAAGGGGAATCATAGGGCAAATGATTTCAATTTGAACACAATCAGCAATTTTGAGACTTGTTGCTGAAGTAGCAGAGTGAAACAAGCACTAACACTTCTCGAAAATTGTGTGAGGAGGTTCTGCAAGGTTATGTTGAACATCAAAACACCCAAGGCAATGATATCAGATGATAATATGAGTGAGTGTGAGTGACTGAAATGTCCTTTCTGAAAGTGAGAAAAGTGGAGAATGACGTGGCTTGGCTACGGTGTGGGCTGTAGGGAATGAAACAATTCAAGGCCTGCCCTAGACTCAGTCCACCAGGCTTCATTCAATCAGATTTATTTATAAAGTCCTTTTTACATCAGCCGATGTCAAAGTGCTGTACAGAAACCCATCCTAAAACCCCAAACAGCGAGCAATGCAGATATAGAAGCACTAACCCTTCACATTTGACCTGGTACTCTGTGTGTAATATAAGAGAAAGCCCTTAAGAAGTGACCTTCTGCTATCTTCAAGCAACTTCTGCCTGACATGATGTACTGCAAAGACTGTCCTCCACCGCTCTTTCCCTTCGTTTGTCCATCCCCTCCCCTGCTGTGAGTAAAGCTAACCTGTGATGTAGCCAGCTGGTGAGGGGGCCAGGCTGACAAACTGCTGGTCATGTTTGGCTCGCTCGTCCAAAGAGATCACCCAGGCGTCCAGACCTCCTGAGAGAAAGAAAGATCAGTTGAAGCTTTCGCCTGGCCTGTGTGTGTGTGTGTGTGTGTGTGAGAGGGGGGTTAAGTCCACCATACACCATGGCTGTATCCTAAATGCTACCCCATTCCCTATATAGTGCGCTATGTAGGGCAGGGGTATACTCTACGAGGTACGGCTCCTGCTGCTTTTCTGTTCTAACCTGATAACCAATTGCACCCACCTGGTGTCTGTCTAAATCAGTCCCTGATTAAAGGGGAACAGTGCTAAAATGCAGTGGAACTGGCTTTGAGGTTCAGAGTTGATGTTGAGGAATGTAGGGGAAAGGGTGGCATTAGGGATGCAGCCATTGCGGTCCAGCAGGCAGGCTTCCACCACCTGGGAGTAATAACTTGATAGTGGCCCTTCCTTCGTGCTGAAGTTACAGTATAACTCTCAATAACCCATGTGTAGAGGGAGATCAGGACACACACACCTGCACGCAGCCACGCAGCTGCGCGCACAGACATTTCTCTGACACACATGCACGCTTGTGACTCACACAGACGGTTGTCAATCTGGTTGGGTGGCACTCACCTCCGAAGGGCGTGGGAAACTGAGCCATTGTTCAGTGGGTCAGTCAACTGCAGCCTCGCTGCAAACACCTGAAAGACAGGAAGGTCCGGAACAGTCAACAGGTCCACAACTGTGTCTATATCCTCTCCTCCATCTCCCAAAGCAGCTTCATGTTCGATGCCTTTTTTTCTATTCCTTTCCTCAGAGGGAGGGCAGGCCAGGCAGCAAGTTGTTAACAGACAAGGTTAACATTTTGCAATAGAGACTTTTTTGTTAATAGGTTGATAGGCCTAAATGCATCACTTGTCTGTAAAGTACAGCGAGTCGGTCAGTGGTGTTGCACTGTTGTTGTGGGGTGCATCCCAAAAGGCACTCTATTCCCTTTATAGTGCATTGCTTACTGGTCAAAGGTGGTGCATTATAAATGGAATAAGGTGCCATTTGAGACAACCATTATGTATGGGTGGATTGTCATCTGGTTAACAACACTGAATTTGAGGTTAGCAACACTGAACCCTGCATGAGCGCACCAGCTGTTCTGGACGAATATGTGATCACGCTCTCTGTAGCCGACGTGAGTAAGACTTTAAACAGGTAAACATTCACAAGGCCGCAGTGACAGACTGATTACCAGGATGCATACTCAGAGCATTTTCATCCTCTACCTGACCCAGTCTATAATGTTTCAAGCAGACCCAAGAACGCAAAAGTAACCTGTCTAAATGACTAGCACCCCTTAGCAGTCACATCTGTAGCCAAGAAATTATTGGAAAGGCTGGTCATGGCTCACAACACCATCAACCCAGACACCGTGGACCAACTAATTTGCATACCACCCAACAGCTCTACAGATGACGCAATTGCTATTGCATTCCACACTGCCATTTCCCATCTGGACAAAAGGAACACCTACATGAGAATGCTGTTCATTGTCTACAGCTCCGCGTTCAACAACAAGCTCATCACGAAGCTATGGACTCTGGGATTAAGCACCTCCCTCTGAACTGGACCCTGGACACCCCCCCCAACACCATAATTAAGTTTGCTGACGACAGGGTGGTAGGCCAGATCACCGACGACGATGATGGCAGCTGTTAAGAGCGAAAAGGTGAAAAATCTGTCTATGTGCCCTTTATTTTATTTTACCTTTATTTAACTAGGCAAGTCAGTTAAGAACAAATTCTTATTTTCAATGACGGCCTAGGAACAGTGGGTTAACTGCCTGTTCAGGGGCAGAACGACAGATTTGTACCTTGTCAGCTCGGGGATTTGAACTTGCAACCTTCCGGTTACTAGTCCAATGCTCTAACCACTAGGCTACCCTGCTGCCCCTTGAGCAAGGCTCTGGATAAGAGTGTCTGCTAAATAACTCAAATTAAGGTGAAATGCTTACTTAGAAGCCCTTAACCCACAATACAGTTCAAAATATTTAGAAAAACAAAAGTTTAAAATAAATTAAAAAATAACAATAACGAGGCTATACACAGGGGGTACCGGTACCGAGTCAATGTGCGGGGGTACAGGTTAGTCGAGGTAATTTGTAAAGTGACTATGCATAGACAATAAACAGCAAGTAGCAGCAGTGTAAAAACAAAGGTGGGGTGGGTGTCAATGTAAATAGTCCGGGTGGCCATTTGATATTTGATTAATTGTTCAGCAGTCTTATTGCTTGGGGGTAGAAGCTGTTAAGGAGCTTTTTGGTTCAAGTCTGGAACCAATAGGAAGGACCCTGAACAGCTTCTACCCCCGAGCCATAATACTGCTTAAATAGTTAAAACAGTTAACCAATAGTTACCCTGAATATCTGCATTGACCCTTTTTGCAGTAACTCTTTTGACTCATCACAAGTGCTGCTGTTACTGTTAATTATTTATCCTGTTGCCTAGTCACTTTATCCCTACATCTACATATATACCTAATTTACCTTGTACCCATGCACATTGGCTCGGTACTGGTACCCTGTCAATATAGCAAAGTTATCATTACTTGTGTTAGAAACAGAAAAATAATATTATTAAAAAAAAAAAAAAATCTCACTACATTGTTGGGAAGCTTTCACTGTTAGTGTACACCTGTTGTTAGCGAAGAACGTGACAAATAACACTTTATTTGATTTTGATTAGGCAGAACTCTGGCCTTAAAATGGCCTGGCTACATCCTGGGGTGGCTGTCACAAGAGGGGAAGAAGGGGGACAGAAGGGCCCTCTTCATGTTTTTATAAAGTGGATGAATGAGATTTTATTTATTTAACTAGGCCAGTCAGTTAAGAACTAATTCTTATTTACAATGACGGCCTAACGACGCTGAACCAATTGTGCGCCGCCCTCTGGGACTCCCAATCATGTCCGGTTGTGATACAGCCTGGAATCGAACCAGGGTATGTAGTGCCTTAGATACAAAGATGGGGGGAAGATGGCGGGAGAGGGAACGGAAGCGAGGCAATGTTATCTCCCAGCTGTGTAAACGTCATGGTGAGAAAGGACAGCCATAGCCGGAGTATCAGTAAAACAAAGACATGGGGGAAGGGAGCAGCACACACAGACACAAACACCCCCCCCCCCAAGGTATTTTAATCAGAGCCAGACCACTCCTCCCGTACAGCCCTCACAGTGGGAGCCCCAAGCAGGCTGAAACATTTCAATGACAAGGAGACACAGGCACTGTATTCTTCTCTCTGTTCATAAAAAAATAAGTAATTTCCCATGACATGTACATACTAGGCAGTCTGTTTGGTAAAAAAAAAGAAAAGAAAAGAAAAGAAGCTTGTTCGTGTGCGTTAATTATGGGAGTAGTGACTGTTCCCAGAGCATTGAGAGGTTCTGTTTCGTAAGAGCAAAGCCAGGCCAGCAGTGCACCGACGCTGCTGCCAGCTTCGCTCTCTGTCCTCCAGGCAGAAAGAGCAGAGAAAAGGCAGAGCAGATTACCATGCTGTTCCACAGTGACTCATCATCCTACACTTCATTCACGTCGCCCTCGAGAGGCACACAAGAGCCTCGTCACACATTCTGAGCTAGCCTCACACTTACTGACTCACAGACACGCACGCCTCGCACATACCAAGCAAATGAGGGCGGGGCAAGGCTGTTTTGTCCCTCTGACCTAGTTTCTCCCTCAAACTTTTCTGATTGTCTTTGGTGGTGATGAGTGTTTCCCTGTGACCCAGGGTCTTGAACAGGACAGTTCAGAGAGAGAAACATAGGCTAGGCTGCAAGGTGGATTTATCTACATAATCTGGTCACTTGGCAAGCTCCTGTTGTGGTGGAACGCCCCTTATAAGACAGACAGGCTAGAAGCCTAGGGCTGGGGCCAGTGCACCACCGCACATGATGTCATAGCAGAGGTATGCAGTCTGAGGGAGGGCATAGCCCAATGCAGGGTCAGAAGTGACAGAGAGCAAACAGACTGACAGACACACCTGGCACACAGGTGAAGGGGAGAATTGTTCTTAAATCAACCGGATTTGAAGCCTATTCCACAGAAGACAAGGCCAGGCCAAAATAATGTATTTTTGAAGGACATCACATGGAGTTGGATTTGGTATTTCATTTAACAGATTAAATACAATTACATAAAAAGGAGGCTTACGATTTTGGAAGGCCAATCACTACATACACTCATGTTACATACACCCCTGTTCCACCCTTCAAGGGCAGATATTAATGCAGTAACACTAACTAGTGTTAGCACATACAGCCGGGAAGAACTATTGGATATCAGAGTGACGTCAACTTACCAACACTACGACCAGGAATACAACTTTCCCGAAGCGGATCCTTTGTCCGAACCACCCAGGGCATCTGAACTGATTCCAGAGGATGACCCAAAACAAGGTCGCTGCAGAAGAGGTAGACGGAGCGGCCTTCAGGTCAGACTTCGGAGGTGCGCACACCACCCACCGCTTCCGAGTTTATTACTCGCTAACGTCCAGTCTAGACAACAAGGTAGACGAAATTAGGGCAAGGGTTTCCAGAGAGACTTTAGGGATTGTAACATACTCTGTTTCACGGAAACATAGAACACCCGGGATATGTTGGTGCAGCCACCGGGATCCTTTGTGCGTCGTGCCTACAGAAATAAACATCTCTCCAGGAAGAAGGGCGGGAGTGTGTTTCATGATGAATGACTCATGGTGTAATTGTAACAACATACAGGAACTCAAGTCTTTTTGTTCACCTGACCTAGAATTCCTCACAATTAAATGCAGACCGTATTATCTCCCCAGAGAATTCTCGTCGGTTATTGTCACAGCCGTGTATATCCTCCCTCAAAGAATTTCATTGGACTTTATGCAAACTGGAAGCCATATTTCCTGAGGTTGCATTTATTGTAGATGGGGATTTTAACAAAGTAAATTTGAGAACAAGGCTACCTAAATTGTATCAGCATATTTATTGTAGTACTTGCCCTGGCAGAACTCTGGATCACTGCAACTCTAACTTCCGTGATGCAAACAAGCCCCCCCCCCCCCCTGCCCTCCCTTTGGCAAATCTGACCACAAATCCATTTTGCTCCTCCCTTCCTAAAGGCAGAAACTCAAACAGGATGTACCCGTGACAAGGTCTATTTACCGCTGGTCTGACCAATCGGAATCCACACTTCAAGATTGTTTTGATCACCCGGACATGTTCCGGGTAGCCTCAGAGAATAATATTGATTTATGCACTGATTCGGTGAGTGAGTCTATAAGTAAGTGCATAGGAGATGTTGTACCTACTGTGACTATTAATTCCTACCCTAACCAGAAACTGTGGATAGATGGCGGCATTCGCGCAAAACTGAGAGCGAACCACCGCATTTAACCATGGAAAGTTGACTGGGAATATGGCCGAATACAAACAGTGTAGTTATTCCCGCAGCAAGGTAATAAAACAAAGGAAATGTAAGTATAGAGACAAAGTTGCAATTCAAAGGCTCAGACACGAGATGTACGTGGCAGGGTCTACAGACAATTACAGACTACAAAAGAAAAACCAGCCACGTCACGGACACCGACATCGACCCCACCTGGACAAGAGGAATACCTATATGTTCATTGACTACAGGTCAGCATTCAACACCATAGTACCCTCCAAGCTCATCAATAAGCTTGAGGCCCTGGGTCTCAAACTCGCCCTGTGCAATTGGGTCCTGGACTTCCTGATGGGCCGCCCCCAGGTGGTGAAGGTAGGAAACAACATCTCCACTTCACTGATCCTCAACACTGGGGCCCCACAAAGGTGCATGCTCAGCCCCCTCCTGTACTTCCTGTTCACCCATGACTACATGATCATGCACACCTCCAACTCAATCATCAAGTTTGCAGGTGACACAACAGTAGTAGGCTTGATTACCAACAAAGACGAGACAGCCTATAGGGAGGAGGTGAGGGCCCTGGGAGTGTGGTGCCAGGAAACACCTCTCACTCAACATCAACAAAACAAAGGAGATGATTGTGGACTTCAGGAAACAGCAAATTACCTTCAAAAGTCACATAATTAGTTAAATAAAGTCCACCTGTGTGCAATCGAAGTGTCACATGATCTGTCATATGATCTCAGTATATATATATATATATACATACAATATATATATATATATACACAATATATATATATATATATATATATATATATATATATATATATATATATATATATATATATATATACACACTGCTCAAAAAAATAAAGGGAACACTTAAACAACACAATGTAACTCCAAGTCAATCACACTTCTGTGAAATCAAACTGTCCACTAAGGAAGCAACACTGATTGACAATACATTTCACATGCTTTTGTGCAAATGGAATAGACAACAGGTGGAAATTATAGGCAATTAGCAAGACACCCCCAATAAAGGAGTGGTTCTGCAGGTGGTGACCACAGACCACTTCTCAGTTCCTATGCTTCCTTGCTGATGTTTTGGTCACTTTTGAATGCTGGCGGTGCTTTCACTCTAGTGGTAGCATGAGACGGAGTCTACAACCCACACAAGTGGCTCAGGTAGTGCAGCTCATCCAGGATGGCACATCAATGTGAGCTGTGGCAAGAAGGTTTGCTGTGTCTGTCAGCGTAGTGTCCAGAGCATGGAGGCGCTACCAGGAGACAGGCCAGTACATCAGGAGACGTGGAGGAGGCCGTAGGAGGCAACAACCCAGCAGCAGGACCGCTACCTCCGCCTTTGTGCAAGGAGGAGCAGGAGGAGCACTGCCAGAGCCCTGCAAAATGACCTCCAGCAGGCCACAAATGTGCATGTGTCTGCTCAAACGGTCAGAAACAGACTCCATGAGGGTGGTATGAGGGCCCGACGTCCACAGGTGGAGGTTGAGCTTACAGCCCAACACCGTGCAGGACGTTTGGCATTTGCCAGAGAACACCAAGATTGGAAAATTCACCACTGGCGCCCTGTGCTCTTCACAGATGAAAGCAGGTTCACACTGAGCATGTGTGACAGACGTGACAGAGTCTGGAGACGCTGTGGAAAACGTTCTGCTGCCTGCAACATCCTCCAGCATGACCGGTTTGGCGGTGGGTCAGTCATGGTGTGGGGTGGCATTTCTTTGGGGGGCCGCACAGCCCTCCATGTGCTCGCCAGAGGTAGCCTGACTGCCATTAGGTACCGATATGAGATCCTCAGATCTCCTTGTGAGACCATATGCTGGTGCGGTTGGCCCTGGGTTCCTCCTAATGCAAGACAATGCTAGACCTCATGTGGCTGGAGTGTCAGCAGTTCCTGCAAGAGGAAGGCATTGATGCTATGGACTGGCCCGCCCGTTCCCCAGACCTGAATCCAATTGAGCACATCTGGGACATCATGTCTCGCTCCATCCAACGCCACATTGCACCACAGACTGTCCAGGAGTTGGCGGATGCTTTAATCCAGGTCTGGGAGGAGATCCCTCAGGAGACCATCCGCCACCTCATCAGGAGCATGCCCAGGCGTTGTAGGGAGGTCATACAGGCACGTGGAGGCCACCACAACAAACCTGCCAAGAGAGGGCCACCTATCAAAACTCAGAGAACAGGCAAGGTGGGCATTAATCAGAGGCAACAAAGAGACCAAAGATAACCACGAAAGAGCTGCAAAGCTCCACAGCAGAGACTGGAATATCTGTCCATAGGACAACTTTAAGCCGTACACTCCACAGAGCTGGGCTTTACGAAAGAGTGACCAGAAAAAAAGCCATTGTTTAAAGAAAAAAATAAGCAAACACATCTGGTGTTCATCAAAAGGCATGTGGGAGACCCCCCCCCCCAAAAAAAAAAAAAAAAAATTGAAGAAGGTACTCTGGACAGATGAAACTAAAATTTTGCTTTTCCTCAATTTTCCTCTCATCACCCCGAGAACACCATCCAGTGAAGCAGGGTGGGAAAAGCATCATACTGTGGGGATGTTTTTAATCGGCATGGAATGTGAAACTGGTCAGAATTGAAGTAATGACGATGGCGCTAAATACAGGGAAATTCTTGAGGAAAACTTGTTTCAGTCTTCCATAGATTTGAGACTGGAACGGAGGTTCACCTTCCAGCAGGACAATGACCCTTAGCCTACTGCTAAAGCAAAACTCGAGTGGTTTAAGGGTAAACATGTAAATGTCTTGGAATGGCCTAGTCAAAGCCCAGGCCTCAATCCAATTGAGAATCTGATGTATGACATAAAGATTGCTGTACACCAGCGGAACCCATCCAACTTGATGGAGCTGGAGCAGTTTTGCCTTGAAGGATGGGCAGAAATCCCAGTGGCTAGATGTGCCAAGCTTATAGAGACATACCCCAAGAGACTTGCAGCTGTAATTCCTGCAAAAGGTGGCTCTAAAAAGTATTGACTTTGGGGGAGGGGAATAGTTATGCACACTGAAGTTCAGGTTTGTATTATTTCACAATAAAAAAACATTTAGCATCTTCAAAGTGGTAGGCATGTTGTGTAAATCAAATGATACAACCCCCCTAAGAAATATATATATTTTAATTCCAGGTTGTAAGGCATCAAAATATGAAAAATGCCAAGTGGGGTAAATACTTTCGCAAGCCACTGTACATACTGTATTTTATACCATCTATTGCATCTTGCCTATGCCGCTCCGTCATTGTTCATGAATATATTTATATGTATATATTATTCCTTGACTTGGATTTGTGTGTATTAGGTAGCTGTTGTCGAATTGTTAGATTACCTGTTAGACATTGCGGCACTGTCGGAATTAGAAGCACAAGCATTTCGCTACACTCACAATAACATCTGCTAATCATGTGTATGTGACCAATAAAATGTGATTTGATGGAAGAAGTGGTGAGTCATTACTTTGGTCATGACTGAGTCCTACTTCTCCTCAGAGTCTAAGGCTCAGACACCAACTTCCCCTCTCCTCTCCAGTGTTCTCCTCGCTCAGTAGTTTTATGGCCTGCAGTATAAAACTTCTCTCCCTCAGCCCCACTGTGGGACTCGAAGTGTCCCGCTATTTCATGCACCACTTCCCTCTTTTTAAGAGGCCCAACACAGGAAGCGGGTATTGTTTGGCCCTGTATACTGCAGTGTAGTGTTGTCACGATACCCACATTTTACAAACGGTACGATAACAGGCCTAGTATCGCGATACCACGGTGGGGAAAATAATTCTGTCGCCAAGCATCCTGTTTGCCTTGTCCTGGACGCACACTTGTTCACGTTTTCTAACCGTTCTCCAAAAATCTGTCACTGAAATGTGAACACATTGAATTTCACTTCACTGTTCAGTGTCCAATGGAATTCTGCATAGAATGGCTGATTTGCACATATTTGCAAAGGCCTTCCTGTGATTTGGCTGGAGGAATGGGAGGAAGGAATATACATGCATAATGATCTGCATTATCATTGTGCCAATAAAGGGAAAAACATTGCATGAAACACTTTTTAGTTAACACACAAACTCTCCCTCCCTTCCTCACTCTGTCTCCCTTACACACACACACACACACCTCTCCCACAAACACCAAACAATTTATTAAGGAGCACCAGAAAGAAATAGGATTTTTAAAAAATATATAGTTTAGGCTTACATTAGGCCTATATGAATGCTACCATTGAAGCACATCTCATGAGTAGCAGACACTTTTCCTTTCTTGCTGTACCAATCAAATTTGCATAAACATACGGTCAAGTTACCAGCTTGTTAGCGATCAAGGTAACATGACTGAACAACCAATAATTAGTGACTCGGGATTAGTTTCAAATGGCCCACTTGTGAAATTATAAAAAGTGTGTGAATCACAATACGGAAAAAAAGGTTTCGGTAATATGGGTCCATTTTTTTGGGACCATTTAGGCTACAGACACGGCATTTTCTTTACTGTAAAAATGCAAGCTTGCCTGTCACAAAGCAGGTGCTCCATTTTCCGTCTCTGCCACTCAGAGGCTACATGACAGAACTTGCAAAGTCTACTCAGACTGGTCTGTGCTCTTGGTTATAACAGATGAAATTATACAACGTATCAACACTGCTCCAATTTAACAAAATGTACAAATCTAATAACAGAAGACTCATCAGGATCTGCATCTCTGCTCGACATCACGGCTAAATTCGATTTAAAAAAAATAATAAAAAAATGACAGCGGGGCGGAGAAAAGCAGGTGATTGAGGGTTGGTAGGGGACACTGCTGGCTGATTACAGCTGACACGTGATAATAGCAGGAAAGTGAAGTGGATATTACTGGACCTGTGCACACAAAAGACTAGTAGCTTTAAACTTAGCTGAATTTATGAACTAAACTGACTTTATAAACATTTTAAAAAGACGCTAGCAGGTTCTTTAGATTTATAGAGCTGAAACAGTTGGTGGTATCAAACAGTGCCAAGGCATTCTAAAATGTTGGTATCATGTTTTGGTACTGTGATATTACCGTGCAACACCACGGCAGTGTCACTCACAGCTCAGGGGGCAGGACAGGACAACAGTGCAGAACAACATTCTGCCTGCTCATAGGACAACATGGATTGTCTCAGTTACACTGCCTCTGCACATTTCCACTGCTCAAACTAATATAGAGGCCAAAGGGATAGGGTGAGAACAGTGTGTGAAAATAGTGTCCTCTACCCGTCTTGTTTGTAAATTGCCAATGTCTAGCTTTCATTTAGATTATTTTTTGCGAGCTGGACCCAGTCAAGAAACTGTATGAATGTAGACCCACTATCATTTCAACACAGTTTCTATTGGGTCGAGTCATTTTGTGTTGTTCTTGCTGCAGTTTGACACGACTGTGTTAGCCGTAGTTGGCTAGCTAGCAAGCAAGGGATAAGAGTGTTGCCAGCCAACATGGAAACGGAACATTTAGAACAAACGACTGGGTTGTGTCCATAGATATAGAACAAAAATACTTCATGATTGTTGTCTGGCAACATAACTGATGGCTTTGCTAGAAACAGATGTGTTGGGACTAGGCCTATATTTTAATTGATGGATGAAATAGTAGCATATGAACACATTTATCAAAAATAACGTTTTTATTTCATTTGTAACCCATTGTAGAAAAGCCATTGTACACTGAAGGTTGTGCAAAACTACCTTTTTAGCACGGCTGTGCTGCAGTCATAGGTACGAGGTGGAGCAGAGCACTGTAGATCAGCACATCCCTGCTAAAAAACTAGTTTTGCACAACCTTGTGTGTACAATTGCTTTATTCAATGTATTTTTTTTACCCATCTACCAATAGGTCCCCTTTGTGAGTTATTGGAAAACCTCCTTGGTCTTTGTGGAACTTACAGATAATTGTATGTGTAGGGTACAGAAATGAGGTAAACAGTATTATTGCAGAGTGAGTCCATGCAACTTATGAAACTTGTTGAGCGAAGTTTTACTCGTGAACTTATTTAGGATTGCCATAACTAAAAGGGGTTGAATACTTATTGACTTGAGACATTTCAGCTTTTCATTTTTAATTAATTTGTACAAATCTCAATAACCATCATTCCACTGACATTGTGTGTAGGCCAGTGACCCAAAAATTTGGTAGCACAACAAAATGTGGAAAAAGTCAGGGGGTATGAATACTTCCTGAAGGCACTGTATGTATGGATAAATGATTAGTAACTAATGCTTTAGGGTGACATGGGGCCAAGGCCCTCTCATTGAGCCCGCCATAGCAGATGTGTGTCCACTAAGCCCTGAGTACACTAAGTCAGGCTTATGGTTGTTTTCTCTGTGTCTGAGCTGACCATGTTAACTCCAGGGGAGGTTGAATATATCCCTGACACACAACAACCAACCAGACAAAGCAATAATAAATCCTGGGCATTACTCTTTGGGCTAATTCTTCCATCGTCATTAAGTGGATGAGGGAATTACGATGATGAACAAAATGTGTGTGGAACTGGAAGTCGATGTGTTTATGTTCTCTCTCAGTCTTAATTGAGGCATGGGGTGATGGGACAGTGTGAGGGGTAATAATAGCCCCCCCACTTCACCCTCACTAGCAACGCCTAGACACCCACTCCGGTGTGAAAGTCCTGTGCCACTACCGTTATGACATTCCTGTATTGTTGACGCCCAAAGCAGTGACACACTGGAGGACAAAAGTGGCTATGACAAGTTGAGGGACTGTCATCCTAGTAGGGCTAGGGCCTAAAAATGGTCAAAGACTCCAGCCACCCAAGGCAGAGACTGCTCTATCTGCTACCGCACGGCAAGCGGTACAAGAGCACCAAGCCTTGGAACAAAGCTTCTACCCCGAAAGACAAAAGTTAATCAAATGGCTAACTGGACTATTTGCAGTGGCAACCTTATTTTATTCTCATCTATTATAGGTTTTTGCACTGACTCTCTTGCACAGGATCCATGTACACTCACTGGACTGACCACATTCCCACATATACTACACTGGACACAAACACGCATATTGACTCCACACACATACAGTGGCAAGAAAAAGTATGTGAACCCGTTAGAAAAACCTGGATTTCTGCATAAATTTGTCATAAAATTTGATCTGATCTTCATCTAGGTCGGAACAATATACAAACACAGTCTGCTTAAACTAATAACGCACAAACAATTATACATTTTCATGTCTTTATTGAACATGCAGTGTAAACATTCACAGTGCAGGGTGGAAAAAGTATGTGAACCCTTGGATTTAATAACTGGTTGACCATCCTTTGGCAGCAATAACCTCAACCAAATGTTTTCTGTAATTGCGGATCAGACCTGCACAATGGTCAGGAGGAATTTTGGACCATTCATCTTTACCAAACTGTTTCAGTTCAGCAATATTCTTGGGATGTCTGGTGTGAACTGCTCTCTTGACAAATGGGGTTGAGGTCAGGACTGACTGGGCCATTCCAGAAGGGGTATTTTCTTCTGTTGACTTCTTTGTTTTAGGTCGTTGTCCTATTTTATCACTCAACTTCTGTTGAGCTTCAAGTGGCGGACAGCTAGCCTTACATTCTCCTGCAAAATGTCTTGATAAACTTGGGAATTAATTTTGCCGCCAATGATAAGCTGTCCAGGCCCTGAGGCAGCAAAGCAGCCCAAACCATGATGCTCCCTCTATCATACTTTACAGCTGGGATGGTTTTGATGTTGGGGTGCTGTCTATTTTTCTCTCCACACATAGTATTGTGTGTTCCTTCCAAACAACTCAACTGTAGTTTCATCTGTCCATATAGTATTTTGCCAGTAGGCTGTGGAACATCAATGTACACTTTTGCAAACTTCAGACGTGCAGAAATGTTTTTTTTGGACAGCAGTGGCTTCTTCCGTGGTGTCTTCCCATGAGCACCATTCTTGTTTTACCTATCGTAGATTCGTCAACAGAGATGTTAGCATGTTCCAGAGATTTCTGTAAGTCTTTAGCTGAGACTCTAGGATTCTTCTTAACCTCACTGAGCATTCTGCACTGTGCTCTTGCAGTCATCTTTGCAGGACGGCCACTCCTAGGGAGAGTAGCAACAGTGCTGAACTTTCTCCATTTATAGATAATTTGTCTTACAAGGCTTTTAGAGATACTTTTGTAAACATTTCCAGCTTTATGCAAGTCAACAATTCTTAAACGTAGGTCTTCTGAGATCTCTTTAGTTCGAGGCATGATTCACATCAGGCAATGCTTCTTGTGAATAGCAAACTCAAATTTTGTGGGTGTTTTTTTTTAATCGGGCAAGGCAGCTCAAACCAACATCTCCAATCTTGTCTCATTGATTGGACTCCAGGTCAGCTGACTCCTGACACCAATTAGCTTTGGAGAAGTCATTAGCCTACGGGTTCACATACTTTTTCCAACCTACACTATGCATTTTTAAATTATGTATTCAATATAGACAAGAAAAATACAATAATTTGTGCGTTATTAGTTTAAGCACACTATGTCTATTGTTGTGACTTAGATGAAGATCAGATCAAATTTGATGACCGGAGCACCAAGGTTCACATACTTTTTCTTGCCATTCGTTGCTGCTACTCACTGTTTATTATCTATGCATGGTCACTTTACCTCTACCTACATGTACATATTACGTCAATTACCCCGTACCCCTGCACATTGACTCGGTACCAGTACCCCTTTTATATAGCCTCGTGATTATTATTTGAACTGTTTTACAATTTTTCCTTTAGTTTATTTAGGACATGTTTCAAACTTTTTCTTTACTCTGCATTGTTGGTTAAGGGCTCGTAAGTAAGCATTTCACTCTAAGGTCTACACTTGTTGTATTCGGTGCATGTGACAAAATCTGATTTTATATGGCCTAAATATTAGGGACGAGACCCTACCAGTAACGCGATCCTCATTAGTATCATGGCAAGGAAACAAAACAAACTGGATTTACGTTATTTAGAAAAACAGCCCTAATGTTGGAAGGAAACCTTATGTTGTCATTCAGAGTCACGTTTAGTTGTTTTCCAAGCTACAGCACACAATATTTTACATACAGCAGGTTTTTAAATGACCAAATAGGTGGCCTGCTTCGTGTTTTCAGTTTTACCATGGAAAAAACATTGCGAGTCACAACCCTACTAGTTAAGGTGAACAGCATCAGGTGGGGCTGACTAACGGCACAGGAGTATTTTTTCTGGATCAAAAAGGGCCTTAGGTGGTGGGCGTGGCAGGGGACGTGGCAATGCCAAATCGTAGTGATGAAGAGAGTTTAAAACACCTTTTATTGAACTGCTACAGAACTAAAGAAATATGGTAAATGATGTATGCATAAATTGCAAGACAGTCTCGCTGTGTTTTTGATACTCACATGGATGACAATACTAAAGATATATGGTGGACAATATTATGCATTGGGAACAATAAGATTTGGAAGACAAAATGTATTATGACTTTTTGTCCACTTAAACATTATTGTTTTAAATGAATCAAACGGGGGAAAAAATATATATTTGAACGCTGGACTGCAAAAAAATAGTTGACCTACAAAAACTTTCATGGACACTATTAAATATGTAAATCATGTAGCCTAATAATGAACCCATTTATTGATGTGAAAACACATTTGTAATCATATCTATTATTTATAAAATAAGAAAAAAATACATTCATAAAGATTATTTTACACTCAAAAAAGGTTATGAGCGCTGTCAGCACGGTTGAAATTGAGAAAACAATAGAGGCCCCCCCATCTTTTCTTTAGTAATTTTAGCATTTAGGACAATTTCTTGCAGTTCAATTAATTTTTCCATGGAGCCAGGATACAATTTTGCAGTTTTAACATACATTTCCTGCAATTCTACACATTTAGCCATGGACCTGAGAGAAAATTTTGCAGTTTTTAAAGATAATTTCCTGCAATTGTATGCATTATGCCATGGCTAATGCTGCGTTCTTGTGCTCAAACTTAACCGGGACCTCCTACTCCTCTTTCTATTCTGGTTAGAACCAGTTTGCACTGTTCTGTGAAGGGAGTAGAACACAGCATTGTACGCAATCTTCAGTTTCTTGGCAATTTCTCACATGGAATAGCCTTCATTTCTCAGGACAAGAATAGACTGACGAGTTTCAGAAGAAAGTTATTTGTTTCTGGCCATTTTGAGCCTGTAATCGAACCCACAAATGTTGATGCTCCAGACACTCAACTAGTGTCTGATTTTTCCTGCACTCAATTTTTTTTTTACAGACTTAAATGTCCAAGGGTTACATCAGAAGAATCCCTGCACAGGTGGGGTGGTTATTTAAGTAATCAAGTGACTTATATAGGTGTCCTTGAGCTGCTCAGTAGATTACTAATAGTGGCAAAAAAAAGCATTGTGAGAAAAAGCAATCAAAACTAGAGATCGACCGATTATGATTTTTCAACGCCGATACCGATTATTGGAGGACAAAAAAAACTATACCTATTTTAAATCGGCCGATTTTTCTTTCTTTCTAATAATGACAATAACAATACTGAATGAACACTTATTTTTACTTAATATAATACATCAACAATATCAATTTAGCCTCAAATAAATAATGAAACATGTTCAAATTGGTTTAAATAATGCAAAAACAAAGTGTTGGAGAAGAAAGTAAAAGTGCAATGTGTGCCATGTAAAAAAGCTAACGTTTAAGTTCCTTGCTCAGAACATGAGAACATATGAAAGCTGGTGATTCCTTTTAACATGAGTCTTCAATATTCCCAGGTAAAAGTTTTAGGTTGTAGTTATTATAGGAATTATAGGACTATTTCTCTCTGTACGATTTGTATTTCATATACTTTGACTATTGGATGTTCTTATTAAGCACTTTAGTATTGCCAGTGTAACAGTACAGCTTCCGTCCCGATAAACTAGTAGTATCATCAAACCATGTGTAGTTAACTAGTGATTATGTTAAGATTGATTGTAAGGTAAGTTTAATGCTAGCTAGCAACTTACCTTGGCTTCTTGCTGCCCTCGTGTAACAGGTAGTCTGCCTGCCATGCAGGCTCCTCGTGGAGTGCAATGTAAGGCTTGGAGTTTGCCAAAAGGCACCGAAAGGACTCTCAGACCATGAGAAACAAGATTCTCTGGTCTGATGAAAATAAGATGTGGCGCTTGGCATTCAGGCCAAAGCATTCAGTCTGGAGGAAACCTGGCACCATCCCTACGGTGAAGAATGGTGGTGGTAGCATCATGCTGTGGAGAGGTTTTTCAGTGGCAGGGACTGGGAGACAAGTCAGGCTCAAGGGAAAGATGAATGGAGCAAAGTACAGAGAGATCCTTGATGAAAACCTGCTCCAGTGTGTTCAGGACCACAGACTGGGGGCAAAGGTTCATCTTCCAACAGGACAATGACCCTAAGCACAAGGCCAAGACAATGAAGGAGTGGCTTTGGGACAAGTCTCTGAATGACCTTGAGTGGCCCAGCCAGAGCCCGGACTTGAACCCCATCAAACATCTCTGGAGAGACCTGAAAATAGCTGTGCAGCAACACTCGCCAGCCAACACTGACAGAGCTTGAAAGGATCTGCAGAAAATAATGGGAAAAACTCCCAAAATACAAGTGTTCCAAGCTTGTAGCGTCATACTCAAGGAGAGTAGAGGCTGTAATTGCTGCTAAAGGTGCTTCAACAAAGTACTGAGTAAATGGTCTGAATACTTATGTAAATGTGATGTTTCAGTAAAAATAATATACATAAATTAGCAAACATTTCTAAAAAAACGTTTTCTTGCTTCGTCAGTATGAGGTATTGTGTGTAGATTGATGGGGGGGGCGATTTAATACATTTTAGAATAAGGCTGTAACGTAACAAAGTGTGGAAAAAGTCAAGGGGCCTGAATACTTAATGCACTGTACAACCAAATTGAGAACTGTGCAGCACACACAGTTATTTCCACCATCCCCAAGAGAGGTCCAAACTGCATGCAGATAGTATTTGAGGGAATCCTACTCCAAAACTGCAGCACCAACATCAAAACTATCGCTCATCAAACTAACATGACCTTGGATATAAGGGAGCTGCTGTTTTAAAAAAACAGACGACTATATAACTTGTCAATCTCGGGCCCACAGATCCTGCAGTGAATGCTGTGCAACCGGTTGGTAGTCTGGTGACCAAAGGGCAGCACTGGTCCACTGGTCAATAATCAAAAGGTTGAGGTGGGGAACGGGGCACTGGGGTAGCGACAGCGTCTGTGGTGCACGCCAAGACAAGGGCATTGCCTGCATCTTTGAAACATATCTGGCATTAACCTACATCATGTTGCATTGGCAGTATAATTGTGCTGAAAATGGACTACAGTTGACTGTGTGGACTGCTGGTGGGTAGATTTAATGTGACACTTTTCTGTTGAGGACCTGAAATACCATGCTCCAGCCAATGTCAAGGCAAGGTTGCCCTGTAGCTGGGCGATAGGAGCGCTGCAGTATCAGCAACAGTGAAGCCAAAGCTCTTTCACATACATGCATGCATGTGTGTGCGCACGCGCACACACACACACACACACACACACACCTGTTACCTATCAGTCAGCCCATAAGCCCCGATGCGGATCAACATCGTCAAAGGTTAATGTAAAATCTCAGAAAAGATTAGGAGGTTTGGTGGGCCGTTTTCCCTGCACTAGTTGGCATCGGAGGCAATTCAATTAACTTGATAAGTCTGGAATTCTCTATGCAATAAGCACACCAGGTTCAGCCCTTAGAGGAAAATTCCCAGATCCTACATCAGCACAGCCCCAGTTCAAAAGCCAAGTCAATACTATATGCATTGAAAACCTACCTACCTTCAACAAGATTGCATTTCCTATCAGACAGCGCAATTTTCTGTATTTTCTTGCCCTGACTATGGTAGGGCTGGGTGATACGGCCAAATGATCATATCATGTCATTTTCTTTTGATATGACAGTATTTTGTGTTTTTGAAATTTGCTTTGAGTAGTATGTGAACCTAGGGTGGCAACACATACATTCGAAGTGATTTCAATGGGTTTCTCCATTCTGATTGTTTAATACTGTTCAATTAAACCAAAAAGAATTTCCTTCATTTTAATCAATTCCTGCACTCATTTGAGATAATTTCCACACTGCCACTTAGGGCTGCACAATATGGGGGGAAAAAAATCTAGACCTTATTTTTAACCAAATGTTGCAATTGCAATTTGACTTGTGCTTAACATCAAAACACTAGGGTGAACATTTGGAATCATGGAAATAGAATGTTTATTCAAATTTTATATTTAGAATATAACAGTGGAGGCTGCTGAGGGGAGGATGACTCATAATAATGGCTGCAATGGAGTAAATGGAATGGTAATAAACGTGTTTGATATGACAACGAATGAAAATGTCAGGGAGGAGTTATTGTGAGAGGGTAGGAACCAAAGTGTTGGTCAGAGTTTTATAGGAGACCATATAATCTTTGGCTACATTAAATGTTTATTCATGTTGACAACATATTCATGCTTTGCCTATTCCTCTTTGATGCAAAAAAGACTTGCACAAACAACACGCTGATTTAGGCCTACACCATCACTGGTATCAGGCTGTATAGCTAGCTACGTTTTCTTTGACTCAGTACATTTAATAGCTAGCTAGCGATTAGCATTAGAGGCTAACACAATTTAGCTAAAACATGCCAAGGAAAAACAAACTAGTTGTTTGCAGATGTAAGAAAGTAAAAACCCATAATGGTCCATGCATCAATACTGGTATATACCGCCCAGCCCTACTCTATGATATTGAATAAAGCTGATGAAGAAAAATACAAAGCCTCATTTGAGAGGGAGATGCAAGTCCAGCAAAGCAGAGTTCCAACCAGCCTTTGCTGTTAAGATGTGGTAAAAACAAAGCAGAAAACCAAATAACTGAATTAGCACACTAACACTAATCATTGGCACCAGAGCAGTATAGTGGGTCTCCTACAAGTCAAACAAAACTCAGCAGGCTATAACACTGGAAAGCAAAACTACAGTGGCAAAAGGATTCTATGCTGTGACCAAAATCATATTACAAAATCAAAGCATGTCACTTCCTTCATGCCCCTCAAATAGAGATAATTTGGGGTAGGGTATCACTGCCAACAACAAAGTTCAATGCACATTGATAATTTATATGATCTTTCTTGACAGCTAAGCTGGCATGGCTTCTAGACAGCATCAGACAGTG
Organism: Oncorhynchus mykiss; assembly: GCF_057628025.1. Lineage (NCBI taxonomy): Eukaryota > Metazoa > Chordata > Actinopteri > Salmoniformes > Salmonidae > Oncorhynchus > Oncorhynchus mykiss. The sequence goes on along the minus strand of NC_143028.1, from coordinate 19,662,278 downwards.
GGGCTAGGTTTAGATTGGCCAACAGGGTGTGTGAGGCAATGCCAAACATTGCTGTTAAAAATCATGCCCTTTCTTTCTTACTCTGCCGGTCTCTCTCTGATAAATACACACGCAAATGCACGCGTAGTGGCATGGCGAGATGTCAGACAGAAATATCCTAGATTAGACATGTTTGTGAGGGATATTCATTTCATTAGCTAAACAAAAGAAACAACATAATCCAAACTGTGCAAGACTAATGATGTCAGGGCAAGGGCACAGCACAGTTCTTGTTAGATATGGCCAGGTCTAGAGCCTTCTTTTCTATTGCGAATACAAAGCTATGGCCATGTCAATCCTATTGAAGCTAAGCATAATATTTAAATTCTTAAGAGCCCACAGCACAAAATAAAGCATACCTAGCTAGCAAGCTAACTGGCAGCTAACTGTCAATGCAGCTTCGTTAGCTAGCTAGTCAGTCTGCTAGCCGGTTGGCTTATTTGATTGATTGTTAGTTAGTCTGAGTAGTCAGGCTGTAATACATAATTAATTGGTATATGCAGCCGGACACGTGTGAAAAATCTTGTAAAATGTTCCTTACAAACCAGAATGTTGCAAAAAATGACATTGAAACTTATTCTACCGGTTGTCTGTGCAGTTTGTCCTTCAGCTGCTTGAAATGTGAGGTTAATATCCACAGGAAAGAATAGTTTATTATTTACCCAACTTTTTAGCAGTAGGTAGGTATGCTTGGGTCAATATCTATTGACGAGAGAACCGAATATCAAATATATAACTACCTTTCCCTCAGTGACGAACCCAACCATATAATATATGTAGCTACCAACTTGCGCTCTAAACAGTCGGGTACACAATACTTTCCTGTGGATATTTTGTCTCGTATTAAGAGCAGCTGAAGGGAAGGACAAACCACACAGGCAACCGGTAGAATAAGTTCAAATATACAACATTCTGTTTTGTAAGGAACATTTACACGATTTTGCACACAACTGTTTCAGCCCGTATATAACTTACCAATTAATTGTGCATTACAGTCTGATTAATCCGACTGGTTGCTAACTAACGTTAACATCACATTCAACACAAATTAACTTGGTTGGCTAACTAGTTAGCAGGGTAAGGAACCTTGGAAACATCATACACTAAAATTCATACAATGGCATCTGACTGGTTAGCTAGCTAATAACACGAAATGGGTTGATAATCACTGCACTTTCCTACCGACCGTCTGGTCTGCCCCCTACCAGCTAACGTTACTGTTACCAGTTAGCGCTAGCCAGAAATTCTTCCAAATTTGTACTGATTGAATAACATATTTTTCTTACCTCATCATTCGTTTTCCATTCTTAAATAATTGATAAGCTAAGGTACTGTATGTACTTATAAGATAAAATCGAATGGTCGATTTAGCGATATATTTTCCCTTTAATTCCAAATTCCCTTCCACCATGGGCCCGCCGTAAGGCTAAGCAAATTGGAAAATGGGGTACTACCGCGAGATGTTGAGTTTTCTGACTATCGGCAGTATCGAGCCAATCAGCGAACGATATAATATGATCGACGTAAAATTGTACTAATCACAAATAGCAAAAATGTGATGGAAGTGCCCTATTGGACTATAATCGTTGATTGACAATGAATTTTGTGAACGCGATAAATCAAAAGACCAATGGGCAGCTTAAGCCAATCTCGCGGTATCAACATTTTTGGGCGTACAGAGGAACTAAAGGAAAACACAAATATTTGTTGATGCATGTAGTTAGCTAACTTTCTGCCCATTTTCTTTTAACCGAAGACCGTTAACTAATATAATATGTCCAAAATGACATGTATTTGTTTTGTAAGATATCTGCATACTCATTGACATGGTTTAACAATAATTTTGGCAGCACAAGTTTCTACTTTCATTGCACAGGTAAACAAACAGCATTGCTAGCTAACGTTAGTTGCTCTTATTGCGCGTGAATTTCACCTGCATGCTGACCGTTTTTCCACCATGAAAGGGCTTTACTGTAAACTGGGTGAAACCGCTGCAGATGCGAAATTTGTCGTCCGGGAGACGGTGAGTGCCCAGCATAATAATGTAGCTGTCACTTTAGTCTAGCATGCCAAAAGTTTTCGCAGGAGGGCTCATAACGCTAGTTTGCTGTCTGACAAACTCACTGATTGTCTTTTCAATATGTCACAGAATGTACCCAGTGCCCTTGGTAGCAACCAGGTCAAAGTGCAAGTGAAGGCATGTGCCCTTAGTCCACTGGATATAAAAGTAAGTGTAAATGTGTGTTATACTCATTGTGTTGTCAATGTTGACTATATAGACCTAGCAATAGCCCTACTGTCTCCGTCATAATGGACAAGATTTACTGTTGTCTCTCTCAATATGCTGCTGAAAATAAGTATCAGCCCCTGTGTTTTTTAAATATTGTTTTTAGACCAAAGTATGTGTGTTGCTATAGGATAGGCCTGCCTTATATGACCACACAGCATGTATGGCTGTATGGGCTATTTGTCACATTTCCTTACCCTCTCTCCTCTGGTTAGCTCCACGAGGATCTAAAGTTCCAAAGGGACCTGGTGCCAGTAGGGAGGGAGATTGTTGGGATCGTCCTCCAAGGTAAACAGAATATCCACTAATTTACCTTGTTTATCACTTTGATGTTAATTACACAATGTGCTATATTTTTGGAGCAAACCTTTAATCTTTTGCAATGTTTTTGTCCTGTTTTCAGTTGGGCCTAAGGTGACCTTTTTCCAACCTGATGATGAAGTTGTAGGTAAATGTTACAGGTGGGATCTGAACCTGCTACATAAGGATAAATCATAGAGCTTCAAAAAACGTATTTTGATGATTTTTACATTGTCAACGGCCATGTTCCCGATAACCTATTGAAAGACCCTTTTTATATTTTTGGGGATATGACCATTGTGTATTTATCTAGACTTTGCTTTTCCCTTCTTCCACATGACAGGAATTCTGCCCTTGGATACAGCAATGTCTGGTTTGTGCGATGCCGTTGTCATCAACGAGCATCATCTTGGTATGTTGCACACATCCAAAAGTTACGCAAGAGTACATCTATAGCATCTATTACTATTTGTTGGTACAAATTAACAAAGTAATAAAGGGATTTGTTGGTACAAATTAAGTAATTGTTTCTTCTGCAATAATGAGTGACTTGTGTTTGCTCACCAGTGCAGAAGCCAGAGAAGTTGAGCTGGGTGGAGGCGGCAGGGGCCATTCGGGATGGACTGCGGGCCTATACAGCCCTCCATACCCTAGCCCGTATGGCATCCGGGCACACTCTGCTGGTGCTGGACGGAGCCAGTGTAGGTATTTCCCCATAGTGGCCCCTCATCTGAGCATTCAATGGCACGGTATAAATCCATAGTTGGACATCACAAGAAGATGTCAGCAAAGAATCTTAATAGTAGCACACCATTTCTCTTTAAGAGAACAAGACTACTAACTGCTATTTTGGCTGTGTTTATACCTTTCAGCCCTTTGGAGTTCTGGCCATCCAGCTGGCCCACTACCATGGAGTTAAAGTACTGGCGTCAGCCCTGTCCTCCGAAGACCAGAAGTTCCTGGAGCAGCTTCGGCCCAGCGTCGGTGAGAACAGAGAGGGGGGCGTGTGTGTGTGTGTGTGAGTAGAGTAGCAGTGTCACAGTAGAGAAGGTGTTGGAAGTTGAGGATTGTAAATGAATGCAGCCTGGTAATAACGAATGCGAAGAGACAGCGTTATTATCTGTTACCTAAACCACTCTCATCATGAAAAATACAGTAGTAAAGTTCTGACAGCAACACATAGGGCCCGGTTTCTCAGACACAGGTTAAGCATAGTCCCGGACTGAAAAGGGTGCTAGATGGAAATTCACTGGGAAACTGGCCCGTAGTATTTAATCCTAGTCTATGCTCTCTGTTTCCTCTAAATTTTCCACTCAAATCACGCATTCTAGGAGTGCGAGAGTCTCTTGTAGGTAGGTCTTGTGTGTGTGTCCTCTTGGAGGGAAATGGAGTACCAAAAATGCTTATTTATTGTTGGTACACTGTTTGGTGTGTAGCCTTCAAAAGGGTTTCCCCTGTCCTGTGTCTAGCCAGGGTGATAGGTGTGTGGGATGCCAAGGTAGACCTGGTGGATTCTTGTTTGGAAGAGACGGGCGGTCTAGGGGTGGACATTGTCATGGACTCCGGAGGTAAGAAGCCAATGTAGGGCCGTAGGTTGTTGTTATCCATTATGCTCGCTAGATTTATCTAACATGAATCGTAGTGCTGTGAGTGTGTGCTTCTGTGATTTTGTATCTTAACAAAACAGTAAACGTTTGTAACAGGAATAGAAGGAAAATGGATTCACTGTTGAGCCCTGATGTTTTTATACCATTGACACAGGCTTAAGGTGTGTGTGTGTGTATGTGTGTGTGTGTGTGTGTGGTCTCTCCAGTGAGATTGCATGAGGAGGAGCCAGAGGCCAGGTGTCTTCTGCCCTACAAGCATGACATCATCACCCTGCTTGGGGTTGGAGGTCACTGGGTTACAACTGAGCAAAACCTGCAGGTAGATGGCAGTCAAGTGTTCTATCCATCCATGTTGGATTAGAGTAGCCATTTGGCAGTTCATTTCCACTAGTCATCATATAAAATTTATTCATCACTACTTGTCACACTCATACATACCATGGGTGATCGAAATATTGTTTGTTTGTTACAGCTTATTAATGTGTGGTTTCTGAGAAGTTAAACATACTGCAAAAAAACAGACCATGCTGCCAATGTTATGTTGGGAGTAGTGACGAGATCTGGGTTAGATGGTGTTTCCTGTAATAATGTGTATTTATGTCTTCCCATTGACGTTGTACACAACGTCTTTGTTTGGGGTTTATCTTAGCTTGTCTCGCTTCTCTTTCTCAGCTGGACCCTCCAGATAGCCGCAGCCTCTTCCTGAAGGCCGCCTCCCTATCTTTCCTCAACGAGGAAGTGTGGGGGGCATCCAGTGCCCGCCAGGGGAGGTACCTCCGTATCCTTTAGCTTACCCCAGCCCCTCTGGGTCAGCCTCTGGAGGGGGCAGGAATTTTAAAATCTCCTAACTATAATTCATTGAGATGAAAGACATATTGAAATGAAAATCTGATATAAGGGGTTGAGCATGGATAATAGAATTGCTAATATGTTACATGTTAACCTTACATGCTCCTTTTCAGACATCATGAAGGATATAGTGGAGAAGCTTTCCACTGGAACCTTAAGGTACAGAACTGCAATAATGAGTGTGTATGTGCAGTGCAAGTGTGAATAAGCTAGGGCCTCCCAAGTGGCACAGTGGTCTAAGGTACTGCATCGCAGAGCTAGAGGTGTCACTACAGACCCTGGTTCGATCCCAGGCTGTGTAGCAGCCGGCCGCGACCGGGAGACCCATGAGGCGATGCACAATTGGCCCAGCGTCGTCCGGGTTGGGGGAGGGTTTGGCTGGCCGGGATGTCCTTGTCCCGTCGTGCTCTATCGACTCCTTGTGGCGGGCCGGGCGCGTGCACGCTGACTTCGGTCGCCAGCCGTACGGTGTTTCCTCCAACACGTTGATGCGACTGGCTTCCAGTTTAAGCGAGCAGTGTGTCAAGAAGCAGTGCGGCTTGTCAGGGTCGTGTGTCGGAGGACACATGGCTCTCGACCTTCGTCCGTATGGGAGTTGCAGCAATGGGACAAGACTGTACCTACCAATTGGATATCACGAGAGGGGTGAAAAGTAAAAAAATATATATGTTTGAATAAGCATGGTTATACTGCACATTTGTTCTTGGTATGTTGATGAGTTTGTGTTTATCCTGGTGGACAGTGCTCACTTTGCCCTCTGTCTTATGCAGGCCCCAGCTAGAGGACCCGGTGCCTTTGTATGATGCCACCGTTTCTATGGAGATGGTGCAAAAGAAACAAGTCCGGAAGAGGTTGGTTATTCAACTCTGAGGCGGACAGACACTCTGGTCCAGCATTCCCCTTGTCAAAGGCAGGCTCCCAAATTCTGCCTCTCATATTTCCTATGTATTTGTGGCCAGCGGTGGTGGAAAAAGTACCCAATTGTCATACTTGAGTAATAGTATAGATGCCGTTAATAGAAAGTGAAAGTCACCCAGTAAAATACTACTTGAGTAAAAGTCTAAAAGTATTTGGTTTTAAATGTACTTAATTATCAAAAGTAAATGTAATTGCTAAAATATACTTAAGTATCAAAAGTAAATTCCTTATATTACATTTTAAGTTTTTAAAATGTAGCTAGCCAGGGACACACTCCAGTTCTCAGACATTATTTTCAAAAGCTGCATGTGTTTAGTGAGTCCGCCAGACCATAGGGAGTAGAGATGACCACGTGTTCTCTTTAAGTGCGTGAATTTCACAATTTTCCTGTCCTGCTAAGTGTTCAAAATGTAGCAAGTACTTTTGGTTGGCAGGGAAAATGTATGGAGTAAAAAGTACAATATTTTCTATAGGTATGTAGTGAAGTAAAAGTTACCCAAAAAACAACTACTTTATACCGCTGGTTGCCAGTCATTCCAGTACAATGTAAATATGTGCTAAGAGTCCGTTTCTGAGCTGATCAAAACCTATCAAATGAGATGGATATCTAATGTAATTATATTCAACACATTGAGTGTTGTCTTGTTATTAAAAACCTGAGGTTAACCCTCAAGCATGAAGCATTGTAATTCTTTACAGCCTCCAACAGAGCAATACATCAGTGGCGTTTAGTATGACACCGTAGCAAATCATTTCGCAACAGAAAACAAAACATCTGTAGAACCTACAAGTTTTATTCCGTTTGGTGCCTTACTGAACATGACCCAGCTTGAAATCTACAACTGCTTTTTGTGTGTCATTTGTGACCAGAGAAATTCTTGCTAAATGATTTAATCTAAAGGTGGGGAAACAACAATGTCCTGTTTCTGGAGGCTTTGTGGGATTGGAGAGATACCATTGTCCATCTGTACCGCTCTCTGAGGGCATATCAGAAGTGTTGAGAGACGGGTCACTTCCAAATAGTTTGTCCTTCCAGTCAACGCTCTGTTGTCAAGTGACCCTCACTGTGATTGGCCAGAGTTAACAGGGCTGCATTCAGTACATAACGTAATAGAAAGTTCAATTGAACAGAACGACCAATTGAAAAAAAACATGGCAGGGTTTGGTTGTGGGTTCAAAATGCACAGCTGTCCTTTTAAATACGTCACTCATTGCTTTAACCCACACCCTGGCAAACCCACCGACTGGCGCAAACGTATTTCAAAGTCTGTTCAAGAACATACAAGACATTTTGGGAAAATGTGTCATTCAATACAAAACTTTCTGCAATGTAGCAAATGTTAACGCACCCCTGATGTCTGAGGTCGTTGACCTATCACTAGACAGGTTTCCATTGACCCAGGTTTATTCAACAAAATCATTGCGGCGTGTAATGGAAACGGCAGATATGAGCCATTTTCTAAAGATGACCAAAAAATTAATTTCTAACTTTCTTTTCGACAAATTGACATGAACTGTTTTTTGAACAAGATTGCTGAATACTTTTAGGGTACGTGATCCACTCTACATTTAATATTAAATGCCCACTGCTTACAAAATAACAATTTTCCATCTATAAAAATAGCACAAGGATTGTCCCGACTTAATACTTCACCTTGCTTTTCTGGTTGGCTGAATGCAAGTTTCACCTTCCAATTATTTCAGTGCAAGTTTCAACATGGCACAGACTAGCCTAGGCAGCCAATATTGCCTGCCCAAAGGCGCTAGATCCGAGGCTATACGTTGGCACATGAGAATTATTAGAATATGGCAAATATTGGTCAATTGTTGCCAGGGGCACAACTTTCACTGTGGACATGTCCCCCCCCCCCCCCCTCACACACATTCTGAAATTGCATTTTTATAATTGGAATGTGATACAGAACGAGGCACTGGTGTGCTTTAGGACCATGCCGATGCCTCTGAGCGGTCAGGTAGGCTGTTTATCCAACTAGATTTAAAAAACAACATTTAATGTCCCCAACACTTCTAAAACCCAAGTTGTGCCCCTGATTATTGCATTCTATCCATGCTGGCTTTTGTGGACTACCTGAGACAAACAGATAGGTGGGAGGGCATACAGGCTGCTATTATTTTTGTTGTAAATTGTTTTTTAGGTGAGATGTCATTACATCCAGCTGCTTTTAATCTACAAAATAGTTCAATGGAAATGCACCCTAGTAGGCAATTGTCGCATCTATTTTCTATGCAAACATTAAAAAATGTTGCCCAAAAAAATAAATCACTGGACAAGTTAATGGAAACATAACTAGTGACAGTGCCCTTTTTGCTGGGACACTTCATTGCACTGATAATGAAACAGACATGGTTGTCTCCTCATAGAAGCATAGCCAGTGATCGATAAATGAAGTGATCGGTTCTGGAACGTCATACTGTTGTGCATGCTGCTCTAAGTTGTGCATGCTGTCTGCTTGGCAACAATTGTTTCTGAAGACCCTGCAGCATTTCCTGGTTAAGACCCAAAATTCCTTGCTCCTCTCGACGTAGACATTCCACAACAGCTAGCTGCTCCTTGAGAGACACGTCTGCCCTCTCTGTTAGTTGGGATATCTGGAAAAAGAGGATAAAGCCTCAACACAATTTCAAAACAAACTCTTTGTCAGATCCTAGAATCAGCACATCAGCAAAATCCTAAATAAGTTTGCTCCACTCTACGTTTGTAGGTGCAAGTATCTGTTAAAGTGGCCAATGGAGAATAACTGAAACCAATTAAACTTGAATGTTATGGATATAGCCATGGGTATCAAGTGCAACTCACAACTACGGTACCTTGTCTTCATGATTTTCTTCGCTATTCTGCTTTACTCTTTGTGCTTTTCTGTATCTGTTCTCCGCATTTCTTTCCTGTTCTCGATTGGTCTGTATTCATTTTTGTCCTCTGCTCATGAATTCTGTTTTTGTCTCCGACTTTCCTATATCCCACCTCTGTCGGTCTTCTTCATGAGTTTTTGTCCTTCTCTAATCTTCATCCTTCCTCAAGAGGCTTCAAGTGATCAGTACTATACATACTGCCTTTTTGTTAAGGGTGACAGAGTTTACAACTATTCTTTCTATTATATATTGACCTCCAAAGTTCTTGGTAATCCTGTCACCTGAGGACCATTTTTCCTGCCATTAGACCGACATCTCTTGGCTTAAGTCACACCCCCATACTTTTTCATGACACGTTTTGAGCGTCTATGGGTTTGCTTTTGGCTTTTTCTATTTTGGATTTAAATTTCAGGTCTCTTTTTCCTACGGTACCTTATTCAGAGCTCTAGTGTTGTCAACCATCAGGTAGTGACAAAGCCTAAGGGCTGCATCGACACTCCACTCCTCTCTGTCCTGGCTCACCCCCGCCCCCAAGAGGACACTCTTCCAGAAAGGGCTGAAAGACATATTCACACACTTCAAAATCATTCCAAATTTAAGCAATCTTGATCTGCGATTGGTACACACATTTCCGGACTTTTATATTTAAATAAACTACATGGCCAAATTAGTGGATTCGACCATTTCAGCCACACCCGTTGGTGACAAGTGTATACAGTTTAGCACACAGCCATGCAATCACCATAGACAAACATTGGCAGTAGAATGGCCCATACTGAAGAGCTCAATGACTTTCAACATGGTACTGTCATAGGATGCCACCTTTCCAACAAGTCAGTTTGTCAAATGTCTGCCTTGTTAGAGCTGCCCCAGTAACTAAATGCTGTTATTGTGACGCTCACTGCCATTGGATTCTGGACAGTGGAAACAAGTTGTCTGAAGTGATGAATCACACATCACCATCTGGCAGTTCGGTAGACGAATCTGGGTTTGGGAGATGCCAGGAGAATGCTACCTGCCTGAATGCATAGTGCCAACTGGGGCTGTTTTTCATAGGCCCAATAGTTACAGTAAAGGGAAAGCTTAAAATCTTAACAATGACCTTCTAGACTATTCTGTGCTTTCAACTTTGTGTCAACAGTTTTTGGAGAAGGTCCTTTACTGTTTCAGCATGACAAAGCGAGGTCCATACAGAAATGGTTTGTCGAGATCGTTGTGGAAGGACGTGACTGGCCTGCACAGAGCCCTGACCTCAACCCCATCGAACACCTTTGGGCTGATTAAGAACACTAACTGCGAGCCAGGCCTAATCGCCCAACATCAGTGCCCGACCTCACTAATGCGCACAGCTGAATGGAAGCCAGTCCCCGCAGCAATGTTCCAACATTGAATGGAAAGCCTTCCCAGAAGAGTAGAAGCTGTTTATAGCAGCAAAGGGAGGGACCAACTCCATATTAATGCCCATGATTTTGGAATGAGATGTTCGACGAGCATGTGTCCACATGCTGTGTATAGCCATTGATTCTTTATAAATGCCTCATGAGCTTAATTCAATGGTTGTACCCCATCAGAACTAAATATAAGCTTGTTTTCTTACTCCACTGTTTGTAAACAATGTAATTGTAAAACACTAGCCTCAACATGGTTTTAATATCATGGATGGTCAGTTCTTGGATCCTATTTGTTAGATTTCTCCAGCCCCACCCCTCAGCTGTTTACCTAAGCAGTGGTGGGGGCGTGACCACTTTGTTATTATTTGAACTGCAGATTACCCCTTTAAGAATGTTTTGCAGCTGCTGTTGTGTTAAAACTGAAAGATTATATTTCTTACTATTGTTCTGTCTTAAGTGACAGCAGCCTGAGGGCGGTCATCAGTCTCCAGGACGGCCCATCCAAACTAAGAGTCAAGTTTCTGTTTTAGAGAGAGAGAGGGAGCGCATGTGAACTCATGGTACTGTAAAACTGGTATCTGTACGAGACAGCAGTAAGTTGTAATGCTGATAACACTTACGCTAAAAAGTCATTTTTCTTCAGGAAGAGTAGCTTCTGTGCCAGCTGATTTATGTCTGTTATACAGACGCACTGTTGAAGGATAACTGGAAAACACACAAATAACCCCCCAAAAAAACAAGTCAATTGGCTCTATTGCTTGGAAATTGGGATAGGGACAGTGTAATAAATGCATACTAAATATTACAGCAAACATAAGGCCAAACTAACTTGAGGTGCGAGCTCTGACTTTTGCGTACATCATGCATTGATGTCAATGGAGTGCAGAACTCAAGTTAGGATTGAGACCATGAACATATAATCGTTGCTGAAAAGAACGGGTCAGTGTACCGTTTTATCCCAATAAGCTAGCCCTCCTTACCTTGGTCCACATACACCACACTGTGAGGGTTTCCAGGAGCAACAAACCCATACTCTAACAGGAGACGTTGGTTGTCATGGGGACCGTAGCAGATAAAAGCCTGCTGGAATCTCTTGCAGCCTTGGATGCTACGGATCTCATAGCACCTGCTCACATGGCTGAAGCTCGCCTTGACCTGAGGACATAGTACATTTTGATACTTCACTCTGATACCTTCAATTTGAACTGTCACCAGACAGAGAAGTCATATATATATATATATATATATATATATATTCAGATATATATCTGTATATATATATATATATATTCAGATATATATCTGAATATGCAGGCCATGGAAGAACTGGGACATTTTCATATTTCAGCAATTGTGTACATATCCTTGCGACGACATGCATTATCATGCTGAAATATGAGGTGATGGCGGAGGATGAATGGCAAGACAATGGGCCTCAGGATCTCGTAACGGTAGCTCTGTGCATTGAAATTGCCATCAATAAAATGCAATTGTGTTTGTTGTCCCTAGCTTATGCTTGCCCATATCATAACCCCACCGCCACCGAGGGACATTCTGTTTACAACGTTGGCATCAGCAAACTGCTTGCCCACATGACGCCATACACGTGGTTTGCGATTGTGAGGCCGGTTGGACGTACTACCAAATTCTCTAAAACGACGTTAGAGGCTGCTAAATGAACATTCAATTATCTGACAACAGCTCTGGTGGACATTCCTGCAGTCAGCATGCCAATGGTACACTCCCTCAAAACTTGAGACATCTTTGGCATTGTGTTGTGTGACAAAACTGCACATTTTAGAGTGGCCTTTTATTGTCCCCAGCACAAGGTGAACCTGTGTAATGATCATGCTGTTCAATCAGCTTCTTGATATGCCACACCTGTCAGGTGGATGGACTATCTTGGCAAAGGAGAAATGCTCACTAGCAGGGCATGTAAACAAATTTGTACACAAAATTTGAGACCAATAAGCTTTGTGCATTTGGAAAGTTTTGGGGATCTTATTTCAGCTCATGTAACATGGGACCAACACTTTACATGTTGCGTTTATATTTTTTGGAATCTAAACTGAATCTTGTTCCATTTCACTGCTGTTTCACTGAGCAGAATTCAGTTTGGATTCCAGGTTAGTAATGACTAAGTTGTGTGTTCCTACATTGTAGGTGCACTCACTGCTCTCACCTGTATGGCTGGGCAGTGGTTGAGCAGGTCCAGGTAGGGGGCTAAGGCATACACATTTCTCTCCCTGGACATGTAGGGGGTGTGTTGGTGCTCCATGTACACAGTGCGCGTGTTCACACTGCACCATGCCCAGCGCAGTGCATCATACGTGAACACACTCTCCACGGGCTGACTGAAGAGAGGCTGGAGGGAGCTGAAGAAGTCCAACGAAGAGGAGTGCAGCTCCTGAACCATGGCTCTCTGCTCCAGGGCCTTCCCACTCAGACTCCCCGGCAGCAGGTCGATGACCTCATCTGAGAAGTAAGCAGGGCACGTGTATTTTTGGGGCAGGACGTCGATGTAGGGCTTCCATTCTGCACGTTGGCCAAAATGTCTCTCAGAGATGAGGAAAGCACAGAGGGCTAAGAGAGGAGACACAGGCGGTTTCCATCTAGGAGAGGATTTAATTAAACATATCAACAAACTAGAAATATAAATATTTTTTTTTTTTTTAACCAGAGTTTTGTATTTGAACCGGACTTGAACATCAAGTTCTCAGCAGAGAACATTTTAAATGGAACCCGTTAACTCTAAACTCTGCAACGTGATGTAAAAGCTGTCGAGTTCTGTTTAGTTCTGGAGTTAATTATTTTGAAGCAGGGTAGTAGAGAGAAATGCCTATTAACTACAACTTCCGTTTAAGAGCAGTTTTTACATCAAGTTGCAGAGCATTGAGTAAACGGTTTCCACCGCAAAAATGTTTCTACTGTGTGTGACTAATGAATACGCCCCTGGTGTGTGTGATGCTGTTTGTATGTTACCTTTCTATGTATTCACCAATGTAGCTCCTTAGAACAGTAGAGGTAGTTAAAAGGCATTTTTCTGGTAAGGAGATCACCAAATCCTCAGCCTAAAGTCAATCATAACAAGAGTTTGAAGGCGTACTGGAACCAAATTGGTATTTTAAGTAAAGACAGGTATTCTCATAACCTTGATAGGCTGTAAGGTCATCAGTCCACGTCCAGTGTCTGTAAAGAAAAATAAGACAAAGCTGCTGGTCAGAAATGTATGAAGAATAGAAGACAACCCTGTATCCAGAATGTATGGCGATTTGGCATGCATCTTGGCTCTGAAGGATTTCTACCTGAGAAGTGTGCAGGTACTAGAAGCTTGGAGCTGAAGCCTCTCTGTTGCAGCCATCTTCTTAGAGCCACAAACTGTGGTTCATGAGATAGTGTCACTGGAGAGGTAACAAATAGCACAAGGTAAGGCTAAGAAACATGAACCCAATTTGAGAATTGAGGTTGTGACAGTAATGATTTGCACCAGACTGAACAGTTGTTTCTCTGCACTCCCGTTGCCTCTTCTTTCTCGCCCTTCTCCCATGTTGCTTCCTCGTCATGTTGATGGGCTTTGATGGGAAATCAGATCCATAGACATTCGTATTAACTGGCAAACTCCGTGTTCTAATGTTGATAATAATCTCATTCATGCCTCACTGTCATGGTTATGTTGTTTAACTGTAAACATGTAGGTTTGATGTTCGTGGGTAGCTAATGCTGTTGCTAAACCCGTTTTGACATGAGTCATATATAACGTTAGTATATCATATGTCCAAGAAATAAACGACCTAACCTAACCTAACTACTTTTGCGTTTATCCAACTGTTTGACCAAGCAAGCAGCATGTGGTCATGGCTAGAGGAGATGCAGTTTGTCAAATTTAGGTCTAAAGGTGTTTTTTTTTTCTTATTTTTGAGTGCATTTTAGCTAACCGTTTTCCTAACCTTAACCTAATCGTCCTAACCTGCAGCGTAAATTCTAACCTGCTACGAGAAGTCAATTCTGATACAAACTGCATCCCATCTAGTCAAAACCAGTGGGGTCACAAGTATCTCTGTGGGCTCTCTCTATCCGTCTATTGAAGTATGTTAAAATACAATTATAATAGCATAGACAGTTATAATTGTGTAAAAAATGATTTTGTAATTCAGCGCATGCTCACCCGGATCTACATTTTAGTTTGTTATTCCGGTTCTGCGCAGTAGGCTGTTATTGTTACGGAAGCCAGGAAGTAGACTGAAGCGTGTCAACCTCAGTGGTTTGAAGCCAGTTCTGTGACAGTACTGTACGACACGTCAAGAGTACCCCCACTCTAAAGTAAGTACATCAAAACTGCTGTACCATCGACTAATTTAACTGCTTCTGTTTTAGAGTAGTCACTTGAATTTAGAACACAACTAACTAACGTTAGCAAATTAGAACATATCGCTAGTTTGAGCAGCAAAGCGCTCTAGAGTTGTCAGTCAGAAAATGGTTCTCTGCCTGGAGTGTATTCATTAGTCGGATTCCGTTGCAAAAATGTTTTCCCATGGAAACCGTGTAGCTACGATAAACGAAACACGTTTTGCAACGCAAACGAGAGTTTCTATTGGACAAATCCAGGTCCTCATAACGTTTTTCAACGGAATCTGGCTAATGAATACACCTCTGGTATAATCTAATTCTCTCGAACTTTGCATTTCAGGTATGCCAAAAGTTGCACTGGTGACTGGTTCCAATAAGGGGATTGGATTTGCAATTGTGCGGTCGCTTTGCAAGCAATTCAATGGTGATGTTTTCCTCAGTGGCCGGGATGCTGGCCGTGGCACAGCGGCTGTGGAGAGCCTGAATTCTGAAGGGCTGAAACCCCTCTTCCAACAGCTTGACATCGACAACCCAGAAAGTGTGCGGGCGGCCCGAGATTTCTTCAATGAGAAATACGGTGGCCTTGATGTGCTCATTAACAATGCTGGGATTGCCTTTAAAAGTATGGAAATAAGTTGATCAATTGTAATAGCTACTATGATTGGCTATAATGATGCTTGCTATATGATGCCCCTTTGATCTGAGAGACGACTGATGTTTATTTTACAGATGCTGATACTACACCCTTTGGAACCCAAGCTGAGGTGACTCTCAAAACAAACTTCTTTGCCACAAGAGACATGTGCAATGAGTTTCTCCCCATCATCAAACCAGGAGGTAATACTGTTAGAACAAGCCAACTGACAGCTGGAACACTGATGCATAGCAATAGATTTTAGAGCCTATCCCCTGGAACAGAGGGACCTTTTATGATCACACATCATTGTGTTTTATCACTTTCAGAACAATGATGTCCTATGACCATACACAATCTCGGACCCTGTGTTTTTCCTGTGCCACAGAACCTCACAACCACATTACCCGCCCTCTCTCATAGTCGTAGGGTTATTTTGCTGTGTCAATTGGCAGTAGATACCGTAACTGTTTATTTTACTAACAACACAGTTGTTTGTGTCTCTCTGTCCTCAGGGAGGGTGGTGAACGTGTCTAGTGTTATGAGCTCCATCGCCCTGAACCGCTGCAGCCCTGAACTCCAGGCCCGGTTCCGCAGCAATGACATCACAGAGGAGGAGCTGGTGGGGCTGATGGAGAGGTTTGTCCAGGAGGCCCAGGCAGGGGCGCACTCCCAGGGGGGCTGGCCCGACACAGCCTACGGGGTGTCCAAAACAGGCCTCACCGTGCTCTCCAGGATCCACGCCCGCAAGCTGAGGCATGAGAGACCAGCTGACCAGATCCTTCTGAATGCGTGCTGCCCGGGCTGGGTGAGGACCGATATGGCTGGGCCCACCGCCACCAAGTCACCTGACGAGGGCGCCATCACCCCCGTTTACCTGGCCCTGCTTCCTGCGGGGGCTGGGGAGCCGCAGGGACAGTTTGTGATGGACAAGAAGGTCCATCCGTGGTGAGGATTAGGTTATCGAGTAATGTGTGTATTCTGGAGGGGTTTAGAGTCTGGTTCTTATCTGTTGGAATGTGGGTTAAATGCACCGTATACATTGGAAGGGACAACATCACAGGAAAATGCAGGAATGTTGATTTTTGGTAACACAAATGTGTAAACCCAGGTGTGTGTTTGTTTATCCAATCTCACTCTAATAGTGTTTTTCAGGTCAATGGAATTAACCATGTTTTTAGCACCTACGTATGATATTGTATTCAACATTTTACAAACAACTTATTTTCACACAATCAGGTGGGCTCTGTTTAGCAAAAAAATTGTTTAGCATGTTTTGGCATTAATGTGTCACATCAGTTTGCAAACAATGTAATTTCATAATAATTTAGTTAATAAAGCTGCATACAAACTTGGTCTTTTTTTTGCTTTCTTTAGTAAAGGCAGCTCCAAGATGCAGGTGTTTCAGCCTAGCTCAGTGCTTTCTGTGGTGTTAAGGCAGGCAGCGGAAAATATGGAGCGTATGGGGTTGGTAATGTTCTCTAGTTGCACCGTGATTGGTTCAGTGTTATAAAAAGTGTTGAAACTGGTGTAAAACAACAAAGTAAAAAGACTCAAAAACAAAACAGGTAGGTCAGGATTTTACAACTCGATGTTAGATGGTTCTGCACCATTAAAGTAGTCTGGGCCAGGATAAACTGTATACCAAGGTTTGTTTTTCTTTAAAAATGGTCACATAATGGCTCGAAGCCCGTAACAAAAGGGACACAACATAAGGAATAACAAAAATATATTTAATAACTGAAGTAACCTATATACAATGGTGTATGTAGCCAGTAGTGTGAGTGTTTACATGCATAGATGTGATAATGACTAGTGTTGAAAGGTGCCCAAGCAACCAATCCAATCAACAATGTGTCTGCATGGAGAAAGCCTCCTCAATGAATGGGAAAGAGGTATTTATCCCAGAATTCACCTGGGCCCAGGTGTGTCCCATTTCGCTGACGACCCTCCCGGCTCCACCCATCGACATCCTATTAAGGAAAACAAGAGCAAAGAGTGACAGATGGTCATCACAACAACCATTACAACTTCAGCTAACTTTAGCCACCACTAGCTAACAATCAATATACAGTGGGGCAAAAAAGTATTTAGTCAGCCACCAATTGTGCAAGTTCTCCCGCTTAAAAAGATGAGAGAGGCCTGTAATTTTCATCATAGGTACACTTCAACTATGACAGACAAAATGGGGGGGGGGAAATCCAGAAAATCACATTGTAGGATTTTTTATGAATTTATTTGCAAATTATGTTGGAAAATAAGTATTTTGTCAATAACAAAAGTTTCTCAATGCTTTGTTATATACCCTTTGGCAATGACAGAGGTCAAACGTTTTCAGTAAGTCTTCACAAGGTTTTCACACACTTGCTGGTATTTTGGCCCATTCCTCCATGCAGCTTTCCTCTAGAGCAGCGACGTTTTGGGGCTGTTGCTGGGCAACACGGACTTTCAACTCCCTTGAGATCTGGAGACTGGCTAGGCCACTCCAGGACCTTGAAATGCTTCTTACGAAGCCACTCCTTCGTTGCCTGGGCGGTGTGTTTGGGATCATTGTCATGCTGAAAGACCCAGCCATGTTTCATCTTCAATGCCCTTGCTGATGGAAGGAGGTTTTCACTCAAAATCTCACGATACATGGCCCCATTCATTCTTTCCTTTACACGGATCAGTCGTCCTGGTCCCTTTGCAGAAAAACAGCCCCAAAGCATGATGTTTCCACCCCCATGCTTCACAGTAGGTATGGTGTTCTTTGGATGCAACTCAGCATTCTTTGTCCTCCAAACACGACAAGTTGAGTTTTTACCAAAAATTTATATTTTGGTTTCATCTGACCATATGACATTCTCCCAATCTTCTTCTGGGTCATCCAAATGCTCTCTAGCAAACTTCAGACGGGCCTGGACATGTACTGGCTTAAGCAGGTGGACACGTTTGGCACTGCAGGATTTGAGTCCCTGGCGGCGTAGTGTGTTACTGATGGTAGGCTTTGTTACTTTGGTCCCAGCTCTCTGCAGGTCATTCACTAGGTCCCCCCGTGTGGTTCTGGTATTTTTGCTCACCGTTCTTGTGATCATTTTGACCCCACGGGGTGAGATCTTGCATGGAGCCCCAGATCGAGGGAGATTATCAGTGGTCTTGTTTGTCTTCCATTTCCTAATAATTGCTCCCACAGTTGATTTCTTCGAACCAAGCTGCTTACCTATTGCAGATTCAGTCGTCCCAGCCTGGTGCAGGTCTACAATTTTGTTTCTGGTGTCCTTTGACAGCTCTTTGGTCTTGGCCATAGTGGAGTTTGGAGTGTGACTGTTTGAGGTTGTGGACAGGTGTCTTTTATACTGATAACAAGTTCAAACAGGTGCCATTAATACAGGTAACGAGTGGAGGACAGAGGAGCCTCTTAAAGAAGAAGTTACAGGTCTATGAGAGCCAGAAATCTTGCTTGTTTGTAGGTGACCAAATACTTATTTTCCACCATAATTTGCAAATAAATTCATTAAAAATCCTACAATGTGATTTTCTGGATTTTTTTCTCTCATTTTGTCTGTCATAGTTGAAGTGTACCTATGATGAAAATTACAGGCCTCATCTTTTTAAGTAGGAGAACTTGCACACTTGGTGGCTGACTAAATACTTTTTTGCCCCACTGTAAGTGAATGGGGCACGTACAGTGTCTTCAGAAACTATTCATACCGCTTGACTTGTTCCACATTTTGTTGTGTTACAGCTTGAATTCTAAATATATTTAATCTTGTATTTTCACACAATACCCTATAATGAAAAACTTTCAACAAATTTATTGAAAATGAAATACAGAAATGTCAAATTTGAGGTTTACATACACTTAGGTTGGAGTCATTAAAACTTGATTTTCAACCACTCCACAAATTTCTTGTTAACAAACTATAGTTTTGGCAAGTCGGTTAAAACATCTACTTTGTGCATGACAGAAGTCATTTTTCCAACAATTGATCAGACAGATTATTTCACTTATAATTCACTGTATCACAATTCAAGTGGGTCAGAAGTTTACATACACTAAGTTGACTGTGCCTTTAAACAGCTTGGAAAATTCCAGAAAATTATATAATGGCTTTAGAAGCTTCTAACAGGCTAATTGACATCATTTGAGTCAATTGGAGGTGTTCCTCTGGTTGTATTTCATGGCCTACCTTCAAACTCAGTGCCTCTTTGCTTGACATCATAGGAATATCAAAAGAAATCAGCCAAGACCTCAGAAAATAATTGTAGACCTCCACAAGTCTGGTTCACCCCTGGGAGCAAATTTCCAAACGCCTGAAGGTACCACATTCATCTGTACAAACAATAGTTTGCAAGTATGGGACCACGCAGCCATCATACTGCTCAGGAAGGAGAAATGTTCTGTCTCCTAGAGATGAACGTACTTTAGTGCGAAAAGTGCAAATCAATCCCAGAACAACAGCAAAGGACCTTGTGAAGATGCTGTAGGAAACAGGTACAAACCTATCTATATCCACAGTAAAACTAGTCCTATATCGACATAACCTGAAAGGCCGCTCAGCAAGGAAGAAGCCACTGCTGGTGCACCTCACAAAATATATGGCATCATGAGGGAGGGAAATGATGTGGATATATTGAAGCAACATCTCAAGACATCAGCCAGGAAGTTAAAGCTTGGTCGCAAATGGGTCTTCCAAATGGACAATGACCCCAAGAATACTTCCAAAGTTGTGGCAAAATGGCTTAAGGACAACAAAGTCAAGGTATTGGAGTGGCCATCACAAAGCCCTGACCTCAATCCTATAAAATGTGTGGGCAGAACTGAAAAAGCATTTGCGAGCAAGGAGGCCTACAAACCTGACTCACTTACACCAGCTCTGTCATGAGGAATGCGCCAAAATTCACCCAACTTATTGTGGGGAGCTTGTGGAAGGCTACCCGAAACGTTTGACCAAAGTTAAACAATTTAAAGCAATGCTACCAAATACTAATTGAGTGTATGTAAACTTCTGACCCACTAGGAATGTGATGAAAGAAAAATAAAAGCTGAAATAAATTATATTTATTATTTATTAACTATTATTCAGACATTTCACATTCTTAAAATAAAGTGGTGATCCTAACTGGCCTAAGACGGGTTGTTTTTTACTAGGATTAAATGTCCGGAATTGTAAAAAACTGAGTTTAAATGTATTTGGCTAAGGTGCATGTAAACTTCCGACTTCAACTGTAAGTATTCACACCCCTTTGCTATGACACTCCAAATTGAGCTCAGATGCATCCAATTTCCTATGATCATCCTTGATATGTGGCCAATTCAATTGTTTGGACATGATTTAGAAAGAAAGACACCTGTCTATATAAGGTCCCACAGTTGATAGTGCATGTCAGGGTGAGAGCAGGAAGACATGGTGCCGGGGGGGAAATGGCGGATGCAGATGTTCTATTTGAATCAGCTGGCATGTATTTAGGTAATATGAGATTCCCTGTGAGAGCCTTCATGCCCAAACGGGGGAGTATTACAGTATAAGCAGGTTGAATCTAAAAGCTGCAATTGTGGTGAACATGGACCCGAATATCTGAAGGAGACAGAGGTGTCAAGAATAAGGGCTGCTATCCAGAGGCGGTGAGAGTGGAAGAAAAGGAGTGAAGTTGAAGAAGTAATGGTAGTAGGAGTAGATGAGACACCAGATTATGTTCCTTGTCAACAGAGGGATCCTGACATGTTGCGTGTGAAGAAGGTGGACTTTGTGGCATTTATTACTTTGGTTATCAACTGCACAGTGGAGCGCAGTGGTCTCCATCATTTGGAAATTGAAATAAATATGGAGCTACCCAGACTCTGCCTAGAGCTGGCCATCTGACCAAGCTGAGCAACCGGGCAAGAAGGACCTTGGTCAGGGAGGTGACCAACAACCCAATGACCACTCTGACAAAACTACAGAGTTCCTTGGCTGAGATGAGAGAACCTGCCAGAAGGACAACCGTTCCAGACAGCATTTCAACAATCTGGGCTTTATGGGAGAGTGGCCAGACAGAAACCACTCCTGAGAAAAAGGCACATGACCTGGAGTTTGCAAAAAGGCACGAGAAAGTCTGAGCATAATACAAAAGATTGTGGTCTGATGATACAAAAATGTAACTCTTTGTCCTGAATGAAAAGAGCTATGTCTGGAGAAAAACTTGGCACAGCTCATCACCCATCTATCACCATCCCTACCATGAAGCACAGTGGTGGTAGCAACGTGATATGGAGATGCTTTTCAGAGTCAGGGACTGAGAGACTAGTAAGGATAGAGGGAACAATGAATGGAGCCAAATAGTGCAATCAACCTTAGACTGGGGAAGATGTATGTTCCAACAGGACCAGCTAACAGCCAAAGCAACGCTGGAATGACTTCAGAACAAGAATGTGAAAGTCCTGGAGTGGCCCAGCCAAAAGTCCAGACAATCTTTGGAAAGACGAAGATTGGGGATCGCAAGTGAACAGCAATCTAACTTAACAGAGTTTGAGAAAATCCCCAAATCCAGATGTGTAATGCTGATAGACATACCCAAGATGACACAAAGCTGTAATCGTCTCCAAAGGTGCATCTCCAAAGTATTGACTCGGGTGTGAATGCTTATGTAAATTAGATATTGCTGTATTTAATTTGATACATTTGCAAAAATGTCTTAACTTGTTTTCACTGTCATGTGGTTTTGTGTAGATGGGTGAGGGAGGAAAAAAAACAGTAATCCATTTTGAATTCAGGCTCTAACACAAAATGTTGAATAAGTAAATGATACATTATTGGTCATAAAACCATCGTTGCCTTAGTATTTAGGTCTGGTGGTATAGGTTTTAATGGGCTGCTTGTCTTAGGTAAAATATATCGAACAAAAATATAAAAACGCAACATGAAACAATTTCAAAGATTTTGCTGAGTTACAATTCATATGAGGAAATCAGTCAATTGAAATAAATTCATTAGGCCCTAATCTATGGATTTTACATGACTCGGA
This sequence comes from Oncorhynchus mykiss, assembly GCF_057628025.1. Classification (NCBI taxonomy): domain Eukaryota; kingdom Metazoa; phylum Chordata; class Actinopteri; order Salmoniformes; family Salmonidae; genus Oncorhynchus; species Oncorhynchus mykiss. The sequence continues at coordinate 19,640,051 of NC_143028.1, read as the reverse complement.
ATACACATAAGCATCTATTGGCCACAGATGCCTTTAAAAAAAATGGGCCTCAGGATCGCATCACGGCATTTCAGTGCATTGAAATTACCATCGATAAAATGCAATTGTTTTCTGTGTCCGTAGCTTATGCCTGCCCATACCATAACCCCACCATGGGGCACTCTGTTCACAATGTTGACATCAGCAAACGGCTCGCCCACACAATGCCATCCACATGGTCTGCGGTTGTACTGCCAAATTCTCTAAAATGACATTGGAGGTGGCTAATGGTAGAGAAATTAACATTATATTCTCTGGCGGACATTCCAGCAGTCATCATGCCAATTGCATGCTCCCTCAACTTGAGACATCTGTGGCATTATGTTATGTGACAAAACTGCACATTTTAGAGTGGCCTTTTATTGTCCCTAGAACAAGGAACACCTGTGTAATGATCATACTGTTTAATCAGCTTCTTGATATGCCACACCTGTCAATTGGATGGATTATTTTGGCAAATGAGAAATGCTCACTAACAGGGATGTAAACAAATTTCCACACTAGATTTGAGAGAAATAGCCTTTTTGTTCATCTGGAAAATGTTGGGGATTTTATTGTTCAGTGTAGTAGTTTTGAGCCTGGAATAAGAGGATAGAATTACAGAAACGCCCAAAGATGATGGCAATGGTAGGTCTATGTTCATTCATATGGTGCTCTGGTCATCTCATCTCGTAATCTCGCAAAGAATGACTCCACCGGTGGAGGCTTCTGAGGGGAGGAAGGCTCATAGTAAATGGATGGACCGGAATTAATGGAATGGTATCAAACACGTGGCTTCCATGTGTTTGATAACATTCCATGTTCTCCATTCCAGCCATTATAATGAGCCGTCCTCCCCTCAGCAGCCTCCGCTGATTATTGTAGTTATGGAAATGTCGACGAATACCTTCAGAAGTAGACAAACATGTACTGGGTTATTGTTTATGGTTTAAAATTGTATAAGATGATTTGGGCATGAAATTGAATAGGCTACAGTGCTCATCATAAGTATTCACCCCTTTGGAATTCTTCACATTTGTTTGTGTTACACAGTGAGATTTGAGATGGATTTGATTTGCCATTTTTTTTGTCAATCTACACAAAACACTCATGTCAAAGCTGAAAAATAAAAATATAAACAATAACATGACTTAATTAACCACTAACAACGCACATAAATTAGCTAGGTATTCACCCACCTGAGTCAATCAGTACATGTTATAAACACCTTTTGGCAGCAATTACAGCTTTGAGTTATTTTGAGTAAGGGCCAGATTCCGACCCGGGTTATGCACTTTTCTCTCTATGCTTATTCTGACATTGATTTTAAGCGTTTTGAGGTGGAGCTCAAATGAATGAAAGTGTGGCGGAGGTGTTTCTACAGATAGACTGTATTCTGACCTTGATTTAACTCCCTAATAATTCCGGTAGAATTAAGACCATCCTCCATGCACTGTCATTGACAATTTGATCATCTCGATTGATAAGAGCTCGGTAAATTAGTAATCAGTTTGGAAAGGGGGATTGTAAATACACATAGCAATTGTTTTAGATGATCCCTGTGAAACCAGACATATTGAAGAAAACTGAAAATCATATAAACATGACATGTATTGCGGCCCCTTGTCCACAGTGAACATGGATATAAATAGCTAGCTGTGCCATTATTCCGAAATCGATTTGTGTGCCATCATAATTTGCTTGGATGAAATTTGTAGACCCAAGCTATAGGCTTCTGTAGGACTGAACCTGTCAATTTGACGTAAGCGCATTAAAATGTTTTAATTATATACCCGGGCTTTTCTCCGTTTTATTTTAAAAGTCGTCGTGAACCGGCTCCACTATCGAGAGCCACCGTCAGTAATACCCAGATACATTTATTTTCGCATCATTCCATTCCGTATCATTCCATTCCGTTTACCTTTCTTTCCTCTGTTACGTCCTTGTAAATGAATTAGTGGATTATAAAAGGCTAACGTTGTGCAATAATTTCGGGCATGTAGCCTATTTGAATCATCATGGAACTCACGTAGCAGGTTAAATCGGGAGCCTGAAGCACGGTTCACGACGATTTGACCATTGTCCATGATCAGTGAGAATTAGGGTAGATTTATAGGATTATTGTTCAACCCCCATTGTACACATTTTTTCCACCTTCCAATATTTCATGGATTTAATTTTAATCTAACAATTTTCCGGATTAATCAAACCACTGTATTTTTGATTGGTGTAATATACAGTATTTCGTGCGTAAAGGATCTCTAAACGGTTCTATTAATGATTCATACATACTTTCCTAACCCTAAAATGTGCCTAAATAGTCTACAAAATCAGAGTATTTTTAACTACCAGTTGGTGCTGAAAATGCATGGATTGGTTTCTTTCATAGAGTACCACAGTATGAGTCATAACACCCATAAAACCTAGCAGTCAAACAGGGAAATGGTTCCATTCGTTTTTCCACCAATCATTTTTCCCATAGGGGATTTTAGAAACTTTTAAATTAAGGACTGTGTTTTGTGCTTACCCTGGTGTGACCTTTTGATAACCATGTACATCTCTATAGGACAAGGTGACTTTTATCAATATATTCACCTGTATTTACCCCCCTCCCTCCCCCAAAATGAAACGTTAATTAGCTGCTAATGTGGCTATCATAAAGAACTACAAATGCCATGATGATCTGTACGAGAAGGCCGAATCAAGGCTTAGTTAAGAATCTCTGGATTAACTATCTAATGTTAGCAAATATAGTAATGAATGAATTGGTTACATTTCTTTAAATGGACAATTCTGTGAACTGTCTTGCGCAAGTTTTAAATTGACACAATACCTGTTAGCAAAGGTATCAGCTAGAGATGATATGCAGGGATTTGTAGTTTTGCATGATGTCTACTTTGATCCTAATTAGCATTTTTGAATCTGAAAGTAAATAGAGCCGAATATATTGATAAAGGCCACCTTGACCGAGAGAGATTTGCATGGTTGTCAAAACGTCCCCTATGGGAAAAATGAATGGTGGAAAAATTATCGGAACCATTTCCCTGTTTGACCGCTAGGTTTTATGGGTATTATGACACCTCCTCTGTGGGGCTGTATTGGTTCCTATATTCTGAACCCGTTCTAAGAATGTATTCTATTGAGTCTGTCGACAAATTATAATTAAAAGTGCACCGTATTTAAGGGGGTGGCTTCAGATAAATGTACTGAAAACCCTACTGAATGAAAACTCCACAGGAAAATCTGTTGGCCAGAAAGTGGGAGGGTTTTCAGTGGTTGAATGAAATGTAGTCAGAGTGTGCAAAGGTAGCCACACCTGCAGAGCGCAATACATGACTGAACAAGGCAAGTCTGAACACCAAATACAGAGAAGTGCGTAGGAAAGGCATACATTCCTAAGTCGGGATTGGCCCCTAAGAGCTTTGCACACTTGGATTGTGCAATATTTGCCCATTTATTATTTTCACAATTCTTCAAGCTCTGACAGTTTGGTTGTTGATCATTGCTAGACTGCCATTTTCAAGTCTCACCATAGATTTTCAAGCAGAGTTAAGTCAAAACTCTAACTAGGCCACTCAGGAGCATTCACTGTCTTCTTGGTAAGCAATAGCAGATTCTGTCTTGTGTTTAGGTCATTGTCTTGCTGAAAGGTGAATTAGTTTCCCAGTCTCTGGAGAAAAGCAGACTGAACATGTTTTTTCCTCTTGGATTTTGCCTGTGCTTAGCTCCATTCTGTTTCTTTTATCCTGAAAATCTCCACAGTCCCTGTGGTATGGCCATTCCTCCAGACAATGCCATGAATTGTGATTGATCACAAGCTGTGCTCTGGCACCAGCAAGCCACTGACGTTGTCTTCATCACAGTCTTTATCACAGGTCATTCTCTCACCCTCTCTCCCCCTACAGTAAGTAGTAGGCTGAACAAAGTTAGCTTGACTTTTACAAATGTGTCCATATATTGGTCTTTAGTGCCACCTATAGGTTAAAATTGTGGATGGCTACATCAAATCGTTTCTCAATTTCAGTTAATAGCGTATGCCCCCCCCCCCCCGCCCCCACCTGGGTGCACATTTTGATTTTTGCCCTAGCACTACACAGCGGTTTCAAATAGCCAACTCATCATCAAGCTTTGACTATTTGAAATCAGCTGTGTCGTGCTAGGGCAAAAACCAAGACGTGCACCCAGAGAGGGCCCCGGGGACCAAGTTTCAGAAACCCTGGCCTATGTCACCCTGGTTGTTGAAGCTACAGTATCTGTTGTATGGTGAACTTGGCCTTCATCAAGGTTCATTTGTGCTTTGATAATTGCCAGTGCCTATCCAGCCACAGACCTCACCATGTGTTACTGCAAGCCATGCCTAACATGAGATATTCAAACCTAACCCACTAAACTGTCCGAGTCCTACACAAGACAGAAGTATCAAAGGCTCACACAAACACAGCTCACTAAACAGATTAAGCTACTGACAAACCAGCGTGGGCGTGCGTGTGAGTTTCTGTGTACATACAGTGTATAATCTGGTGCCGCCCTTCTTGGTGCCAGCCAGAGAGTCTCTCTAAGTCTTGTGAAAACCTGTTACTAACCAGACCGAATATGTTCTACTTCTGGCATTTCCTCTGCCCTTTCTTCCTCCTGTCAGCCATGGCCACTGCGGCACCTCTTGGGCAGGATGTGGACCCAGCTGACCCAGAGGTACAGGCCTGTGTTGCCTTTGGCATCAAGAGCTTCAACTTCCACAGCCAGACTCATCAGCTCCACAACATTACCAAGTTCCACTCTGTCCACAGAGAGGTGAGAGACCCCCCTGTTTGACAGCAGTCTCGCCAGCTCATAATTGATTTTAAGGGATCATACCTTATGGGCAATCTGTTCGTAAAGACTGCAACTCCTAATAAATATTTAGGGAGTGCATTTTCTTCTTTCTAGGTATGGTGATTCGAGAGTTTGTATTTTTACATATGTTTTTTTTTCCCCTAATTCTGTACATTTTATTTTCATTTCCCAACTAGATAAACACAGCTTTGTTGCATTTGCATTGTACATTGAAGTATGATTTTGCAATTGCTTGTGTTTGCTCTGCGTCCGATGTCTTGTTGAAAGCCCTTTAACGCACAAGTGAAGCTGAACTAAGGTGTGGCTCTCTCAGGAGGTCGGTGCAGGTCAGTACGATATTGATGTGGAGGTGAGAGGTTGCCAGTCCTCCTTCTGTTCTCCAGACAATTCCAACACCCAGGTATGCCTCAACCACATCTTGAACCCGCTCGGTATCTGCAGCATGTTTTTATGGATTTAATTTAGGGGCATGAGAAGGGGGGGGGCCTGAACGTCCATTACCAATAGGTATAAAATAAACTATATTTCCTTCTGATAGAGATGGAGGATGTAAATATTTTCCGAATTCATTTCAAGAATGGCTTTGGGAGAGCCTTACATTTCAGACTGGGGTCGGCATGTTTTTTTGAGGCAGTGAAAGTCCTTCGAGAGCTATCAGTATTTAGTCTTTAATCTAATCTCTTGTTAAGGGGGTTGAGTTAGTGCTAATAGCACAGAGGCTGTGCATGTTTGCACTATTTGCCTTGGTAACAGTCCTTATCACAAAGAACTTGGATATGGAAGTTTCTCTGCTATGCTGACTCCCTAATGCCAAAACTCCTTTCCTCTCTCTCTCTCGTTCCAGATTTTCCGTTGTTATTTTGTCATTGTGACTGCTCCTTGGAAGAAGCAGCTGATTCTGATCAAAAGCAGCTGTACTCCAGTGTCTTAGGATGGACAGGAACTACTGTCTATGTGCAACTACACACATATGTGTAAAAACACACTTAGCATGTGTCAATTGAATCGTCAAACTATGTATGCATTGTGTGAGGTTGTTGCTTATATCAGACATGCACTATTTGAACGAGAAAGCTAACAGACACTAACAAACACCTTTTTAATCAGAATTTAACCTAACACTAATTATTTTCATGTTAGAAAGAATGTAGTTATTTGTAAGAATAAAATCAATGTGATTACTGGAGTACTGATTAGATTGTTGTGTGGTTTTCTTATAGATGGTCTAATCTACTGTTTAATATGTTGATCGACTCTGGTGCCAGTGAAATTGAATTAGGGGCTCGATTCGATGTGTGGTAAACGCTGCATATGTCTGTTCAATTGGGAATTACCTTTAAAAGGTGACTGCATGTCCTGATTTTGCCTCCTTTTAGATTTGTGTCATTAATTAAAGGATGCTAGCGGCCATGACTGAACTCAAACGTAAATTGGTTTTAGGGTGTGTGTGGGTTTGCAGGTGTTAAAGTTGGTTGAACTTTGTAAAGCCTATCCCTGGGGCTAATTAAGGACCATCAATAAATTATACAATGTAAATGAGACACTATTTTCACGTTGCACACCTTTTTAGTTCTCATTAAATGCTTTCACCTAATCATTCAAGGGGTTTTCTTTAATTCTACATTGTAGAATAATCGTGAAGACAAACTATTAAATAATACATGGAATCATGTAGTAACCAAAAAAGTGTTAAACAAATCAAAATATATTTTAGATTCTTCAAAGTAGCCACCCTTTGCCTTGATGACAGCTTTGCACAAGCTTTGCATTCTCTCAACCAATGCATTTCAATTAACAGGTATGCCTTGTTAAAAGTTCATTTGTGGAATTTCTTTCCTTCTTAATGTGTTTGAGCCAATCAGTTGTGTTGTGACAAGGTAGGGGTGGTATAGAGAAGATAGCCCTATTTGGTAAAAGTCCATATTATGGCAAGAACAGCTCAAATACAGAGTATTTCTTTCAACCAGCTTCAGGAGGAATAGTTTTCCAACAGTCTTGAAGGAGTTCCCACATATGCTGAGCACTTGTTTTCCTTCACTCTGCGGTCAAACTCATTTCACACCATCTCAATTGGGTTGACGTCGGGTGATTGTGGAGGCCAGGTCATTTGATGTAGCACTCCATCACTCTCCTTGGTCAAATAAACCTTACACAGCCTGGAGGTGTGTTTTGGGTCATTGTTCTGTTGAAAAACAAATGATAGTCCTACTAAGTGCAAACCTGATGGGATGGTGTATCGCTGCAGAATGCTGTGGTAGCCATGCTGGTTAAGTGTGCCTTGAATTATAAATAAATCACTGACAGTGTCACCAGCAAAGAACACCCAAACCATCACACCCCCTACTCCACGGCTTCACGGTGGGAACCACACATGCAGAGATCATCCGTTCACCTCTCATAAAAACACGGCGGTTGGAACCAAAAATCTCAAATTTGGACTCATCAGACCAAAGGACAGATTTCCACCGGTTTAATGTCCATTGCTTGTGTTTCTTGACCCAAGCAAGTCTCTTCTTATTATTGGTGTCCTTTAGTAGTGGTTTCTTTGCAGCAATTTGACCATGAAGGCCTGGTTCATGCAGTCTCCTCTGAACAGTTGATGTTGAGATGTGTCTTACTTGAACTCTGTAAAGAATTGATTTGGGCTGCAATCTGAGGTGCATTTAACTCTAGTGAATTTATCCTCTGCAGCTGCAGCAGAGGTAACTCTGGTTCTTCCTTTCCTGTGGTAGTCCTCATGAGAGCCAGTTTCATCATGCAACTGCACTTGAAGACACTTTCAAAGTTCTTGAAATTTTCCAGATTGACTGACCTTCATGTCTTAAAGTAATGATGGACTGTCGTTTCTCTTTGTGTATTTGAGCTGTTCTTGCAATAATATGGACTTGGTCTTTTACCAAATAGGGCAATCTTCTGTATACCACCCCTGCCTTGTCACAACACAACTGATTTGCTCAAACACATTAAGAAGGAAAGAAATTCCACAAATTGACTTTTAACAAGGCACACCTGTTAATTGAAATGCATTCCAGGTGACTACCTCATGAGGCTGGTTGAGAGAATACCAAGAGTGTGCAAAAGCTGTCATCAAGGCAAAGGGTGGCTACTTTGAAGAATCTCAATTATAAAATATATTTTGATTTGTTTAACATGCTACTACATGATTCCATGTGAGTTATTTCATCGTTTTTATGTCTCCATTATTATTCTACATTGTAGAAAATAGTAAAATAAAGAAAAACCCTTGAATGAGTAGGAGTGTCCAAACTTTTGACTGGTACTGCATATGTATATGAATTTATGTAATACAATTCATAGTTGGTTTGAGTTGTTAATGGAACTATTGCAATTTTAGCATATTGTCCCATGTACATTGTGTAATTTACCGATGGTCCCTAGCTCGCCTCATCAGGATATCCAAAGTCAACCCAAATTTACCACATGCATTTAGATCGGTCTGGTGCAGCTGCACTTCGAATTTATGACTACTTGTGTGTTGCCAGCTGTGGGCATGTGGACCAGATTGAAACAAACCCAACCTTAATTTGCGTTGTGATGCAGTCCAGACGACGAGTCTCACAAAACTCTGTTTTGGACAAGACTGACTTCATGACCAAAATTGTCATATATACACTTAGTAGTCAATTTTGAAATTAGAATAAATATTTCTGACTCATATTGATGCCACATACAGTGCTTTCGGAAAGCATTTGGAGACCCCTTGATTTTTTCCACATTTTTGTTACGTTACAGCCTTATTCTAAAATTGATTAAATAAATACAAATTGTCATCAATCTACACACAATACCCCATAATGACACAGTGAAAGCAGGTGTGTAGAAATGTTTGTAAATGTATTAAATATAAAACCAGATACCTTATTTACATAAATATTCAGACCCTTTGCTATGAGACTCGAAATTTAGCTCAGGTGCATCCTGAGCTTGATTGGAGTCCACCTGTGGTAAATTCAATTGATTGGACATGATTTGGAAAGGTACACACTTGTCTATATAAGGTCCCACAGTTGACAATGCAAGTCAGAGCAATGAGGTTGTGGGAATTGTTCGTAGAGCTCCGAGACAGGATTGTGTCAAGGCACAGATCTGGGGAAGGGTTCCAAAAAATGTCTGCAGCATTGAAGGTCCCCAAGAACACAGTGGCCTCCACCATTCTTAAATGGAAGACGTTTGGAATGACCAAGACTCTTCCTAGTGCTAGCCGCCCGGCCAAACTGAGCAATCAGGGGTGAAGGGCCTTGGTCAGGGAGGTGACCAAGAACCCGATGGTCACTCTGACAGAGCTCCAGAGTACCTCTGTGGAGATAGGAGAACCTTCCAGAAGGACAACCATCTCTGCAGCACTCCACCAATCAGGCCTTTATGGTAAAGTGGCCAGAAGGTAGTCTCTCCTCAATAAAAGGCACATGACAGCCCGCTTGGAGTTTACCAAAAGGCACCTAAAGGACAAGATTATATGCTCTGATGAAACCAAGATTGAACTCTTTGGCCTGAAGGTCAAGCGTCACATCTTTAGGAAACCTGGCACCTTCCCTTTCAGTGGAAGGAACTAGGAGACTAGTCAGGAATGAGGAAAAGATTAACGGCAAAGTACAGAGAGATCATTGATGAAAACCTTCTTCAGAGCGCTTAGGACCTCAGACTGGGGCGAAGGTTCACATTCCAACAGGACAATGACCCTAAGCACACAGCCAAGACAATGCAGAAGTGGCTTCGGGACAAGTCTCTGAATGTTGAGTGACCCAGCCAGTGCCCGGACTTGAACCCGATCAAACATCCCTGGAGAGACCTGGAAATAGCTGTGCAGCGACGCTCCCCATCCAACCTGACAGAGCTTGAGAGGATCTGCAGAGAAGAATGGGAGAAACTCCCCAAATACTGGTGTGCCAAGCTTGTAGTGCCATACCCAAGCAGTCTTGAGGCTGTAATCGCTGCCAAAGGTGCTTCAAAGTACTGAATAAAGGGTCTGAATACTTAGGTAAGCGTAATATTTAAAAAAAATATACCAAAAATCTAAAAACCTGTTTTTACTTTGTGGTTATGGGGTATTGTGTGTAGATTAATGAGGAAAATAAACTATTTAATACATTATAGAAACATAACAAAATGTGAAAAAAGTCAAAGGGTTTGAATACTTTCCAAATGCACTGTAGGCTGCTTCCTAAATGAGTAGTTGTTTTTTAGTGGCAGTTGCTCTTTAAATTTAAATTTCGTTATATTGTGGATCTTCCACTATGCGGATTCAATCGGCCCGTAAATCTGTGTATTTAGGTGCTAAAGTGTCAAGCTTCCTCACTCCAACCACCATACCGGTCAGTCGGCAATTTCTTGTTATTTTCACTGACGCCACCTCATCTACCGCGTCTATAATTTTATCAAATCAAATGTATTTATATAGCCCTTCGTACATCAGCTGATATCTCAAAGTGCTGTACAGAAACCCAGCCTAAAACCCCAAACAGCAAGCAATGCAGGTGTAGAAGCACGGTGGCTAGGAAAAACTCCCTAGAAAGGCCAAAACCTAGGAAGAAACCTAGAGAGGAACCAGGCTATGAGGGGTGGCCAGTCCTCTTCTGGCTGTGCCGGGTGGAGATTATAACAGAACATGGCCAAGATGTTCAAATGTTCAAAAATGACCAGCATGGTCAAATAATAATAATCACAGTAGTTGTTGAGGGTGCAACAAGTCAGCACCTCAGGAGTAAATGTCGGTTGGCTTTTCATAGCCGATCATCAAGACTTCAAACGGATCTTCCAGGTATCTCGATCCATCCAAAACTCTCACTCCAACAAATAATGAGTCAGAACTAGGCTTGGATTTACTAGACTCCACGACCACTTGACTTGTTTTGTTTCCTTTGTTTTATTCACCACTGTAATCCATTCCTTCTCACTCCCTTCTCCACTCGACATCAGTTTCAAACAAAACATCCTCCGTCTTCTCAAACCCCAACGGTGCCTTCTTCTTCTGCTTCTTCTTTAAAGTTATATGGCAGACGACACGTATTGGTGTATTGCCGCCACCTACTGTACTGTACGGGGAATTTAAACAAAAACACAATTACATATTCCATTGCGGGAAGAGGGGGGACCTGAGATAATACAAAATAAAAAAATAAAAACCATCCCACTCCTTCAGTCACATTCAAATCACATCCCTACACAGGCTCAGGTGACTGTGAGGATGGAGCGTTCTTCGACAGGATTCCTTGTAATGCCGCTGCAGAAAAGTTCCTGAGTCCCAAAAAACGCTCACCCGCACTCACAATGAGGCCTACTGTCTAAGATTTCCTCTCCGTTTGCGCTGTGCAGATGATAACCAAAGTAATAAACCCTACAACGTCCACCTTCTTCACACACAACATGTCAGGATCCCTCTGTTGACAAGGAACATCATCTGGTGTCTCATCTACTCCTACTACCATTACTTCTTCAACTTCACTCCTTTTCTTCCACTCTCACCGCCTCTGGATAAGGAGACATTCTGGACAGCCCTTTATTCTTGGCACCTCCGTCTCCTTCAGAAATTCGGGTGCATGTTCACCACCACAATTGCAGCGTTTAGGCTCAGCTGGCACATAATACCCCTTCTACGTACACTTGACACATGACCAAATAACTTACGTTTATCACACTGCATGGGTTTGGGCATGAAGGCTCTCACGGGTAATCTCATATAACCCAGATACATGTGAGGAGGGAGAGAGTTTCATCCAAAAAAAATAGAATGGATGGAGTGGGCTTCCTCACTCCATCTACCATGCGGGTCAGTCGTTGTGCACCAACCAGTTGATTCAATTCTTCACGTATATCCTTTGCATTTACTTCTAGCGCCGCCCCAAAGATAACACCCTTGATAGGCGCCCTGCTTCAAAGATCCACACCCGACACATTCCAACCCGACATCTTCTTGAGGCACAGAGTACGCTCTCTCTGTTCCATAGAAACACCAACAAAAAACAACAACGAAATAAGCCCACTTCTCGTTATTTACTTCTTTACTTCTTTCATTTCCTTCTTGGATTCTCCACTGTAATCCAATTCTTCTCACTCTCATCCCCACCCGACACATCATCCGATTGAGAAATGGGGGGGGGGGGGGGGGACAGCTAGGCCTTTAGCAGTAGTTGTCAACTTGGGGGATAATGTCATGCTGATGCTTAGGTGTTCGTTAATAAATCGTCAGTACATGAAATATCCACAAGATGGCTTCCTCACCTAAAGCAATTGATAAATCTGTACCTTGCTGTCAAAGGAATTGAACTTCAGCAGCAGAATGACATCTAGTGCACTGTCGAGCACATACAAACTTGTAGATGTATTCCGTCTATGGAGAAAAGTGAAGCAGAGGTTTTGTCAAATGAATGTAACAGGTCTTTATGATACTGCCTGTTGCAATTAAATGTCAGTGTGACGAAACAGTCCGTCCCCTGTTCTTAGTTGACACTTTCCAACCCGATACTTTCTTTCTTCCTTTGCGAAGTGTAACTTCAACAAGGAGCGGAGGTTTGTCTTCTGACTGAGTATAAACATGAACATATTTTGTTAGAGGCAGAATGATGGTTTAATTTTAAAATGCTGACCTAACCCCAAGCTGTTTCAGACAAGGAAATCTGTGATTCATATTCTCTCTAGATTTGAAAATACTAGGCTGGGGTAATAAGGACAGTCTCGTGATCTTCTGCTTATGTTCTATGGTTTATGGCAGTACCTGCCCTGCCATTGTAAATGTATGTGAATAATAATACATATAAATGTGTGTATTTGCCTTTTCTAACCATATCCCCTTTGTTTCCAGACTAATTCAAATTGCTGCCCATCCCCTTTAACTGTGCTCAATCAATCCCATGGTCTCTTGACAAATAAAATAGTTTTCCTTGGTTATTCCCATGTACTCAACGGCAATCAGACATCCGCTATCTGTCCATCTCAGCCATGTCGGGGGCCATGTTGGGGGCCATGTTGGGCAGAAGCCAGCAGGGTGTCTAATCAGCTAGCCAGTGGCTGGACAGTGGCTGTGCCTGCTCTTTTATGGGGAGACAACAGGCTCCTGCTCTGCCTCACTGCCAGTTTCTGCTCTATTCCTGTCTCTTCTGCTTACGTTACAGAGTCCCCGAGAGCAGGCGTTGCATAACATCCAGCGTCAGTTCGAAAACCTTGAAATGTTAGACCACTGCATAGCAAACAACTGCACTGACTGGGGAGAGGAACCGTAAAAATAGACTGAAATAGATTATATTCTATGAGAGGACCTATACCTGCTGTTGGTGGAGATGGACTTTGTTCTTTAGGGCTGAGAGGGACTATTAGGTGCTAACTGGTCACATCAGAGGTGATGCTTTTCTGAAGTAGTATATGCAGGCATGTTCACAGATCCAGTATATCCTAGATACCGCGTTATCAAGAAAATGTCACATTCTGACATCCCTTTGCAGCGGGGTACAGGTATCCAGGACAAAGGAGAAACTGAGGTGAGGGTAGAAAAATGTGTATCTATGCATCCTCACCAGGGGGACAACCTGAACTTATCCAATATCCAATAAGAAACGCTTTAGCAGGTTCCGATGCAAACCGTAAAAAAAAACGTTTAACATTTTGTGCCTAATGAATGTGACCCAGGTCAATAATAAAAGTGTGCCTTCGAGATACTTTGGATATAAAGGTAACGTGATAAAACATGAGAGGTATTCAAATCAAATCAAATGTTATTTGTCACATGCGTCGAATAGAGTGTAGACCATACAGTGAAATGTTTACTTACAAGCCCTTAACCAACAATACAGTTTAAGAAAAATAAGTGTTAAAAAGTATTTACTAAAATAAACTGATGTAAAAAAATATATATAATAAATAATAATAAATAAAATGGAAAAATACCAAATAATTATAGAGCAACAATAAATTAACAGTAGCGAGGCTATATCCTGGGGGTACCGGTACAGAGTTAATGTGTGGGGGCACAGGTTAGTTGAGGTGGTTGAGGTAATATGTACACGTAGGTATGGAAAAGTGACTATGCATGGATCGTAAACAGAGCGTAGCAGCACTGTAAAAATGGGGGAACAATGCAAATAGTCTGTGTAGCCATTTGATTAGCTGTTCAGGAGTCTTATGCCTTGGGGGTAGAAGCTGTTAAGAAGCCTTCGCAGAGAGAACAGTCTATGGCCTGCCACATTTACGCTTTGCCTGTTTGATGGTTCGTTGGAGGGCATAGCGGGATTTCTTATAATCGCCTGGGTTAGAGTCCTGCTCCTTGAAAGCGGCAGCTCTACCCTTTAGCTCAGTGCGATGTTGCCTGTAATCCATGGCTTCTGGTTGGGGTGTGTACGTACGGTCACTGTGGGGACGACGTCATCGATGCACTTATTGATAAAGCCAGTGACTGATGTGGTGTATTCCTCAATGCCATCGGAAGAATCCTAGAACATATTTCAGTCTGTGCTAGCAAAGCAGTCCTGTAGCTTAGCATCTGCGTCATCTGACCACTTCCGTATTGAGCGAGTCAAGGGTGCTTCCTGCTTTAGTTTTTGCTTGTAAACAGGAATTAGGAAGATAGAGTTATGGTCAGATATGCCAAATGGAGGGCGAGGGAGAGCTTTGTACACTTCTCTGTGTGTGGATTTAATGTGGTCTAGAGTTTTTTTTCCCTCTGGTTGCACATGTAACATGCTGGTAGAAATGAGGTAAAACGGATCTAAGTTTCCCGGCATTAAAGTCCCCGGCCATTAGGAGCGCCGCCTCTGGATGTGTTTGCTTATGGCCTTATACAGCTCGTTGAGTGCGGTCTTAGTGCCAGAATCGGTTTGTGGTAGTAAATAGACAGCTACGAAAAATATAGATGAAAACTCTCTTGGTAAATAGTGCGGTCTACAGCTTTTCACAAGATCCTCAGGCGACCAAAACCTTGAGACTTCCTTAGTATTAGATTTCGTACACAAGCTGTTATTTACAAATAGACACAGTCCCACACCCCTTGTCTTGCCGGAGGCAGCCATTCTATCTCGCCGATGCACCGAAAACCCAGCCAGCTGTACAGTGCCTTGCGAAAGTATTCGGCCCCCTTGAACTTTGCGACCTTTTGCCACATTTCAGGCTTCAAACATAAAGATATAAAACTGTATTTTTTTGTGAAGAATCAACAACAAGTGGGACACAATCATGAAGTGGAACGACATTTATTGGATATTTCAAACTTTTTTAACAAATAAAAAACTGAAAAATTGGGCGTGCAAAATTATTCAGCCCCCTTAAGTTAATACTTTGTAGCGCCACCTTTTGCTGCGATTACAGCTGTAAGTCGCTTGGGGTATGTCTCTATCAGTTTTGCACATCGAGAGACTGACATTTTTTCCCATTCCTCCTTGCAAAACAGCTCGAGCTCAGTGAGGTTGGATGGAGAGCATTTGTGAACAGCAGTTTTCAGTTCTTTCCACAGATTCTCGATTGGATTCAGGTCTGGACTTTGACTTGGCCATTCTAACACCTGGATATGTTTATTTTTGAACCATTCCATTGTAGATTTTGCTTTATGTTTTGGATCAGTGACTTGTTGGAAGACAAATCTCCGTCCCAGTCTCAGGTCTTTTGCAGACTCCATCAGGTTTTCTTCCAGAATGGTCCTGTATTTGGCTCCATCCATCTTCCCATCAATTTTAACCATCTTCCCTGTCCCTGCTAAAGAAAAGCAGGCCCAAACCATGATGCTGCCACCACCATGTTTGACAGTGGGGATGGTGTGTTCAGAGTGATGAGCTGTGTTGCTTTTACGCCAAACATAACGTTTTGCATTGTTGCCAAAAAGTTCAATTTTGGTTTCATCTGACCAGAGCACCTTCTTCCACATGTTTGGTGTGTCTCCCAGGTGGCTTGTGGCAAACTTTAACCAACACTTTTTATGGATATCTTTAAGAAATGGCTTTCTTCTTGCCACTCTTCCATAAAGGCCAGATTTGTGCACTATACGACTGATTGTTGTCCTATGGACAGAGTCTCCCACCTCAGCTGTAGATCTCTGCAGTTCATCCAGAGTGATCATGGGCCTCTTGGCTGCATCTCTGATCAGTCTTCTCCTTGTATGAGCGGAAAGTTTAGAGGGACGGCCAGGTCTTGGTAGATTTGCAGTGGTCTGATACTCCTTCCATTTCAATATTATCGCTTGCACAGTGCTCCTTGGGATGTTTAAAGCTTGGGAAATCTTTTTGTATCCAAATCCGGCTTTAAACTTCTTCACAACAGTATCTCGGACCTGCCTGGTGTGTTCCTTGTTTTTCATGATGCTCTGCGCTTTTAACGGACCTCTGAGACTATCACAGTGCAGGTGCATTTATACGGAGACTTGATTACACACAGGTGGATTTTATTTATCATCATTAGTCATTTAGGTCAACCTTGGATCATTCAGAGATCCTCACTGAACTTCTGGAGAGAGTTTGCTGCACTGAAAGTAAAGGGGCTGAATAATTTTGCATGCCCAGTTTTTCAGTTTTTGATTTGTTAAGAAAGTTTGAAATATCCAATAAATGTCGTTCCACTTCATGATTGTGTCCCACTTGTTGTTGATTCTTCACAAAAAAATACAGTTTTATATCTTTATGTTTGAAGCCTGAAATGTGGCAAAAGGTCGCAAAGTTCAAGGGGGCCGAATACTTTTGCAAGGCACTGTATGTTATCCAAGTCATCGTTCAGCCACGACTCGGGGAAACACAAGATATTACAGTTTTTAATGTCCCGTTGGTAGGATAGTCTTGACCGGAGCTCATCCATACTTATTTCCCTCATTAAAATGCAAGGCAATTTATAAAATTTTTGACATGCGTTTTTCTGGAATTTTTTGTTGTTATTCTGTCTCTCACTGTTCAAATAAACATACCATTAAAATTATAGACTGATCATTTTGTCAGTGGGCAAACAAACAAAATCAGCAGGGGATCAAATACCTTTTTCCCCTCACTGTATATTGTAGCTTTAATTACCTTTAAAAATGCAATATTTTCTCTCAACCTCCTGGCAACGTGTGTAGAATAGCATGAGATTAGCTATAAAACTGCACATTTTCCTCTCTGCCCCATGGCAAAATGTTTAGAATTGCGGGAAATTAGCTTTAAAACAGCCACATTTTCTCTCAGCCTCATGGCAAAATGTGTAGAATAGCAGGAGATTACCTATAAAACTGCTCATGATTTTCTTTGTCCCATGACAAAATGTGTAAACTTGCAGGAAGTTAGCTGTCCCCCTCCTCCCCCAAAATATCTGCAGGCCCACACACCAACAAATGTCTTACTACGCTACTGGGTTATACCAGTTGTGTCTCAGGCTATATGCCGTATAATTTGGACAAAAATATAACGACAATTTGTTCGAGCTATCTCATGTAACATCAGTTTCCAGCCCTCACCAAAGGGTAAAAACATACATTGAGACAAATCCCAGTCCTACCAGTAGCAGGTACGATTAACACAGGAGTAGTAATGAAACCAAAGGGTAGTCCTACTACTCTGTACAGACCATTAATGTGTCGTCTTTGGTGAAAAACTCCTCCCGCCTCAAACTAATGTGCATTGAATACACATGAGATTCTCTCACGCGCATACAATTACCGCAAGGTCACTGCATAATGTTCTAGTTAACAGTAGAACAGCATTACATCTTTTTTATTCTACACAAAACACTTGAGTCACATACAGTACATGTTTATTGAAACTAACAAACATTCAGTGTGACAGTGATCTTCCACCCCTTTCTTTATTGACCCTACCCCTCCCCCCTCCCTCATAGAGGTACACAATATTTCCCATTCATTCACACAGGTGTTATAAAACCAGAGTTGATGGTTCACAACATACACATTATAATTGTAGGCTTTTGTGCAGTTCTCAGTTACAGGGAATGAGGAGAGGAGGAAGCAGCAGAGAGGCTTGAGGGAGGAGCACCCCCGCCATACAGCTCACATTGGTTCAACCCAATCTCAGACATTGCAATACCACCAATTCTCAATGGGATCCTGTCCCTTTGCCCCGCCCCCCACCTCCCTCCCCATTTTGGGTCAGTTGCTGGTATATTTAACCCTTTGCTTACCCAGCTACTCATTCAGATTCTGTATTGGAGATGTCTAGCACCAAATACATCACACAGACATTGTCAATACCATTTACTGTTATTTGTTCATAGATGTAGGCATGTTAGTGACAGCATACCGTTTCCCATTCCTCTTCTGGTGTTGAGGTTTTAGTCCTTCAGAAAGGTGATGAAATAGTGACATGAGAAATGAATACACAGTGAATAACGGATAACTATAAAGAGTACCGAGTCAGAGGTGCAGGGGTACAGGGGTACGAGGTAATTGAGGTAGCTATGTACATACGGGTAGGGGTAAAGTGACTAGGCAAAAAAATTGATAATAGACAGTAGCAGCAGCGTATTTGGTGAGTGGGAAAGTGTGTGAATGTGTATATGTGGCGCCAGTATGCACGTGTGCACATGTTACTGTATGTAGCGTGTGTGTGTGTGTCTGTCTGTCTGTGTAAGTGTGTGTTATGGTGTCAGTGTGAGTATGTGTGAGTGTGCGGGAAGAGTCCAGTGTGTGTGCATAGAGTCAGTGCAAGAGAGTTAGTGCAAAAAAAATAATCCGTCCAGGTAACCATTTGATCAGCTATCTAACAGTCTTGTTTAGCGGTCATGGCTTGGGGGTAGAAGCTGTTCAGGGTCCTGCTGGTTCCAGACTTGGTGAACTGATACCATTGCTGTGCGGTAGCAGAGAGTACATTCTATGATTTGGGTGGCTGGAGTCTTTGACAATTTTTCGAGCCTTTGACACTGCCTGGTGTAGAGATCCTGAGTGGCAGGGAGCACGGCCCCAGTGGTGTACCGGGCCGTACTTACCACCCTCTGTAGCGCTTGCGGTCGGGTGCCTTGCCCTTGCCGTACGAAGCGGTGATGCAGCCAGTCCTAACCCTGTGCATCAGCGCAGTGAATTTGTTGTTGCCTACCCTCAACGCCTAGGGGTGGCCCGCCAGGAAGTCCAGGATCCAGGGTCCTGAGCTTGGTGATGAGCAACACTATGGTGTTGAACGCTGAGCTGTAGTCAATTAACAGCATTCTCCCGTAGGTATTCCTGTTGTCCATGTGGGTCAGGGCAGTGTGGAGTGCAACAGAGATTGCATCCTCTGTGGATCTGTTGGGGCGGTCCAGGGTGTCTGGGATGACGGTGTTGATGTGAGCCATGACCAGCCTTTCATGGCTATAGATGTGAGTGCTACGGGGCAATAGTCATTTAGACAGGTTACCTTGGTGTTCTTTGGCACAGAGACTATGGTGGTCTGCTTGAAACAAGTTGGTAGCAGCATGAAGCTGCGTGTGACGCAACATGGTCACGGCCAGTGAGGTGATTTGAAAGCTGAGGGTAAAACTGACCACGTACCTGTATGATAAAGATACCATCGTGCAGTTGTCACAATCATTAAACATACATGTATAACCACAAAAACAATGGGATTTTGGTGATAAACAGTACGTTTCTCAGGATTTCTTTGTTAACCTGTCTGGCTGCCATCTGTGTCTGTCAACACCAAAATCCCACAGACCCCGACACTCACTTTGTGGGTCAGTTCCTGTGGGTTGAAGCTGACTTTTACTTTTACCTGCTAAGTTTGTTGCTCATGGTTCGTTGTTCCAAAATCAACCCCCCCCCCCCCCCCCCCCCCCCACACACACCTCTGTTCTCAGGACAGGCATGAGGACAGATCCTACCCAACCCCCCACCTTTCTCTCTTTCCCTCACTCTCCCTTGCCCTCTTTCTATGTAGGTGCCTCTCCGACTCTCCCTCCGTCTGAATTGACGATGTTTATCCTACCCTCCCCTCTCGATGTGATTTTTCACCTGTGAAAGCAGGAGCAGTATGATGCCTGTGCAATCCTCTGCTGTGCGTGTGTGTGTGTGTGTGTGTGTGTGTGTGTGTGTGTGTGTGTGTGTGTGTGTGTGTGTGTATGTGTGTGTGTGTGTGTGTGTGTGTGTGAGCAGGTCAGAGACTGGGAGGCTTACTCGCCGAACGAGAGAGAGGAGGGGCGACCTGAATAGTGGGGGATAAAGAGCAAGTGGCAGAGAGGACAGAGACGGGGGGGGGGGGGGGGGGGGGGGTGTTTGTAAGGGTAGATGTCTGTGAGTGTGTGTGTGTGTGTGTTTGTGTGGGGGCTGTCTTGTTTGCAGCTTGTCAGCAATTGCTTGAGACAAGCTTCCCCTCCACCATGTGTGAAAGCTACTTGGCGTGAATGCCCGGACTGTACCAAGTGGCGGCGAGTCACGAGGGGGGAGCTGCAAGAAAAACAGATCCATGCAGAGACAATAGGCCCCTGAAGTGTCCCCCCCCCCCCCCCTCCCCCCGAGTTGCTTTGATGTTGTCCTAGTGTCTAGATGCTAGTGGGGACCAGGGGTTGCGAGGAGGAAGAAGTCTTTGTGTGCACTTTTTCACCGTCCAGGACAAAAGAGTGGGGAGTAAGAAGCCCAAAGAGAAGAAAAACACCAAACAAATGAAACCAAAGCGCTCCTCTAGATGTTTTGTGTCCGCGCTAGTGGGGAAGCGAGGGAAGGAGAGAGCGAGTGAGGAGGAGAAGAGAGCTGCAGCAGCACAGGCTGATTGGGTGAGTAGTCTCTGTGTGTGTTCCTTCAGCTATGGTTGTTTTCTATTTATTTCCAGGGGTTAGTTGTATTTAGGGGTTAGTGGGGGTGGAGGCTGGAGTTGGGAAGCTACTGGGTGAATTGCATGGTGTTGTTGTACTAGCTGTGTGGTAAAGCGTGCTTAAACAGCAGTGTGTGTGTGTGTGTGAGATTGTCAGTGTGGTTTGGAATGTGGGATTGATTAGTCTGTAAATGGGATAACCCCCCTTATGATAGTCTGACCCTCTGTGTGTGAGACAGAGAGAGTAACGGCAGTGAGTGAGCGTGTTAGGTGGGGAGGGAGAACCGTCTGAGATCTCCCCATTTCCATGTGTGAGACAGAGGTGAGACAATGAGACCGCCCTCTCCGTGTCAGCTTTGTCACTTGTGGTTGTGGCTGAACACAATGTTGGGGGAGTGTGTGGGGGGTAGGGTGGACCTATCTGCCCCTGAGGGTTTTTGGGGGTGGGGGGGCTATATCTGTCGAACCAAGTGAGCATGTGGGTAGCGGGCAGATTTCACACAACCAGCGGTTAGATTAGGAAAAAAAAGTCTGCTGTGATTTTTGGTTCTCCATTCCTTCCTTTCTGTCTCTCTTCCCTTTCCATGTTATGATTGCTTGTCCACAGCTGCATTGTATCTTGAGAATTAGAACTCTCCATCTTATATACGGAGTCTTTGTTAGGCACTGGCAGTGAATGGCAGTTTGGGGGGGTTAATCTTTCTGAGATTGTCTGTCATATTCACTTGGTTAACATTCAACACACGATTCAATGGGTGAACTGTGTACCATGCTTGGGATTCAGATGGAATTAAAACGTATACGAAAGAAAAGCATTAGAATTTTATACACAATGTCTTTGTGGAGGAAATATGTATATATTTTTTGCTTGATTCATTGACTTCAATTCTGATTTGTTTCAAAGAATGGTTCACCATGACTTTAGTTCACCATAACATTAGTTCACCATAACATTAGTTCACCAATGTGATTGTATAGGCATTTGTTTTTGGAATTATTTGGCCATTTCCATTCTCTCCCAATTCAGCAGTATATCTGATCTGAGAGGTACTGCTGTCAGTCTTTGACATGATTGTTTTTCTTCACTCTGGTCCTGAGTTAAGGGAAGTCCTCTCTGTCAAGTGGACATGATAGAATGAAGTATGTTTCTTTCTTTCATTGGATCCCCATTTAGCTTTTGCAGAATCAGCATCTACTTTTCCTGGAGTCCACAAAAAAACACCAAACATTTTTCATCTGTTTTTTCAAGGTAATTTTGCTGTTTCCTCGAGTAATAGGAGATGGAAGGGAGTTCCATGCGATCATGGCTCTGTATAAAACTGTGCGTTATCGTTCATTTGTTTTGGAATTGGGGACTGTGAAGAGACCCCTGGGGATATGCATGGGTATTCTTAGCTGAATGTTATTTGATTATGCAGACAACATGTCATTTTCGTCACAGTATTATTTCTCCTAAACACTAGGAGAAGCAGTTCATCTCTGGTCAACCCTACACATTGATGGGGCTGGAGTGGAGTGGGTAGAGAGATTCAAGTTCCTCGGTGACTTAAAATGGTCCAAAAAGAAACGCGCGTAGTCATGAAGAAGGCGCGACAGCACCTCTTCCCCCTCAGGAGATTGAAAAGGTTTGGCATGGGCCTTCATATCCTCAAAAAGCTGCACCATTGAGAGCATCTTGACTGGCTAAATCACTGCTTGGTATGACAACAGCACCGCCCTCGATCTCATGCCACTACAGAGGATGGTGCGGAAAGTCAAGTAAATCACTGGGAACGAGCTCCGTGCCGTCCAGGACCTCTATATCAGGGGGTGTGAAAAGTAGGCCTGGAAAATCGTTAAAGACTCCAGCCACCCAAGCCATAGACTGTTTTCTCTGTTTCCGCACGGCAAGCGCTACCGGTGCAACAACGTTGACACCAACAGGCACCTGAACAGCTTCTATCCAGAGTCAGTGCTACTGTATAAGAGGCAGAGTTCACTTCCAGTTGATTCAAGCAACGCATTAAAAGGATTTTAATACGTCAAAAAACTGAGAAGAAATGATCTACCTGCGTTAACTGCCGTTTATACTACATCTAACTCACCTAAATAGAAGTAAATGAGCACTGAATGACTGAGCGTGGGCAATCATGAGTGTTTTATTTGTCTAAGCTTGACCTAATAATGCATCAAAGAGTACTTGGCTTTGTTGATAGAGTATATTTGTGCCGCTGTGACACAAGACAGATTTTGTGTGTTCAAGACAAAAAAACGTTTCTAAGCGTATTTCTCTGGACATTTTTTCAGAGTAGGAAAAGCGAATAGGTTGTGAGCATTTTTATTAGGCAAAAAAAGGCAGACTTGGCAACTTATGAATTTGCATATGACCTCGAGAATGCAACTTAAGTCTGTTTCTCTATACAACAGGAAATGGCATGAAACAAAAATGATACTGCTGTAGAATCAGTAAAAAAAAATCATACTGAGTAATTAGGGAAAATAAAAAAATGGTT
This sequence comes from Oncorhynchus mykiss, assembly GCF_057628025.1. Taxonomy (NCBI): domain Eukaryota; kingdom Metazoa; phylum Chordata; class Actinopteri; order Salmoniformes; family Salmonidae; genus Oncorhynchus; species Oncorhynchus mykiss. Next base: position 19,617,016 of record NC_143028.1, on the reverse strand, counting down.
CTAGGTGTTTAAAACGAGGGAAATTCTATCATTGAAAGGGATAGTTCATGAGTTCTAGAGTTTAAAACGAGGGAAATTCTATCATTGAAAGGGATAGTTCATGAGTTCTAGGGTTTAAAACGAGGGAAATTCTATCATTGAAAGGGATAGTTCATGAGTTCTAGGGTTTAAAACGAGGGAAATTCTATCATTGAAAGGGATAGTTCATGAGTTCTAGGGTTTAAAATGAGGGAAATTCTATCATTGAAAGGGATAGTTCATGAGTTCTAGAGTTTAAAACGAGGGAAATTCTATCATTGAAAGGGATAGTTCATGAGTTCTAGGGTTTAAAACGAGGGAAATTCTATCATTGAAAAGGATAGTTCACTGGGGAGAGTGCAACAGAATAAATGGGTTTATTCTTCACAGTTGTCAAATATCTAATGCATAAATTATGCCTACATTACAGCAACAGTTAATATTCCACTGCAAACATAAAAAAGCATTTAGTTAGATGACAGTTTAGTTAATGCCAGGATGTGAGAATGAACGCTCGCAATAGTTTCATTATGTCCCGGGGTTCCGTAGCAAATTTTTGGTCAGCAGAAATAACTTTAGAATGAGAATGTAGACTGGGGACTTAACTTGAAGACATGGTGATTCTAGGAGGTTCGTTTGGAGGTGTCCATCAGGCTGTGTATTTGGGGGGGATGACGACATTCCAAAGACAGTTGCATTTTTAGAGCGGTCTATGGCAGAGAGATGATTCCCATGAATCATGCAACTGCTGAGATTGTCGCTTCAATCTGGAAACCAGAGTGAATCACATCACAGTTATATTTGAGCATACTACACACCCTCTTTGGCATAATCACCGCACCTTTTTGTGCCCTGATTCGGGTTCATGTATTAAGCTAGCGCTGGCTATTGGAGAAGAGGGTAGTGAGAAAGAGTCTTTGTAAGCCCTGCAGCACAGCCTGGCCTAGGGGACCCATCCCCCATCAACAGGCCCGGTAATCAACATGGATTTCTGCCCAAAGTGGTGACAAATTTACCGGTGCTATAGCTAAGCAATTTCAAGGAAAAACGAGCAGAGGATCCAATAATTGATAGAAGGATCAATGGCCGTGGTTCAGGAGAGAAAGAGAGGAGCTCTGCTGGATGGGCAGACAGCAATCAGACATTTGGCCTCAGCTCCCTACTCTGTCAGGACCGGACTGAGGGGTAGGAGAGAGAGAGAGACAGGTTGATGAACGCAGGGTTAGAAGTATAGGTGGTAGATGAGTGTTTGGATCATTTTTCTTAGTTCACTCCGATGGTCAGATTATCTCCCAGTTTCTCTCTGCTTGATGACTTCCCCATGTGTTCCAGCCAGTCTGTCTGAGATGGCTGCTGAACTCATTCAGCTGCATGGCTCCACAGAGTACAGGGGCTGTCCAGGCAGCCCAAGTTCTCTCTACAAAGACCAGAAGTCCCTGACATCTACCTAAGCCTCTGTCACTGGGGAAAAACTTCCCTCAAGTACTGCTACTGAGAAATGTCTAAGGAGGCTTGAGCCAGAAATCAAACAATTGTAAATGAAGGGAAAAAACACACTGTGCGTTGACTGAGAATGCTGTATTTTAAGGACAGGCGAGGTTTTGTGTCAATCTCAAATGGCGATATCCACGAAAGAATCAGCTTGCATGGTGTGTCGTTTGAAAACACTTAGCACCTCCGATACAGTGTAAACACTCAGAGTGAATCTCCAGCGTGTTTTTCTTTATAAGTTATCTAGGTCTGTGTTGAGGACTGTGTCTACTCTATAGAGTTGCTACCTTCCTCAAGTGTCAAACCGACATTAAGTTGAGTTGGCCTATTTTCAGAGCTCTTCAGCGTGATATCACCGATGCTAGCTAAATAATAGCACACAAGACTTGATTGAACTCCCCAGCTTCACTTCATCTCGATCAAGCACGTTACAGCACACAAAGCATGTGCATGTTCAAGAGGCCCTTCACGCCTGGGTGGGCTCTACAAAAGTACTCTGAGCAGGTGAGAGATGCAGGGGAACACACATTAGCGATAGTGATAGCATTAGCATTAGCGCATAACATTAGCAGTGCTGCTGTCTCAGCTAGGGCTGTGGCGGTCACAAAGTTTCGTTAGCCGGGGATTGTCAAGCAAATAACTGTCGGCCTCACGGTAATTGAGCGTTAATTAACACACACACATTCAGCATCTCCTGGCTTCCACACACAGCCTACAAGCCACTGATGCAGTCCTTTGGAACATCTACATTTTTAAAAGTCTAATAAATCTATGTAATATAGCCCACACCGTCACAATACATCCATTATTTATTTTAGACAGGTCTAAAGAAGCACGATGTGAAAATGTAGACTATTTCAGAAGTACATAATAGCATACTCAGAGTTGTCCTTATGTTAGGCCCTGATCTAGCTATGCCATATGGCTGTGGGCTGCGCTTGTTAATTTAGCAGACAAGATTTGCTTCGATTATTTTATAGGATGAAAAATACACCCGAACAAAGCTGAATAAAATATAATTCATATTTTCTCCAAACGATTTGAGGGAGTGTGCACGTGCGGCTATTCTGTGTTGAGCGGTTATTAACAAAAGAAACAGGTATTCCTATATGCTTAATTTGGAGTTATTGCAGTTTTTTACAATTGCTAACAAGCATTTACCTATACTTTAAGATACTTTTCTAAACTCTTAACACAGCAACACACCTACATCACACAATTAGCCAAATAGTTAATTTTCTGCTCAAAACCACATTTTGTCCATTAAATACCAACTCTACATTTCAAAATGCTAAAAATGTGATGGGCTGCAAACCAGTTTGTGATTGCATGTGAATGGTGGAATGCTACATTGTCCCATGCAATCACACATGTCCTCATGTTTCCTCCCAGCGGTTCGCTTTCTGCTTCTGGCACCAGTTGTTGGTGGAGGTCATCTCAAAACAAAAGAAGGTGCTCAGTGTTGTCGGAACCAATCTGGCATTTCTGCAGGACCAAACCAGCACTCCAGAATGCAGCACACATTGTGATATTTGCTCCTCTCTGACCCGGCACATCAACTGTGTCCCTTTTTCCGGATGGCGTTTCTTCCCCGCCGACGTGTTCTTGCCAGGTTAAACCCTGCCTCGTCTCCATAAATGATTTCAAGTGGGGTCTGATTAGTCTCCAACTCCGTGACTCTCTGAAAGAAATCAAAACACAGTATTTGTAAATGCTTTTCAGTATGTCCTACTGTATGTACTGTAACTCATGTTTACATGTAGAGTAGCATAGTGTAAAACTCACTATAGAACAAGACATAATGGATAGACACCATACCTGGACGTATTGGTGCCGGAGTTCTTTGACCCACTCACTGTTCCTTTCAGAAGGAACTGTTTAAAACTTTCATTCAAACTCTGTGTTTGGTCAGAGTCCGAGCCAATGGTGGTCAGACTGATGCTTTCCAAACTGTGAAACACCAGGTTGTCCTCTACAATTCTGGTCTGAATATCTTTCAGTTTTATTGCATTGTCAGCAATGACCAATCCTACAATGGTCTTGGTTTTCACTGGGGAGCTTTCCTCTTCCCCCTGAGGGAGGAAGACATTAGCGTCCTTTAGAGGAACAAAAATACAACAAATATATTTGCATTGGGACTGGTGCCCTACAGTTTATGTGGGACATAGCAACAGTAATGATAGAATAAGCTCTTGTGAAATGCATTACTTTCCTGTTGGTTCGTTGAAAACTCTGGATAATGGAAGCCACGGTTGACCGTCTGAGATTAGGCTGGACTGTTTCACCAGCCTCTCTCAGTGATAGACCATGGTATTAGGCTGGACTGTTTCACCAGCCTCTCTCAGTGATAGACCCTGGTATTAGGCTGGACTGTTTCACCAGCCTCTCTCAGTGATAGACCATGGTATTAGGCTGGACTGTTTCACCATCCTCTTTCAGTGATAGACCATGGTATTAGGCTGGACTGTTTCACCAGTCTCTCTCAGTGATAGACCATGGTATTAGGCTGGACTGTTTCACCATCCTCTTTCAGTGATAGACCATGGTATTAGGCTGGACTGTTTCACCAGCCTCTCTCAGTGATAGACCATGGTATTAGGCTGGACTGTTTCACCAGTCTCTCTCAGTGATAGACCATGGTATTAGGCTGGACTGTTTCACCATCCTCTTTCAGTGATAGACCATGGTATTAGGCTGGACTGTTTCACCATCCTCTTTCAGTGATAGACCATGGTATTAGGCTGGACTGTTTCACCAGCCTCTCTCAGTGATAGACCCTGGTTTTAGGCTGGACTGTTTCACCAGCCTCTTTCAGTGATAGACCATGGTATTAGGCTGGACTGTTTCACCAGCCTCTCTCAGTGATAGACCATGGTATTAGGCTGGACTGTTTCACCAGCCTCTCAGTGATAGACCATGGTATTAGGCTGGACTGTTTCACCAGCCTCTCAGTGATAGACCATGGTATTAGGCTGGACTGTTTCACCAGCCTCTCAGTGATAGACCA